>NC_133367.1:25482628-25721673 GCF_049309525.1 Garra rufa | reverse complement strand
CACACACTCCTTTTGCGTTCTCAGGCAGTATGGATGAGTAACACACACAGATGACCACACCACTGGTTTGCCCGTCCGCTAACATGCACTATTGATTGGGTTAGAGTTCGGCATGCTGGACCTTCTGGTTTGTAAGACGTGCCGGGGAAGCCCAATGAGGTTTGGACAAGGGCTACACACCTGACTTCCCTGGGAGGTGCGTCTGGAAGAGATCCAGGAGGCAGCCTTCAGCCGGCCCAGTTCCAAAAGCACTTTGCCCCTGGCGCACTGCAGGATCACAGCACACACGGTGAAGTTGATGTGTCTTCTCGCTCGTATCCTCTCAAACACACACTTTCAGATACTTTCGAGAACCTGATGCCACAACACACCATCCTCGCTCTCGTCCAGAGAGCCAACCCCATTGAGCTGAACTCCGTATGGAGGGTACAGCCAAACGACACGGGCTCAATGCAACCTTCATTCAAGCCAACATTTCCCACAATTCCACCAACTGGCACAACACTGCTGCTTCTTTTTGCCCGGTTCAGAACATTATCATGAAGGCCTTTTCACATGACTCCCAAAGAGTTGCAGATAGCGCCATGAATGGAAGATTTTTTGTGTTTTTTGTAACACATTGTAATTACTCAATTTAATTTGTCGTCAATTTGTGGACCAGTCGTAAGTAACATTGGTATATTTGTAGCAATTGCCAAAAATTATCGATTTTTCATTTATGCCAAAAATCATTAGGATATTAAGTAAAAATCATGTTACATTAAGATGTTCTGTAAATTTCCTACTGTAATCATATCAAACTTAATTTTTGATAAATAATATGCATTGCTAAGAACTTCACTTGGAGAACTTTAAAGGCGATTTTTTCAATATTTAAATTTTTTGTGCCCTTCAAATAGTTGTATCTGGGCCAAATGTTGTCCTGTCCTAACAAACTATACGTCAATTGAAAGCTTATTTGTAGAAATTTCAACTTCCAAAAAAAAAAAAAAAAAAAAAATACCCTTATGACTGGTTTTTGATCCAGGGTCACATAAGTTGATGACTGACTCCATGTGACTCATGTCAAAGGGTCTTGAACGACGTTACTTGAATTTTAATGTCTTAAAACTTACAAAAGGGTTGGGCTGGATATTGTTTGATATCACTTTCAAGCACATTTTTGGGAACAGCTGATATACTGATAATTAACCTGACCATAGCAGGAGGAGGAGGAGGCCAAAACCGTTAAATTAAATGTGTTTTAGAGTGAATATCTGCCTGAATCACATCTAAACAAATGAAAGATGTATGCTGACATACAGTTGAGGTCAAAAGTTTACATTCCCCTTCTGCAAAATGTTATTTCACCAAAATAAGAGGGATCATACAAAATACATGTTATTTAGTAATGATCTGAATAAGATTTTTCACATAAAAGACGTTTATAGTCCACAAGAGAAAATAATAGTTGATTTTATGAAACTGACCCGGTTCAAAAGTTTACATCCCCTTTTCTTAATACTGTTGTTACCTGAATGATCAACAGATGTGTTTGTTTGTTTAATGATAGTTGTTCATGTTGTTTCTTGTTTGAAGAGTTGAACTGCTGGCTGTTCATCATAAAAATCTTTCAGGTTCCACAAACTTGGTTTTCCAGCATTTTTGTGTATCTGAACCCTTTTTAACAATGACTGTATGATTTTGACATCCATCTTTTCGCACTGAGGACAACTGAGGGACTCATATGCAACTATTACAGAAGGTTCAAACACTCACTGATGCTTCAGAAGGAAAAACAATGCATTAAAAGCCGGGGGTGAAAACTTTTGAACAGAACAGAGATGTGTACATTTTTCTTATTTTGCCTAAACATCATGTGTTTTCATTTAGTACTGCCCTTCAAAGTCTACAACTGATACTTACATGTTTCTCAGAAGACAAAATAACTTAAATTTGAATCTTCAAATTCCAAACTTTTAACCCCTCAGCTCTGAAAGCGTGTTTTTTTCTGAAAGGGGGTGTACATTTTTCACCTTGAACTGTATGTATCAATCATAAGCCTATTTTATTTGCATGAAATTAAATATGGTGTCTACCCTGAGCATTATGATTATAAAACATGTAATTCAGTGCTTTTGTCACTTGAGATGAGTCCTACGTAATACTTTGGACCCCCATGAATGCTTCAAGCTCTTTTTTAATAGGAATAAACACAACATACATAAACATGCAGACGTTGTTTTCTTTTAGTAAAATTTCTTTGAATTCATTACTGTGATTGGAAACAAAACATTGTTTATAAACACTACAGACCTCAACAGCCACTAAAATACACAATCAAACAGCGACACCTAGTGGCAACACAGAGCTGCTCCAACCAAATCTGCTCCTGTAATCTGGTTTTGGAAGGTGTTGTAAACTAGGCTTTTTAGGATTCAACCAGAGCTCACCTTGAGAATGGCCGCAACGGTCTCCTGTGAGGCCTGTCTCATGTCCTCTCCATCCACAGACAGGATCTGATCACCCTGCATCAGTCTGCCGTCCAGATCAGCCGCTCCACCCTTCACCACATCCGAGATAAATACACCCTTACCATTTCTGAAGAGAGGGAAAAAGAAAAAAATAAGTGTCATGTTTGTGTACATACAACCAAATAATTATTGTATTGCTCAGTTTATTTTATTTTATTTTTTAAATGTGACTCTGGACCACAAAACCAGTCATAAGGGTCAATTTTTTTTGAAATTGAGATTTATACATCACCTGAATATTAATACAAGCTAAATATATAAGCTCTCTATTGAAGTATGGCTTGTTAGGACAGGACAAAATGTGCTGAGATATAACTATTTTAAAATCTAGAATCTAAATATTGAGAAAATCGCCTTTAAAGTTGTCCAAATGAAGTTCTCAGCAATGCATATTACTAATCAAAAATTAGGTTTGGATATATTTACAGTAGGAAATGTACTAAATATCTTCATGGAACATGATCTTTACTTGACATCCTAATGATTTTGGCGATCATTTTGACGCATTCAATGTATTTTTGGCTGTAGCTACAAACATCCCTGTGCTACTTAAAACAAATATTATTATATTCCACATTTTATCTTATTATTTTATGAAAAAATATTATATTATGCATTTTATGCAATACAATAACACAAAAATGTTATTGCTTTTTATTTGATTCTGTTATTTTAAAATGATTACTATTGTACAGTACATTTTATTTTATTTTTAATTAGTGTATTGCTCATTTCATTCCGTCTTATATTTCAAAATTTTTATTGCACCCTACATTTTAAATTTAAAGTCACTTTGGATAAAAGCATCTGCTAAACGAATAAATGTAAATATATTATTTTAAAATTAATTTTTATATTGTGCATTTTGTTTTATTATTTATTATACCTTAAACTATTCTCATAGCGTACAGTTTAATTTATTTAAAAACAATTTTATAGCTAATTATTTTGCTTTTAAACTTATTACTGTATTGTGCTTTTTATTTTATCATTTTATTTTTTAATTATTATTGTGGTGTATATTTCATTCCATTTTATTTCAAAATGATTGTACAGCACATTTGATTAAGATTTACCATGCTGCGCTGTGCATTTTGACACTTTAATTTTTGTTTTCTACATCTGCATAGCTATTTATTTTTATTTCAGGTTTAGTTCAAGTAATTTTTACTGCTTTAGGGCTTTAACTTCAATTTTTCCTAAGGCAACATTCACAAGTTTTCAGATAACTTTTATTTATTTTTTTCAGCTGTATTCACCTGTATTTTAAATTATTATTGTATTGTGCATTGTTTATTTTAAAAATATTGTAATTTTATTCAAAGTTTTTACTGTATTGTGCTTTTTATTTTAGAATTTTACTTTTAAATTATTATTGCGGTGTACATTTCATTCTAATATTTAATTTAAAAATGATTGTACTGTGCATTTTATTAAGATGCTATTTTAAATTTATTCTAATTATTATATTGGAAATTCTGTTTTGCTTTACTTAATTCTAAAACTGCTGCACTGTGCCTTTTATCATATTATTTCAGAAGTATTACTATTGGTGAATTTTGCATTTTTGTCCTCTTCTCCTCATAAGATAAAACGTTTGCACTTACCTCTTCCCGACGATGCTCAGGCCCAGCCCGCGTCCGGTTTTCTTCTGAAGTTCAACGCGCAACAAATCAAGGTTCTCCTCGTCCCTGTATTGTGCCTCATCGCGCAGGACCGTCAACCGCACTTTGGCCGGTGTTTGCCGCAGAGCAGCTATTGCATCTTCGTGAGCCACGCTCCGCAGATCCACTCCATTCACCTGCAGGGAGCACCAGAAAACAACAAACACATTAACCAACAAAACAATTATGCAAAATTAAACCTAGAGAGAATTACTTTAAAATAATAATACAAAAAATAATATTGTTATAAAAAAGTAAATTCAGCATGCTCAGCACACAGCAAGAGCCAATGCTCATGCTATTGTATGTCCAGAAGATGGTGCTATTGTCTAAGTTAAGTACTGAGAACCACTACTCAGATCTAATTATTGCAAAAGCTCCTAGTCACATCTATCTATTCTTATTATTCACAATAATACTGAGCATCGAACCAACCTCAAATTTCCATTTTGCTCGAGGCAGACCAGCTGTCAGTGACATTACAGAGGCATCGTGCTCTACAACCTTACAACACACTCTGTGTCTCACACGCAAACAAACCTCGAGAATCTGATCTCCGGCCCACAGACGACCATCCCGAGCTGCCGCCCCCTCCTCGTACACTTCATGAATCACTATGGCGTCCTGAAAAGAGGAGAATATGTGTGAAGAGGAGGAATACGGCCCAAAAAAATAAGCTACAAATTCCTAACACATCTTTCTTAAAGGGACAGGTCACCTAAAAATGTAAATAACGTTGGCATTTATTCACCCTTACGTTGTTTTTAAATGCGTATGAAAGAGAAAAAAATGCAGTGAACTAAAATTGAAGCTTCAAAGCTTTATAAAGAAGACAAAAGTCACAAAAGTGAGTTAGCCATATTTCAAGTCTTCTGAAATCATACCATAGACTTATGTGATAAATTAATAAATTAACAATATCAGTACTTATTAATATTTTGAATTAGCTGATATGTGACCCTGGACCACAAAACCAGTCATAAGGTTAAATTTTACAAAACTGAGATGTATACATCATATGAAAGCTCAATAAATAAGCTTTCTATTGATGTATGGTTTGTTAGGATAGGACAATATTTGGCTGAGATACAACTATTTGAAAATCTGGAATCTGAGGGTGCAAATAAATCAAAATACTGAGAAAATCACCTTTAAAGTTGTCCAAATTAAGTTCTTAACAATGCATATTACTAATCAAAAATTACATTTTGATATATTTACAGTAGGAATTTTACAAAAAAATCTTCATGGAACATGATCTTTACTTAATTTCCTAATGATTTCTGGCATAAAAGAAAAATCAATAATTTTGACCCATACAATGTATTTTTGGCTATTGCTACAAATACACCCCAGCGACTTAAGACTGGTTTTGTGGTCCAGGGTCACATTTTCATTTTAGTTTAAGATTTAGTAAATTTTCTTAGTGCTTGTCATTTTTATCTTTGTTTTCTCTTTCGCACATAGCTATTTATTTCAGTTTGAGTCATTTTCATATTTAGTAATTATTAGTGCTTTATTACTTTAACTTACATTTTGTTGAGTTGCAAAGGCATTATCCTTAATAACGTTTTAATGAAATATTTAGGACAGCTGTATTTTAATTACTGAAAGCTATTTTTATTTGCTTTAATTTAGTTAACAATATATGAACGCTTGTCATTATGCACTAAAATTCTTGACATTTTCTAGTTATGATCATTCTTTTAAGCCATTTTAATGAATCTCTCAGTTGTTTATGAATTCAACTGATCAGGTTCTCAAGTTCAACTCACCAACTTGATTGGGTTTAGTATAGAAGCCTGTTTCAGCCACTGAATAAAAAACAAAAAAGGTAATTGCGACTCTTTATCTCGCATTTCTGTTTTTTTTTTATTTCGCAATTTATTTTCTCAGAATTGCATGATACAAATTTACAATTTTGACTTTTTTTTCTCAGAATTGCGTGACACAAATTGGCAGTTCTAACTTTTTTCTCAGAACTGCTTGATACAAACTTGCAATTCAGATTTTTTTCTCAGAATTGCATGATACAACACAATATGCAATTCAATAAGCAATTTTGACTTTTTTTCTCAGAACTGTTCATCTAAACTCGCAATTCCGAGTTATAAAATGAGAAATGATATAAACTGATATAAACATAAGATATAGTTTCTCAGAATTGTGATACAAACTCGCAATTCTGACTTTTTTCTTAAAATTGCGTGATAAAGTTGCAATTTTGACTTTTTTTCTCAGAATGGCGTGATACAAAGTTGCAATTCTAACCTTTTCTCAGAATTGCATAACACAAAAGTTGCAATTTTGACTTTTTTTCTCAGAATTGCTAGTAATAAAGTTAAAATTGTGAGATATAAACTCACAGTTCTGACCTTTTTCTCAGAATTCTGTGATACAAAGTTGAAATTCTACCTTTTTTTCTCAGAATTGCATGATAAAGTTGCAATTTTGACGTTCTTTCTCAGAAATGCATGATACAAGTTGAAATTCTAACTTTTTTTCTCAGAATTGCTAGATATAAAGTCAAAATTGCGAGGTATAAACTCACAGTTCGGACCTAATTCCGTGATACGAAGTTGATTTTTTCTCAGAATTGCATGATACAAAGTCACAATTCTGACTTTCTCCTAAGAATTGCATGATTTGTGTAATACAAACTTTCAATTCAGATTATTTTTTCAGAATTCCATGATACGAAGTTGTAATTCTAACTTTTTTCTTAGAATTGTGTAATACAAACTTGCTATTCAGATTTTTTTTCTCAGAATTGCATGACACAAAAGTTGCAATTTTGACTTTTTTCTCAGAATTGCTAGATATAAAGTCAAAATTGTGAGATATAAACTCACAGTTCGGACCTAATTCCGTGATACGAAGTTGATTTTTTCTCAGAATTGCATGATACAAAGTCACAATTCTGACTTTCTCCTAAGAATTGCATGATTTGTGTAATACAAACTTTCAATTCAGATTATTTTTTCAGAATTCCATGATACGAAGTTGTAATTCTAACTTTTTTCTTAGAATTGTGTAATACAAACTTGCTATTCAGATTTTTTTTCTCAGAATTGCATGACACAAAAGTTGCAATTTTGACTTTTTTCTCAGAATTGCTAGATATAAAGTCAGAATTGCGAGGTATAAACTCACAGTTCGGACCTAATTCCGTGATACGAAGTTGATTTTTTCTCAGAATTGCATGATACAAAGTCACAATTCTGACTTTCTCCTAAGAATTGCATGATTTGTGTAATACAAACTTTCAATTCAGATTATTTTTTCAGAATTCCATGATACGAAGTTGTAATTCTAACTTTTTTCTTAGAATTGTGTAATACAAACTTGCTATTCAGATTTTTTTTCTCAGAATTGCATGACACAAAAGTTGCAATTTTGACTTTTTTCTCAGAATTGCTAGATATAAAGTCAAAATTGTGAGATATAAACTCACAGTTCGGACCTAATTCCGTGATACGAAGTTGATTTTTTCTCAGAATTGCATGATACAAAGTCACAATTCTGACTTTCTCCTAAGAATTGCATGATTTGTGTAATACAAACTTTCAATTCAGATTATTTTTTCAGAATTCCATGATACGAAGTTGTAATTCTAACTTTTTTCTTAGAATTGTGTAATACAAACTTGCTATTCAGATTTTTTTTCTCAGAATTGCATGACACAAAAGTTGCAATTTTGACTTTTTTCTCAGAATTGCTAGATATAAAGTCAGAATTGCGAGGTATAAACTCACAGTTCTGACCTAATTCCGTGATACGAAGTTGATTTTTTCTCAGAATTGCATGATACAAAGTCACAATTCTGACTTTCTCCTAAGAATTGCATGATTTGTGTAATACAAACTTTCAATTCAGATTATTTTTTCAGAATTCCATGATACGAAGTTGTAATTCTAACTTTTTTCTTAGAATTGTGTAATACAAACTTGCTATTCAGATTTTTTTTCTCAGAATTGCATGACACAAAAGTTGCAATTTTGACTTTTTTCTCAGAATTGCTAGATATAAAGTCAGAATTGCGAGGTATAAACTCACAGTTCTGACCTTTTTCTCAGAAGTTGAAATTCTAACTTTTTTCTCAGAATTGTGATAAAACTGCAATTTTGACTTTTTTCTCAGAATTGCGTGATACAAAGTTGCAATTTCAACCTTTTCTCAGAATTGTGATACAAAGTCGCAATTCTAACTCTTTTTTAGAATTGCATGATAAAGTTGCAATTTGGACTTTTTTCTCAGAATTGTTAGATATGAACTCACAATTCCAAATGAAAAAAATGAGAAATTAAGTCAGAATTGCAAGATATAAACTCACAGTTCTGACCTTTTTTTCTCAGAATTGTGTAATACAAACCTGCTATTAAGATTTTTTTCTCAGAATTGCATGACACAAAAGTTGCAATTTTGACTTTTTTCTCAGAATTGCTAGATATAAAGTCAGAATTGCGAGGTATAAACTCACAGTTCGGACCTAATTCCGTGATACGAAGTTGATTTTTTCTCAGAATTGCATGATACAAAGTCACAATTCTGACTTTCTCCTAAGAATTGCATGATTTGTGTAATACAAACTTTCAATTCAGATTATTTTTTCAGAATTCCATGATACGAAGTTGTAATTCTAACTTTTTTCTTAGAATTGTGTAATACAAACTTGCTATTCAGATTTTTTTTCTCAGAATTGCATGACACAAAAGTTGCAATTTTGACTTTTTTCTCAGAATTGCTAGATATAAAGTCAGAATTGCGAGGTATAAACTCACAGTTCGGACCTAATTCCGTGATACGAAGTTGTAATTCTAACTTTTTTCTTAGAATTGTGTAATACAAACTTGCTATTCAGATTTTTTTTCTCAGAATTGCATGACACAAAAGTTGCAATTTTGACTTTTTTCTCAGAATTGCTAGATATAAAGTCAGAATTGCGAGGTATAAACTCACAGTTCTGACCTTTTTCTCAGAAGTTGAAATTCTAACTTTTTTCTCAGAATTGTGATAAAACTGCAATTTTGACTTTTTTCTCAGAATTGCGTGATACAAAGTTGCAATTTCAACCTTTTCTCAGAATTGTGATACAAAGTCGCAATTCTAACTCTTTTTTAGAATTGCATGATAAAGTTGCAATTTGGACTTTTTTCTCAGAATTGTTAGATATGAACTCACAATTCCAAATGAAAAAAATGAGAAATTAAGTCAGAATTGCAAGATATAAACTCACAGTTCTGACCTTTTTTTCTCAGAATTGTGTAATACAAACCTGCTATTAAGATTTTTTTCTCAGAATTGCATGACACAAAAGTTGCAATTCTGACTTTTTTCTCAGAATTGTTATGAGATCTAAACTTACAATTGCGAGTTATAAAGTGAGATATGAAGTCAAGGTACAAAGATGAAATACTGACTTTAAGAATTGATACAAACTCAATTCAAAAAAAAAAAAAAAAAAGAATTGATACAAACTCTCTATTTTGAATTTTTATCTTAGATTTGAGATATAAACTCACAACTGCAAGTTATAAAGTGAAAATTTCTTCATATAAACTCAGCAGTGTAGTATATAAACTCACAACTTCAAGTTAAAAGCCAGAATTGCAAGAAATAAACTCGAAATTCTGAGAAAAATTCAGAATTGCCTGTTTATATCTTGCAATTCTGAGAAAAAAAAAACATAAAATTGTGGGATAAAAAGTCGCAATTATCTTTTTAATTTTTTTTATTTAGTGACGGAAATGGGCTTCCAAAGTTAAGAGCACACTGGAGGAAAATATGACTGAATAATAATTTTCAGTCTGTTCCTCTCACAAAGCTGATGTAGGAATTTAGAAGACTTTCACGAGAGTAAATAGTGCATGTGTCATTATCACTTCTGTGATGCTTTTATTTGCATCCTTAATTGAAGCATGAAAGCTTTAGTTAATATTTTGAATGTAAAACAGCGACAGAAGAAAGCATGTTGTACTGATTTGGAGTGACAGGAGGGTGATGTAATTTCTGCTCCCCTTCACCTTTAAAATCCTTTTATATAAAAACACACACTGAGACATTTTTCCTGCTGAAAACCTGTGGAGCCCGAGGGCTGGTTTTGTTGACTCATGGAAGCCTTTGACAGCTAAACTAGCCCACAGAGCCGGTGCGCTGCAGAATTATGATGGCGAGGTGGCAGTACACTGATAAAAACCTGAGGCGATGTTCGTCTCTGCAGTCGGGCAGAAAAAGTCAGGACAGACAAAAAGCTCCCGCTGTGACCTGCCTGTTCTGATGCAGCCCTCAGGCCCATTGGAAAGAATGAGCCCTGTCACTTTTATCTAGCTATTTCTGAACACAAAAAAGCATTCTGGGTGTGTATGCTACCAAATCTAGATAAAAATAAGTAATCAACAACAATACATGTTACTGGCTGAAACTGACATTAAAATCAATACAACAGGAAAAAAATAAAGACAAAACTGAGCACAAAAAAAGAACACAGAAAAACTAAACGGGGAACCCCCCCCCCCCAAAAAAACCCCCACATAAAATAAATTAATTAATTTAAAGCAAAATTTAAAACAAATACAAAAGAAAAACAGAAGATTAAAACAAAATACAAAGACAAAACAAAAAACTAAACAAATACTAAGACAAAAAATAAAAAAATAACAAATATTAAAATACAAAAGACAAAAAAAGAACAGAAAAAAATGCAAATACCCAACACAACAAAAAAAACAAGAAAAAACAAGGAAAACTAAAAGATAAAACAAAAACAAACAAAACTGACAAAACAAAAAACATAAAAAATGAAACTAATACAAAAGACAAAAAAAGAAAGAGAAAAACAAAACAAATACCCAAGATAAAACAAAACGATAAACAAAACGGAAAAAAACAGCAAAAATTTAAACAAATACAAAAAAAGAAAAAGAAAAAAACAATACAACAGACAAAACAAAAACAAACAAAAATTTAAATAAATACAAAAGATAAAACAAAACTAAACTGAAAAACAAAAATATCCAGGACAAAACAAAACCAAAAGACAAAGAAAACAAGCTAAATTAAAAAAAATCAAAACAACAACAAACAAAAACATGAACAAAATGAAAACAAATACAAAAGAACAAAAAAACTGAACTAAACTAAACTAAAAACTAAAAAAACAGAGCATTAAAAACAAAAATACACAAGACAAACAAAAAAAATATAACAAAAATGAAAACAAATACAAAAACAAAACTAAACAGAAAAACAAAACAAATGCACAAAACAAAACAAAAACAAACAAAACAAAAACATAGCAACAATTGAAATAAATAGAAAATAGAAATAACAAAACAGAAAAAACAAAAACTAAATAAATGCAAAAAAACCAAGACAAAACAAAACAAAACACAAAACAACAAAAATATAAATTAAAACAAATACTAAAGACAAAAAGCTAAACAAAAAAATTAAATAAATTAAAACAAATAAGAGAAAACTACAAACAAACAAAAAATAGTAATATGAACAGAAACTAAAAATGCAAGAGAAAAAAAGATGATAATACTGAAAAACAAACAAACAAATATAGCAAAAACTGACAAAATAAAGCAAAGCGTGCACGCACGCGCACACACACTTTACGTACCAGCTGAGTATCTTTGCCGCCGACTATACTGAGACCCAGTCCAGAGCGTCCTTTAGAAATCTCAATAACCGTCTCTTGTCCTGGAACTATGGGACACGTAGCAGGGTCTGAAACACACACAGAGAGAGAGATAAAGATGTTCGGTCTTCATGTTCGGTGTTTTTAAAAAGAAAATGAATTCCTCTATGAAAAAACAACAATTGTCAGTGTTCAAAGAAGCTGAGGCAAATCCACACGGCAACGCTGTGTTGTTTTCATTTCAGCCTTAATTAAACAAGCATTTGGGTACCACAGAGTGCAGCACTACATCAGAAAAAATGTCCATAAAAAGCATGTTTAAACACAATTTGTGACACGAGCGTGTTGCACCTTTGCTGCAGTACTCGAAGTCAGGGCTGGTGCCAGAAACTGGCACGGATGATCCCAAGGACGTGACCTCCAGAGAACTGGCTGAGGGCTTGGTGGAATTCCTCTGGATTTTTGGAAGACTGGTGATCTGGAGATGAGATACACAGAGGTTAGACTGTTTACTACAGCTGCAGTCAACAGGAACTCAAAATGAATGAATTATGGATGACTTAGGAAGTTAACCATGTTGCAAATGAGTTTCTTGTCACATAAACTTTAATAAACAAACACACCTGCTCCACGAGAGGCTTGGGTGACAGTTCGCTTGGAGACTCCAATATCTTCTCTGAGGATTTCAGCTTCTGAGATGATTAATAGACCGTAATTAGTTCTATCGCTCAGTATTACAAGCGACACAACCAAAATTTAATGGAGCAATTATGAAACTGACTAACATTCATGGAACTTTTTGATTCATGAGTAAAACAGCAAAGATGGAAATGCATTACTAGTAATATTTAAACACTTTTAAAGATTTATACAACAGTTCATTCTGGTCCTCAAATCTGATTCGCTGAGAGGAGTCCAAACATTTTACCATTTGTATCACTCCGCTTGTGGTATTTCTTACACCTAATGTAACAGCGGATGCCCAAATCCACTATAATTAAAAAAAACATTTGGTTTTTGTCACGGACCGTAGTTTTTCACATGAGAATGTACTTGTTTAGACTTCAAATATGCGGTTTGTTAATAAAGATAACACTTATTTGAAAATTTGCTTATCTGGTCCTGGAATCTGATTGGCTGAGAGCTTTTTCCAGGAGTGCGATATTCTAGTAATAACAGAACTCCAACCGTTTCACCATTTTTATCACTCAGCTTGTAGTATTTCACACAGCGAGTGTCATGGTGGACACTCAAATCCACTATAATTTTTACGATTATTTTGTTTCTGTGTCATGGAATGCAGTGTTTTAGGCAAAAATGTACTTGTTTAGACTTCAAATATGCAGTTTGTAAATAAAGATAACTCCTTGAGAGCCTTTTCCAGGAGTGTGATATTCTAGTGATAACAGAACTCCCCCTTGTATGACTCCACTTGAAGTATTTCTCACAGCAAGTGTCATTATGGATGCCCAAATCCACTATAATTTGTTAAATAATATTGTTTTTCTGTCACGGAATGTAGTTTTAAGAGTGTTTTAGGCGAGAACACACTCGTTTAGACTTCAAACGAGTACGATATTCTAATCATAAAAGCATTCCAACCTTTTCAGCATTTTTATCGCTCCGTTTGCAGCATTTCTCACAGCGAGTGTTATGCCGAATGCCCAAATCCACTATAATTTTAAAAATAATATTGTTTTTGTGTCACAGAACATACTTTTAAGAGTTTTTAGGTGAGAATGTACTTGTTTATGCAGTTTGTTAATAAAGATAAATAAAGAACAAACGCCTATTTGAAAATTTGCTTGTCTGGTCCTGGAATCTGATTGGCTGAGAGCCTTTTCCAGCGGTGCAATATTCTAGTGATAACAGAACTCCAACAATTTCACCGTTTGTATCACTCTGCTTGTGGTATTTATCAAAGTGATTGTCAAGGCAGATGCCCAAATCCACTATAATTTTATGTATAATAATTTTGTGTTACAGGGTGTAGTTTTAAGAGTTTTTAGGCAAAAATGTACTTGTTTAGAATTGAAATATGCAGTTTGTTATTAAGAATAGCATCTATTAGAAAATTTTCTTCAATGTTTTTGGAGATGTGAGCTCCAGTGCGTCAGCTGCTATTCAGTGCTCACGAACCCGCTGAGAGCAGCCTTACCTCAGCCAGATCTTCTGAAATTTGCTGCTGGCTCTGATGTCTCTATAGTGGTTAAACATGAGATATAATTATTCTTGGCTAAATTTACTGGGCAGTCTTGGTCTCGTTAATCTAGTATTTATTCCAGAGCAAATAGTTTTGGCTGAGGGTAAAATCTCATCACATTTTATTGCCTTTGTACTTTTGACTAAATTGTAGGGGTGTGACGAGATCTCGTGGCACGAGATCTCGCGAGACTCCGATGTGTCCCGCGAGATCTGACTGGTCTCGCGAGAACGTGATGATATCATGGCAAAACATTTTGCAATGTTTACATTAGGGCTGCATGACTAATAGTTATAAAAATATCACGATCTCTATTCAAACACCCATGCGATCTTATTCATGAATGACTGTGATTCAGCATTGTCTGTTACAACTGTTTCACGCGCTCCACTGACGCTTACCATGTGAACGTTATTGAAGACATTCAAATCTGCATTCTTACTGCTGTGGTTTCAGAAAGCAACACAAACAGTCTTTTTAACCACATAATCATCATCATGTCTTTGTTACAGACATTTAAATAACATAAGTACTGGGATAAAAGCTTATAGTTTGGATATACACACTTATTGTCTACAGTAGCGATCAAAAACAAAAGTATAACACGTATGTAGAGTAAGGTTTATTCTCTTCACCAGGAGAGGGCGACAACTGCACGTTTAAAAAAAATATTTGTCATTGAATTAAACATTCAAGAGATTCCAATAGTGAAAGTCTTTATTAATTGAGACACGGGCTCCTTCATTTTTTTTAGTTTTTTTTTTTCAGACTTAAGCAATGAACATTATCTCAGAACCAATAGTAAATTATGTCATTTTGTTTAATTTTCTAATCCTTTTTTTCTTCAGAATTGTGATCTCCAGTTTATAAAAAAAAATTGTTTTTCAGTTTACCCAGAATCATGCAGCATTTTTATTACTGCATATAATTCATTAAAATATAAGTTTAATTTCATAAAGTACAAGTTCATATCAAAATGCACCTACATTTATTTATTTATTTTTTTGCATTTTGTGTTTTTTGTTGAATAAAATACTATTGTCCCCTATATATTTCATCATTGAGGATTTATTTAAAAAAGTTAAAAAATCTCGTCTCGTCTCGTTCTCGTGAGCCCAAAATCTCGTCTCGTCTCGTGAGATAAGTGTCTCGTCACACCCCTACTAAATTGCCTAGCAACTGTTATGATGGTTGCTGTTGCTGTTTATTAAATATTATTATACAATAACTAGTATTTTATATGAATAATAGCAGTATTTAATAATAGTATTTTGCATTGAGTAATGTTGTGAGTTTGTGATAGTGATTTTAGTTAAGTTGCTCCGCAATTAGATGGTGACAAGAGACTGTTTTAATGATTGACTCTGCAAAAAATGACATTTATATTGAAAGAGACTGAAATGCTGTTGTTATTTTTGCACTGAGCAGCACTGTCATCAGAAATCACCCTTAACAGATGAAAGGATAGTACAACAAAGATATTGCTTTCCTCAGTAGACATTCAAACTAATGTTTCATTGTAAATATGAGACTGAGCTGAAGAATGAATGCTGTATCAAATGCAGGTAAGCACACATCTCTCTCTCATAAAACTACATAATACAGTGAGCTTTTAATACAGTAATACATTAAGCTTTCAATGAAGCAACCTAACATTCCTTCGTTACTAGTTCTAATTTGACATTTTGGAATTAGTAACAGAGTCTTGTGCTCAGCTGTTTAACTGTCAAGCAGAGATTTGAATCATGGTGGAACGAAGTAGTTTGCACAAAAGAGGTTTTTAAAGACACTGTTGTTGTTTCTTATGTATTTACACACTCGTGCCATTGAACTGTTGTATAAATGCAAAATCACACTTGTAGTTGTGAGATATGGCTGTATATCAGCACGCTGTGATTACCTACGGCCGAATTACAGCTTTGCCGATATTTAGCCATATCGTACATCATACAATAATGTACATACAATAAATTTGCATAGCATACTGAGCACATTATACATTTTACCAATAAATACTATAGTAATATAATATGTTACTTAGATGTTTCTCACCTTTAAGGTTGACTCTCCATCTCTAAACGTCTTCTGCGCCTGATCTGTCTGTGCGGAGCTCACAGGCTGCACCACGCTGGGCTGATCCTGTATGAGGAGTCAGGCAAACAGGTAAAATAAAGCACAAGGCCCAGATACTCCCCGCAGAGCCTCAACTAGGTCAAAACTGCATTGGCTGTCTCCATCTAGGACAGAGTTAAGCTAGCGGCAGCCGATGACAATGAACTGCTGTTTAGAGTCAAGCACCCCTGAGGCGCTTTTAGCTGTTTGTTTACCGAAACAAATCCACATTTAGGGCAGAAACAGCTGGTCCGAGCTCAGACTGACAATGAGGGGATGAAAGCAAGCGGAGATGGGATAGAGTCGTAAACGCTGAGTCAAGAGTCATTATTGTTTTCATAATGATGGCAATAGGTTGCTGCGTTCTTGCATCATATCGGTTGAAAAGTCTGGGTTACATGGCAGCATGGCAGACTGAAGTGAAATATTTTCTTTATTCACTACACTTTGTGGAACAGTATATAATTTTTGTATAATTAAATAAACACAAAAGTGATAAAAAAAAATAAAAATGCTTCCATAAGAGCTGCAGGGTGTTGATTTGACAAGGACTCACTTTGATTATTGGCAGCTCAGGTGAATTTCTGGTCAGGGGAAGGCTCTCGGGTAACTGTGGCTTCTCTGCTGGAGCTGAAACTGCTGGCGTATTTTGATGTGTCTGGAAAACAGTTCTGAAATCAGCTGAACTCTCCAAATTCTAACTTTTAGCAGTGCAACTAGATCCCAACATTAGTAAAAATTGGATGAACTTTATTTTTAATGAAGTTCCAAGACCACGTCAGTATGCACAATTCAACAAAGGATTTTCAGAAAAATATAATATTACATATTATAATACCTATACAGTTATAGCATGAAATAATATATAAAGCTAAAACATTTTACATGCAGCTATGTTATCTCTCAATTCTGACATTTTCTATATCTCGTATTTCAGAATATATAACTTGACTTAACTTGAGAAATAGCGAGTTTGCCGAAAGGTAGGCTCTGCTCACAAAAACGATCCACTGATATCACATAGACTATTTTATCATTGTCCTTACTACCTTTCTGGCCTTGAACGTGTCAGTTGCCTTGCTGTCTATGCAGGGTCAGAAAGCTCTCGGATTTCATCAAAAATATCTCAATTTGTGTTCCAAAGATGAACTAGTCTTACGGTTTGGAACGACATGAGGGTGAGTAATTAAAAGCAATAAAATGTCTTTTTAAGATGAAAATGACATGAAATTACCCATATCACCAGAAGATGGCAGCAGAGGATCAATCATTGGCTGCAGCTGCCATTTCAACTCCCTAGTTTTTTCAAGATGTCTTGCTTTTCGATTAATTACAAAATTACTAGTATAATAAATTGTAGTACTTTTACCGCACTTAAGTATATATTATAGCACAATACTAAAATAAATAAGCTCAGACACAAACAGCTATAAGGGTGAATTGTTTAAACACTTATATATAGTTCACTACAAATTAAATAAGTAATGCACTCAATATGAATCGATATGAATTGAAATATTTTATATAATTTAATAACTACATCTTTTAAGCTTTATCTTAAACTATAAAAGTTATTAAATAGCCTATATTTTCACCCAACACAAACGTGTTACTGCTGTAGTTTTGTTAAGCTGAATTTCAGAGTTGTGGACTCGAGTCAATGACTCGAGACTCGACTCGGACTCGAGTCATAAATTTGATGACTTGTGACTTGACTTGACATAATTAAAGATGACTTGCGACTCGACTTAGACTTTGACAGCAATGCCTCGAGACTTGACTTGGACTTGAACCCTGTGACTCGGCAAGTCTTCTAAAGAAAAACTTCGGAGAGTTCTGATCAATATAGCCTGAAGCGAATGTATGATTAGCGCAGCATTTGGCACTGAGCCAGAGAGGGACTCGCTAAGTGAGCGCTTGTAATGTTTTTATCCACATAATGTTAAGGATATTTAATGGTTTTTAGGGGCCATTCACATGTCGAGCCTAAAAACGCGTGCAAAACGCTAGGCGCGCCGCTTTGTCTTTCTTTCCAAACCGCTCTTGCAGCTTGCGCTCCTGTCTGCGTGACTGGCGTCAAGATAGGTAGGATGAAATGTTAGAACACCGGCTCTCACTACAGGAGTTTTAAAATCCTAACCGAATATGAAATCTGGTTGCAGCACACACATACGGAGAAACTTTGCAGATTATCTTACCTGAAATCCTAAACATGCATACACTACAATATTTGAAATTCGTGGCGCATCACACTAAGATATTATTAGGATAATCATGCCGGAGGGAGCACCTCTCGTGATCTCTCTCTGGAAGAGTTCAGTGTTCAAATGCACCTGGCCGCAAAGCCCCAGCAAAAGTAATTACCATGAATGACACATTGAACGATTAAACTAATATTGTGACATGCTTTTGATACTTTTTTTTCTTTTTAATATATAGTTATTGGTATAACTATGGATTTTAATTTAAATCGTAATGACTTGAGTAGGCTAAATTAATCTGTCTGCCGCTGGTGGTCGTTACTTAAAAAAAAACAAAAAACTTGAATTTAACAAACAAAAAGTGTTCCAAAAATATCTATAAATTATCTTCATAAACTAAAGAAACGAAAATAAATGTAATCACTTTGCTATTAAAAACAGCAGTAATGGGGAAGAGAAAGAGAAAAAAGACAGGTTCCAGTCGGGCTCGGGCCAGTAGATGAGACGTCCGACATTTTTGCAACAAATGTTTGCTTAATAGCCTATTTAACATTGTTATTTAGGCTACTTTCTTATTTAAAAATATTATTATTTTTGTTTTTTTTGTTTTTTGTTTTTGTTTTTTTTTTGCATTTTTTTTGCATTTTTTGGCTGCCTGTTCACTGGCTGAAGTGCTAAAATAAACACGCAAGTTTGTTAATAATGTTTGAGCCTCATTTATTTTGTGTTTCAAAATTATATAGGTCTACATATGTATTTTATTTATATATAGGCCTATATACACACACGTTATAATTTATATTCATAAAACACCGCGTTTGGGAGGGCAAAATCGGGGCAAAATCGGGCCCTGTAGTGTGAGCCGGGCTTTAAGCAACCATGACCCGCTCTCCATGAAGAGGCGGAAGTTTTAGTATAGGATAAATGGATTTCCAACATTAAAAATCGCTTGCAGTAGCTCTGCTATTAAATTTATTTAAAAATGGTTATTCCTGTACAGCTATGATAAGCTGTTTCTCCAACTTGGGAGTGCTTTCAGTGTTATTAAGGAAAAGGATAAAGCTGTTCGGTTGGTTCTTGTCACAAGACCTGTGTTGAAAAGTTTTTATCTCTATGCGGCGCGGACGCCCCTGGAAAAAAACGAGCGCGTCGCGTACAGTATATCTATGGTCGCGACTGCGTCGCTTCCATTATGAGCGCGCATACCGCGCGTCTACATTTGAAATTTGAACTTGAGCGCGCAAAAGACGCGACATATGAACGGCCCCTTTGACATTTAAATAATAATAATAATTATAAGAATAAACAACTGTAGCCTAATAATTGGCTAAACCTTTCAAATATTTATATATATATTTATATTATAGGCCTATTTATATATTTTATTTGACTCAACTGATTTATTAAAGTCACTGAATATTTAACAATTAAATCAGTGGACTTAAAATAAGCTATTACTTCACTTAGGCCTATATTTGATCACAAACAATGATAAATTCCTCAATAAAACATCACTAATTATTATAGTCTATATTTTATAATTATACCTACTATAGACTATTATTGACTTTAAATTTACTGGAGTAATTAATACAGAGACACTAATTTGGGCAAACAGCACTAGTGACTTGTTAAGGACTTGAAGTTTTAAGTTGACGACTTGCAACTCGACTTGGACTTGCTCGTCTTGACTTGGGACTTGACTTGGGACTTGACTTGGGACTTGACTTGGGACTTGTCTGGCTTGACTCGGGACTTGACTTGAGACTTGAATGCAAAGACTCGAGACTTACTTGTGACTTGCAAAACAATGACTTGGTCCCACCTCTGCTGAATTTAGTCTGAATCATTTAATGCGCAGCTCTTTTCAGCTTGTCAGATATTTTTTTATAAACAGATTTACAGAGAAGAAGCTCCATGAACACTGATACT
The DNA here is from genome assembly GCF_049309525.1 of Garra rufa. Classification (NCBI taxonomy): domain Eukaryota; kingdom Metazoa; phylum Chordata; class Actinopteri; order Cypriniformes; family Cyprinidae; genus Garra; species Garra rufa. The sequence goes on along the minus strand of NC_133367.1, from coordinate 25,701,403 downwards.
AACAAAGTCATATATGACTATAAAGTACCGTACCTCACAGGAGTAGAAAGAGGAAGGCGGGGAAGGAAAAGGAGCGACAGCCATTTGATTGATAGCATCTTCATTCCTGTCAACAGACAAAAAGATGTATGTTAATGTCCGTTCACAGCAAATCGCATGCAATAAAACAAAATTTTAAAGCACTCACAATTTCACAAAAACACTCATCTTAAAGGTATGGGTAACCCAAAAATGAAAAACCTGTAATTAATTACTCACCCTCATGTTATTCCAAACCTGAAAGACCTTTGTTCATCTTTGGAACACTAATTAAGAGATTTTAAAGAATGTGTTCCAACATTTATTCAAAATATCTTCTTTTGTGCTCAACAGAACTCATAAGCTTTGGACCAACTTGAGGGCAGTATTTTAATTTCTGGGTACACTATCCCTTTAAAAACTGCATTTGATTGCACAAGGCTTAACTGAGAAAAATATATCCCATCCTTTCAACAACGTCAAAATTGGTCCTGCTCGCTCTCTACTTCTCATGTTCCCACATGGCTCTTGGCAGTTTTCTCTGCCCAGATCGATAAGCACTGATGGGCCAGATGAATTGAGATGTTGTGCTATGAATCCTCAGAGCCTCTTCCTGAACATCTTGGGTCGACGAGTAATATTGCTCTTTACACCCGTCCTTCTGTTCACCTTGGCGTTATTGTCTTTGCGCACTAAATGACCCGTTTCCAATTACAGGTAATGCTTTTTTTCAAGGTAAGGTCAACGAAGGTGATCAGAATTTATGAAACAATCAATCCTCAGCTCGAAACACCAAATCTGAACTAGGGTCACCAGATCCTGATTTCATCCAGTTTCGAAATCCGCTAAATAACTTGGAAAGCGGCCACAATGAGACGGTGACATTTTGCCATTGGCGTCACAGGTGGACATGGTTCAATCTTGACCACTGGTCAGTTGTGTTGCCATGGCAACATGCTTTTCTCAATTGCATTCCATCATGTGTCGCCAAATGACTTTTGACACAATACAAATCATTGGCAATAGCTTTGAATAACAGAGCAAACTAGATGCAAACTGTGCATCCGTTAAAGTGACTGTTAACATCCAGTAGGACGTCAACATCTAATCTGCCGATCATATTTCTTGGACTTCTAATAATTAGCTCTAGATAGCGAAGAGATATTAGTGTCTTTACACTGCTGTTATCAGCAAAACCTGTCTTGGATTAACAAAACAACCAGTCAAATAAAGGTCAAGCTAACAAATACTCATACAAAAACATGAGATATGAACAGAAACGGATGATAAGGCTCTGATTACGCCTGTAATGACAGTCAAAGTTAGTTTATGATTGACTCAAGGGCTGTGCTGTTTCAAAACCATGTATCAAATTGCAAAAAATCCTCTAAGCTATCAAAAAACGCTTTATAGTGATAGCAGATCCAGTCTATTACACCATATCACACCTCACACTCGCTGGACGGGAGGACGTGACAACTCGACAAATACTGCTATCAAAATGCCATCAAGTATCATATCTAATGTATCAATGTCACATGGCTTTGCTCGTGTTGCCAATACACACAAGCCAGCATGAGTTTGATTCGGTATGTAGGAACGATGACTCCACTCTTCAAAGTGACAAGAGTTATCAGGAGTTGCAAATGCTAGATGGCTATTATAACCCAAGAATGCATATATGAGGACAAATTGACCTGGTATGCTGTGATTTTCTAAAATTTTATTGATAAAATCAATGTTATTTTTATATTTTTGTGATAGGATGAGAACTTTTTTTTATTAATAACCTAAGAATGCTTTAAGCAAACCAAAAAAGCGTGAAAATGTAAAAAGTCAACAAAACTAAACAAAGCAGAGAAACTTGTGGAAAAATGGCAAAAAACAACAACAACAAAACAACAAATCTGGGAGAAAAAGGCAAAAAACTAACAAAAACAAGACAAAACAAAACAGATAAACTTGAGGGCAAATGGCAACAAAAAAACAAAACAAAAAACAACAGTAACTGGTGGAAAAATGGCAACAAAACAAAAAAACTGGTGGAAAAGAAAAAAGTGTGAGTGGTTACAAAAACAAACAAACATAAAACAAAAACACCAAAAACAAATGAAAAATTGTGAAAACTAAACCAAGCAGAAAAACTAGGGGGGGTGGCAACAAAACAGAAAACCTTGGGGGGAAATGGCAACTAAAAATAAACTAAACAAAAACTTGAGAGAAAATGGCAAGAAAAAACAAGACAAAAAACAACAGAGAAACTAGAGAGGAAATGGCAACAAAACAAACTGAAACTGGTGGAAAATGGCAACAAAACAAAAACACAAAACAAACAACAAAAATGAAAAAAAGTGTGAAAATGTAAAAAAAAAAGAAAGAATAACAAACAAACATAAAAACACCAAAAACAAATGAAAAGGGTATAAACAAAACTAAACAAAGCAGAGAAACTTGTTGGAAAATGGCAACAAAACAAAACAAAACAAATCAAAAAATAAAACTGAGAACCTTGTGGGAAACTGGCCACCAAACAAAATATTAAATACAACAGAGAAACTAGGGAGAAAATGGCAACAAAACAAAAACAAACCAAAAAAACAACAGAGACTAGAGGGGAAATGGCAACAAAACACAAACACAAAAAACAACCAAAAAAGTGTGAAAATGTAAAAAAAAGAAAAGAAAAGAAAAACAAACAAACATAAAAACACCAAAAACAAATGAAAAAGTGTATAAACAAAACAAAACAGAGAAACTTGGGGGAAAATGGCAACAAAACGAAAAAAAAAAGCAACAACAACAGAAAACAAACAGACAAACATAAAACAAAAAATACCAATAACTAATGAAAAAAAATGTGAAAACAAAATTAAACAAAGCAGAGAAACTTGTGGGAAAATGGCAACAAAACAAAATACAAAACAAAACAGAGAACCTTGGGAGAAACTGGCAACAAAAAACAACAGAGAAACTAGGAAGGAAATGGCACCAAAACAAAAACAACAAAAATGAAAAAAGTGTGGTAATGAAACCAAAACGAAAAAACAAACAAACATAAAACAAAAACTAAACAAAACTAAATGAAAACAAATCAAAACAGTTAAACTTGGGAGGAAATGGCAACAAAACCAAAAACAAAAACAATAACAACAAAAAAATAAATAAAAATAGCAACATTAAATCTAACAAACAAAAACACCAAAACTAAACAAAGCAAAGCAGAGAAACTAACATAAAGCGGCTCAAAATGACCCTGAATTCACAATATTTAAATCAAAGTAAAAAAAAAAAAAACTAACTAAATTCTTTTACAACCTGGTCAAACCAAACTGAAACACAAAAAACAAAGCAAAAAGTGTAAAAATGGCAGAAATAAAATCATTTCCTCTTAACTCCTGTTAACTTCAGATGGGTAAGTTTAATAAAAGTACTGGCACTGACTCAGATTGCTTCAATCCTACACAGACTGCCATTGCCTGCTAAAAAGCCTGCTTTATGATCCTAATTAGCCATGGTGCCTTGGGTTTTCAGCTTGATCAAGGAGGTTGGACAGGAGAAAAAAAAGGAATACATTCGTATCTGGGCAAGTGAGATTGCTTGGTTTGCATAATTGCAAAGAGGAAAGAACGGTAGTTTCTGTGAACACACTGGTTCAAGCTGAAGACACCGACAATAATTTACAACATTAGGAGCTTGTTATAAATACAAGAGCTGTCAATGTTTTAATAATTGATAATGAAATTATTTTCAAATTTAGTTAATTAATCACACATTTCCAAAACTCCAGAGGTAAAAACGAACACGTTATAATAAATTCATGATTTCATTATTTTTAATGAGTTAAAGAAATCATAACAAAGCTGAAATGAGAGTAATTTCCTAGCAATGAACAGATGGTAGTGTGTGAAAACAGCAGGCTGAGGGTCGCCTCTGAAGGTCTCTTACCTGACCAGGACGAGTTTGACCTTTGACGCTGCGCTTTTTATTATGGCCGATGCGTTCTGGTGGCTCCTGCCGTACAACACCTGGTTGTTTATCTGATGGGAGCACAAAAAATACTGTTAGCACAGGACAAAAAACAAGACTTGTCAAAGACAACTGTGAAATTATGTTAACGTTTTAGTTTTATCACATTTTATGACCAATTTATATGCTGTAAACTGGGTAAATTGATACGGTTCACATAGTCTGTCCTCCAAAGAAAGCCATGGTTATTTCCATGGAACATAATAAAATGAAACTAAAATTTAAATATACAGATAATAAATTATCCAGGACCATGTAAATTGAGTGCAACAAAGACGAAATGAAAAACTTAGGGGGAAAAGGCAACAAAACAAAAACAGATCAAAAAACAAAACAAACAAACAAAATTGGTAACTAAAAACAAGTGCAAAACTGACAACAAAACACAAAACTTGGGGGCAAATGGCAAATCAAAAGTAAAACAAAACAAAACAGAAATTTGGGGGGGAAATGGCAACAAAAACAAAACCGAGAAACTTGGAGGAAGTAGCAACAAAACACCAAAAACGAATGAAAAGTGTAAAAAGTCTACAAAACAAATCAAAGCAGAGAAACTTGGGGGGAAATAGCAACAAAAAAACAACAAAAAAAAAAAAACAGAAACTTGAGGCCAACAAAACTAAACAAAAAGAAATGTGTTGGGAAAATGGCAACAAAACAAAAAACAAAAGTGAAACTTTGGGGGGAAATGGCAAAAAAAAAAAAAAACTGAAAATTGGGGGAAACGGCAAAGAAACTAAACAAAACAGAAACTTTGGGGGAAATGGCAACAAAACAAACTTGGAGGAAAATGGCAACAAAAAACAAAACACAGAAACTTGGAGGAAATGGCAACAAAAACACCAAAACGAAAAAGTGTGAAAGTGTAAAAAAAAAAAAAATCAACAAAACTAAACAAGGCAGAGAAACTTGCTTGGCAACAAAACAAAACAAAGCAAAGAAACTAGGGAGGGAAATGGCAACAAAAACTAAACAATAAAAACAAAACTGAGAAAATTGGGGAAAAGGGGCAACAAAACAGAAAATGGCAACAAAATAAAAAACAAAACAGATACTTGGGGGAAATGGCAACAAAACAAACTTGGAGGAAAATGTCAACAAAAAAACAAACAAACAGAGAAACTTGGAGGAAATAGCAACAAAAACACCAAAAACAAATGAAAAAAGTGTGAACATGTAAAAAAAAAAAATCAACAAAACTAATCAAGGCAGAGAAACTTGCTTGGCAACGAAACAAAACAAAGCAAAGAAACTTGGGGGGGAAATGGCAACAAAAAACAAAACAACACAACAAAAATAAAACAGAAATTTGGGGGGAAATGGCAACAAAAACTAAACAATAGAAACAAAACTGAGAAAATTGGGGAAAAAGGGACACAAAACAAAACAGAAACTTGAGGAGAAAATGGCAACAAAATAAAAAACAAAACAGAAACTTGGGGGAAATGGCAAAAAAAAAAAAAAAAAAAAGAGAAACTTGGGGGAAAATGACAACAAAAAAACAAAACAACAACAAAAAAACAAAAATCTTGGGGAAAAATGGCAACAAAACAAACCAAAAAACACCAAATAAAAACATTTAAAAAGTAAAATTAAAAAAAGAAAGAAATGTGGGAAAATGCCAACAAATCAACAAAACAAGCAAACAAATAATCTTGGAAAACTGAAAAAAAAAAAAAAAAAAAAAAAAACAAAACTGCAAAAAACTGAGAAACTTGGAAGGGAAATCAAACTAACAAAACAAAAAAAAAAAAAAATGAAACTTTGGGGGAATAGCCAAAAAAAAAAAAAAAAAAAAAAAACGAAAAGAAACGGGGGAAAATGACAACAAAAACAAAAACAACAACAACAAAACATAGAAACTTGAGGGAAAATGGCAACAAAACAAAAAAACAAAAACTTGGGGGAAAATGGCAACAAAACAAAACAAACAAAAAAGTGTGAATATTTAAAAACTAAAAAAAAAAAAAAAAAAAATGCTAACAAATCAACAACATCAACAAAACAAGCAAACAAAAAATCTTGGAAAACAAAACAAAAAAAACCAAAACAAAACAAAAGAAAAACTGAGAAACTTGGGAGGGATTCAACCAAACAAAACAAAACAAAAAAACAAGAAACTTAGGGGGGAACGGCAACAAAACAAAAAACAAAACAAAACTTGCTTAGCAACAAAACAAAAAGCAGAGAAACTTGGGGGGAAATGGCAACAAAAAACAACAACAAAACAAAAAACAGAGAAACTTGGGGGAAAATGGCAAAAAAAAACTAACAGAGAAACTTGAAATGGCAACAAAACATTGAATGTGTAATTGAAATGGTTCACACACAAAAAACAAATAAAACAATACAAAAACCCTGTGAAAATGCTAACAAAACAAACCAAAAACACCAAAAACAAACGAAAAAAGTGTCAAAATTTAAAAAGTGAACATTTAAAAACTAAAATAAAGAAAAGAAACTTGGGAAAATGCCAACAAATCAACAACATCAACAAAACAAGCAAACAATAAATCTTGGAAAACTGCAAGAAAAAAAACAAAACAAAACAAAAAAGAAAAAAACTGAGAAATTTTGGAGGGATATCAAACAAAAAAAACAAAACAAAAAACTGAAACTTAGGGGGGAATGGCAACAAAACAAAAAAACAAAACAAAACGAAGAGAAACTTTGGGGAAACTTACAACAAAAAACAAAACAACAACAACAACAACAAAAAACTTGGGGAAAAATGGCAACAAAACAAACCAAAAAACACAAAACAAAAACATTTAAAAAGTAAAACAAAAAAGAAAAGAAAGAAAAGACGTGGGAAAATGCCAAAAAAAAAAAAAAAAAAAAAAAAAATCAACATCATCAATGAAAACAAGCAAACAAAAAATCTTGGAAAACTGCAACAACAACAACAACAACAACAAAAAAAGAAAAAAAAAGAAAAAAATGAGAAACTTGGGAGGGATATCAAACAAACAGAACAAAACAAACAAAAAAAGAAACTTAGGGGGAATGGCAACAAAAAATCCACAAAAAAGAAATTCCAACAAAGGTAAAACAGAGAAATGTTACAAGAAAACAACAAGGAAATGTGAGAATATTTAAAAGGTAAAACTTAAAAAATAGCAACAAGTTACAGTACGTAAACTTTATACTTACACTCTCATATACATTCATATAAATTAACATTAAGTTCTGTCTGTCATGTCTATGTCATTTGTCAACCAATATGCAGACATAATTGCATCTACATTTGAACTCAAAAAAACACATCTCTAAAATCCTACTTTTTTGTAAGAGTTGGCTTTGCTGAACTGTTTACGAATAACCACATATGAGTTAGCAAACACATATTTAAGACTGTTTGACTTGTGTCTCCAGTCACCTGTGGCAGGAGCAACTAGTGGATCGTGACTAATGCCGCAGTGTGTTCACGTCTAATGGAGACAGATATTAGACAAAGGTCAGCGAGCACGGCTCTGAGCTTCGCCAGCACTGGGCCTCAAACTCCACACCAAAATACGGCATTCGTACGTGTCGACCAAATTGCTAAATCGATAGGCAATTCCGAGGAGGAAACGAACGTGGAAACCAAAATGTCATCTGGATGGGAAAAGAGCAGGGAATTTATTGTGGGATGCAGCAATACGGATGAGCAGCTGAGTTCATTCAGAAATGAATTGTGAACGCCTTTTTCAATTTGAACTGAATGTAAATTAAAGTTGCAAACAGGATTCAGAGTCATTTTAAAGTCAGCTTAAAGTGTAGCTTTATTATTAATTTTCATTCTTAAGCATGAATTAGGAAATAACCGTAATTTGTGAACATTACTGGTTAAAAATATTTATTTGAATTATTCACACTGTGTCACAAAGTTCTATATTCAATTCAAATTCAAACTCATGAATAAGTGAGAATTGAAACTGTGCATGTATGAAAGTATAAAAGTGACCTGGCATTATCAGTGTGTTTCAATTAATTATGTCTTATGGTGAGGTTGTGGGGTTGAAGGAGTTGAAGAAACACTTGGAGAGATAAAGCGAACAGGAGACAAAGGCAGAGAAAGTGATAAGCAGAGATAGTGAAACTGAGGGCAGGTGGCTTCATTTGAAATTCATTCGGTCATCTGAGGCAAAACCCTACACTCTTGTTTGCACATTAATAGCGCAGGCACAGATCCAAACAGGTAGAGACCGAGATGGAGGAACCAGCTGATCCGCATCCAGAACAGAGAGCCTGGCCACCACCTCCCTCAAGGTTCAAAGTGATTTAGCCTGTGTGAGACTGCCCCCGACGACCCTCGAGCCCTATGCTTCATTCAGCATTAGAGCAGAATGAGAACGAAATTGATGGAAACCACCATTTTCCCCTCGGATTACAAGGGGCTCAACAGGAAAAGGCTATTATCTAGAGAAAGAAAAAATGAAAGCGTGAGGGATAGATAGCTTCTAAATCCTGAGAACTAACCCGTAATTCCTCACCGGGAGCTATGTTAGAGTCACTTTGCAAAAAAAAAAAAAAAAAAAAGAAAAAAAGGTAGGGACAGTTTGTTTTAGTACAAATTTTTGTATTATCATCAATAAATTATATTAAGTGAAATAGTTCGCTTATTAATATTAATTATATATATAATATTAAAAATATATAATTTGAAATGTCATTAATTCATAACTAAAAAATAGTCGTAATTCAAAAAACATTTTTGCTAATTTTAATAATTAATGAACTAACGAAAGTACGAATAAATGATAGACAGACAAATAGATAGATGGAGCAAACAAACGATAGACTGAGTAAGTGAATGATTGAACAAACAATAGAAAGATAGATCGATAGATAGAACAAATAAACGAGTGAGTGAGTGAGTGAACAAACAAATAATAGTTTGAACAAACAAATGATAGATGGAGCGAATGAACAAATAAATGGCAGAGAGATAGAAATATTTATAGATAGGTAAGAAAATAGATAAATAGATGATAGAGCGAACAAACAAACGAATAAATGAACAAAGAAATGACAGAAAGACAGATAGGTTGAACAAACAAGCGAGCAAGCGAATGAAGGAAGGAACAAATGATAGATAGATGATAGATAGGCCAAACAAACAAGTGAGCAAGTGAACAAATGATAGATGATAGATGGAGTGAACAAACAAACAAATAAATGAACAAACAAATGACAGAAAGATAGGACGAACAGACAAGCGAGCAAGCAAATGAACGAAGGAACAAATGATAGATGATAGATAGGCCAAACAAACAGGTGAGCAAGTGAACAAATGATAGATGATAGATGGAGTGAACAAACAAACAAATAAATGAACAAACAAATGACAGAAAGATAGGACGAACAGACAAGCGAGCAAGCAAATGAACGAAGGAACAAATGATAGAAGATAGATAGGCCAAACAAACAGGTGAGCAAGTGAACAAATGATAGATAGATGGAGCGGACAAACAAATGATAGATGATAGATAAAGTGAACAAACAATAAAAAAAACGTTCGATAGATAGATTAAACAAAGCAAATTAACAAACAAGTGAATGAACAAACAAATGAAGTGAACAAACAAACAAATTGTAGGCAGAAATATTTATAGACATAAGAAAATAGATAAATAGATGATAGAGCGAACAAACAAACAAATAAATGAACAAAGCAATGACAGAAAGATAGATAGATGTGTCGAACAAACAAGCGAGTAAGCGAATGAACGAAGGAACAAATGATAGATAGATGATAGATAGGCCAAACAAACAAGTGAGCAAGTGAACAAATGATAGATGATAGATGGAGCGAACAACCAACCAATAAATGAACAAACAAATGACAGAAAGATAGGTCGAACTGACAAGCGAGCAAGCAAATGAACGAAGGAACAAATGATAGATGATAGATAGGCCAAACAAACAAGTGAGCAAGTGAACAAATGATAGATGATAGATGGAGTGAACAAACAAACAAACAATAGATGATAGATAGTAGATAGATAAAGTGAACGAACAATAAAAAAACGTTCGATAGATTAAACAAAGCGATTTAACAAACAAGTGAATGAACAAACAAATAAATTGTAGACAGAAATATTTATAGACATAAGAAAATAGATAAATAGATGATAGAGCGAACAAACAAACGAATAAATGAACAAACAAACGACAGAAAGATAGATAGATAGGTCGAACAAACAAGCGAGCAAGCAAATGAACAAAGGAACAAATGATAGATAGACGATAGATAGGCCAAACAAACAAGAGATAGATAGATAGATAGAAATACTATTTATAGATAGAGAGTGAACAAACAAACGAGCAAACAAACGATAGAGCGAATTAACAAACAAACGAACAATAGATAGTTAGATGATAGATGGAGTGAATGAATGAACAAACAAAAACATTAGATAGATAGATACATAGAGTGATACATAGATGGAGTGAGTGAATGAACAAATGATTGAACGATAGATATAAAGATAAGCGAGCGAGCAGACAAACGAATGACAGATGACAGATTGAACAAACAAGTGAGCAAACGAACGAACGTAGACAGCAAGGGAACAAACTATAGATTGAAAGAGCGAATGAACGAACAATAGATAGACAGATAAATGATAAATAATAGAGCAAACAAACAAACGAACGCACAAACTTTAGATAGATGATAGTGAACAAAGCGAACTAACAAATGAGCGAACAAACAAACGAATGATAAATAATAATATTATTTGTTTAAATAAAATGTAAAATAATTCATTAATAAAAAGTAATATAATAATTAGTGGTGGGCATAGATTAATTTTTTTAATCTAGATTAATCTAGATTAAATCTTGAAATTAATCTAGATTAATCTAGATTAAAATGGCTAATTTGAATTCTGCTGAAGGCATTCAGAATATGTGTGCTACCCAAATAATGACTAAAAGTAAGTCTTTGAGAACGGGTTTCTCAAGCCAGGTGGCGCATTAGACCAGGCGCTCATCTCCTGCTTCCAAAATGCATTACAAACTGCTTGACAATTGCATTTACAACTCAATTAACTATACAAACTTGTGTAACCAAGTACTTCTGCGCAAAAGGCTGTACGACGTGCGCGTTCCCGTGAAATACACAGGCGCGCGGGTATGGATAGCCTATCTGCGTGCATAGTCTTCCAATAAACTGCGTTGCTTTTAGAAGCGTCAATTCAGTTGTTGCATATAGTTTAATGTCTTTATTTCGGGATTATCAAAGTAAATTATAACTCAAACTTGAGATTTTACTGGGGCACAGCAGATTTTCACTGGGGCACGTGCCCCAGTAAAAAGGGTCTAGCAACGCACGCACCTGCCCTGAAGCGGCTTCATAACTGCATCCATGTCTGCGCGTCTCATTTGATGTGGTAATTTCACAGAAGTTGAAGACTTGTTCTCGCCCCCTACAGTGCAATTCAACTAGATACACGTTATCCGCGCTAAAATATCAAAGTGAAAGTCATCATATCTTACGTAGTTTAGACCCAGCTCCCAACCCAACTTTGAGAATAGATTAACGGCGACATTTTTTTTTATCGCGCGACATGAGTCTCACGTTAACGCAGCACGTTAACGCCGATAACGGCCCACCACTAATAATAATCTAAATTTAATTAAAAACTATTTAAATAAAACATCTTTATTATCATTATTATTAATATTATTATTAGCTACTTATTAATGAAACAATTAATATAAATTATAATGACTGCTAATGAACAAATAATTGCGTATTTAGTAAAGCTGAAGATGTTCACCTTCTCTAAACCCCACTTCAATGATTCCACACCCACCCCTCAAATCACTTGACTGTGTGTTTGTATGTTTCACCTCCAACAGCTCGTCGCCCACTTTGATGCGTCCGTCTTGGCTGGCTGGCCCTCCGGCGGTGATCCCCACCACGAAGATGCTCATGCAGGAGCGATCCCTGTTCCCGGCCAGACTGAGGCCCAAGCCATTCCGGTCTTTTTCCAGTTCCACGATCAGCAGCTCTCCTGGCAGGTCCGCGTACCTCTGCCTGATCACCTCTAAATGCAAACATAGAGAAAGGACATGTCAGACAGGGAATAGGACTGGAAAACGACAGAAAGATAGCAATTACTTTCCTAGAGGACAAAGATAAAGGTATTGTTTACACAAGCGTCTATACGTCAAGCTGAGTATAGTAAACAGTATTGACAGGCAATCCGAAAAGCCTCAAGGCACAGGGAGCAAAGCATTTCTCATTTCTAGAACGTTCTCAGTATCTCATCTGGGAACTGAGCTTAGCATGGCGTGCAATTACACGTTATGTCCCCAATGCAGTGCTTTTGAATTTAAAGGGATAGTTCACCCTAAAAATGAAAATTCTGTCATTAATTGAACATGAACAACGGTCTTACGGGTTTGGAACGACATGAGGGTGAGCAATCAATGATTGAATTTTAATTTTTGTGTGAACTATCCTTTTAAGGTGAATCCAAATCTAACCAAATACATGCAGTCAATTGTGCCGCCCAACGTAAGGATCATTTGGAATGCAGTAAGATTCGAAAAAGAGCGACCTGCAACTGCTGTAACTGGATGTCTTTATGAGCCCAAACAGCAAGCCCAAAGACCCTTATTGATAGTGGACATGTCAACCCTTTAAAAGTGAGCTCTGCGAAGTAGCCTTCCAAACATAAACAAAACGTGACGTCTCTATCAATGGTGGTTTAGATAAAATTGTGAACATAATTAGTCTTTGGTCATTGTAATATCACTTTGGTTTAAAAAAAAAAAAAAACCGTATACCAAATGTGCAGGACGGCAGAACGTTGCACTAATTTAATAATAGTTGTGATAATTTAACAACACTGCTGTAACAACTCTGAAAATGCTTAATAAGTGTCGCTTATAATAAGTGGACATGGCAACCCTTCAAATGTGCACTCAGAGCAGTACAATTGGTTGTTGTAATATTACTTCGGTTACTTTATTCTGTTCTGTACACACACAGTGACAACTGCATTAAGCAAACGAATCGTCTCAAAAATGCAGGTAGTGGTAAACGTATTTAGGCAGGTTTAGACTCAGTGTTGCCAAATCTTTCCAAGATTCTCGTCCATTCTCTTTCCATGTATCTTGAAAATAAGCCACATTATTAAATAGAGTGACCTGCAACTGCCTACTTTATTAACTTCATAAACTGGATTGCTTTATGAGCACAACAACAATCCCAAATACACTTATAATCATTGATTATAATAAGTGGACTTGGCAACCCTTCAAAAGTGCGCTCTGCAAAGTACAACTGGTTGTTGTAATATTGTTTTGGTTACTTCATTCTGTTTTGTACACACACAGCGACAACTGCATTCAGCAAGCGAATCGACTCAAAAATGCAGGCAGTGGCAACATTTACATGCATTCTATGTAGTGTATGGAGTCGAACTGAACAGCTAGTTATTAATGACGTATTTAAACAGACATCAGAGTTGTGTTGTGAACATGACGCGTCTTTCGAATTCTATATAGTATATGAAACCAAACTGAACAACTAGTTGTAAATTATATATTTAAACAGGTATCAGACTTGTGTCATTTCTGTATGTGCGAAGCAAGAAACCACAGGGTATTTTTGCCAAATCTTTCCAAGTGCGTTATCTTGGAAGTAAGCCACATACCAAAATAGAGTGACCTGCAACTGCCTACTTTATTAACTTCATAAACTGAATAGCTTTATGAGCCCAAACAACAAGCCCAAAGATGCTTATAATAAATGGACATGGCAACCCTTTAAAAGTGCGCTTTGCAAAATAGCCTTCCAAACATATACAAAACACGACGTCTCTGTCAATGGTGGTTTAGATAAAATAGTGAACATAACGAGTCTTTAGTCATTTTAATATTCCAAAAAAAACAAGTGTATACCAAATGTGCGAGACAAATGTTGCAATAATTGAATAATAGTTGTGATAATTTAACAATACTCCTTTAACAAGCCTAAAGATTGCTTATTATGTTGCTTATAATAAGTGGACATGGCACCCGTCAAAAAAGTCCACTCTGCGAAGAACAACTGGTTGTTGCAATATTATTTCAGCTACTTAATTCTGTTCTGTACACACATACAGTGACAACTGCATTTAGCAAACAAATCAATTTAAAAATGCAGGTAGTGGCAACCAAATTTACAGGAACTCTGTACATGGAACAGAACCAAGCAATTAGTTGTTAATTATGTATTTAAAGAGGCAAAAACATGTATACCAAATGTGCAAGAAAGCAGAACATTGCAATAATTTTATAATACGTTGAATAATTTAATACTAGTCCTGTAACAAGCCTAAAAATGCTTAATAAGCGTTACTTATAATAAGTGGACATGGCAACCCTTCAGAAGTGTGCTCTGATATGGTAAGATTCAGCAATTTGCAATATCAAGCAGCAAAATTAGCAGTTTTGTACAGCTAAAAATAGCGGGATGCAGATGAGACCAGAAGCCAGAACCATACAACTTACAAATGGCCACACCCGCTCTTGCACACAAAATAAGGTGGATATTACTTAACAGTTGAAAATGACAACTTAGCATCCGCTAAAGCTTCACATGGACAGGACTTTCAAGATTGCTGAGGTTGAGTAGACTCTTTTAATTTTTCTCTGACAAGAGAAAATGTGTTTTGGGCACTAGAGATTTTCCAGGTTGAGTGGAGAATGGAATTGAATCTTTTACAGCTCATGGCTCAGGTGATATTACATCTAGACTTACAGCGCTCACGTAATCGATTCATGTCCACGCCTGTAAACGGCTGAGAGAAAGCCTGCAGCATTTAATCGCCATGAGCGTTTAAACTGCAGCATATTAATCGGCCCTTAGTTGACCTAACACAAGCTTAAATCAAAACTAGGCCTGGTTCATCCTGCGGCACTTCCTGCGAAAGGGACAAAGTGATAGTCTCACTTTGCTTTCCATCTCGTATCGCTCAAAAGTCTGTATTATATGGCTGTTACGGAAATGGCGGCTGAGCCGGGACTTCAAGGAAAGGTAGTGACTGGATTCTCGAGCACCGGGAACATTTGATAATCTTCCAAGCCAGCTGCTTCTCATGAATCTCAAAAGACTTCAACGGTTGGAGAGATTTTTTTGAGGGTTCTTCAGTTTTCGTGCTATCGAAATTCAGCGTAGGTGCTGCTGGTGCCCATAAAGAAACAAAACACTTCAGACGGAGATGATTCGCTGCCACTTTTAAACCACAGAGGACCAACAGTTAGGATAAGAAACCGTGAGGGAACTCTGCAATATGGAATCAAAGAAAATCAGGCAATTTGTTGGCTGCTTTCAGACGCCTAAACAAAATGAGGCCACTGGCAGATGGCCGGTGAAGATGTTTCGTACTTTTAACAACTTTTTCCAATCCCGTCATGTCTTTTCCAAAACTTCATCAATCCCTTGTGACACTTACCATTGAACTTTAATGTGAACGGCAGCCATTTTGATTAAAACCACAGCTGGCGCACGTACGTGAGGAGGGAAATGTTTATATCCGTGACCTTTCGCATTATGAAAGCTCATCCCTGTTTCCTTTATACTGCGGTGTAGCTCTTTGGGGGCGCATTGAGAGAGCACCTCTACCTGTAAGAGGCCTAATTAAAAGCTTTAGGACTCTTGGAGCAACATAAAACGTTGGCAAATGGATGAAGCGAGAGTATCGTACCTCCTGTGTGAGGAAAGAGAGCGAGAGATATAAGGGAGGTCAAAACAGACAGGGTCTGCCTGTGTCTGATAACTGCTCCAGTCCATTAAAAGTTGATTTTACGCCTCATCTGCGAAACAGGAAATGTATTAGTGGGTTTATTGTTGTTGGTTTATGTTTTGTTGAGGCAGCTCTAAAAAAATGTTTCTTGTCGATGCATCCAGAAGCACAATTAAGAATACATTTACACAAATTGTTAAGGACAGATGGCAGAAGGGGGTTAGGTATTAGGGGTGTTAATGCCTACATACATACATCGTGATTCTCTCTGGAACCGATTTGATCTTAGTTTTTAACAGCAGATGGTGCTCTAATCTAGTTTTGAACCACACTTAAATGCTCATGAAGAAGACAGCTTGCACCTCAGAATGCTTTTATGATGCGAGATTAATGTGAACACAGCCAGCCCACTGTGAAAATCCTTGTAATTTGTGTCAACCTTTTCAAACTTTACGAATGACGATTTTAGTTGAAGTGTGTGTAAGGAATTGGAAGCAAGCAGAGTACAGCTGTTTCTAAAGCATGCAGTGCCATCTGCTCAGCTTAAAAACTAAGCTCAGAATTAATTCAGGAGGGAGAATTGCGATGCATTCAGAAAATCTCAGAAATTATGCAGAATCATTTCTTAATTTGCGGTGCATCGATTTATTTCTCCAGGCCCAGTTAACAGCAGTAACCAAGCAAACACTGCATTGCTGCTGTTCTATAAGCACCACCTGCTGGCAAAGGGTGAATTTGCATTTTCATTCATGCTGTTTTTGTTTTGTGCAGATGTCTTGTTGTAGCATAATTTCACAATTCTAAAGTCAGACCGTTCTGTTTTGCTTTATATCTTGAAATTATACAATGTACAATTTGTAATTTGCAAAAACAACTACTAATGCTACATGTGTATGTGCACTACTTGTCTTTTCAATATAAATGAAAAAAAAAAACCAGTACTTTCCTGTTGTACTGAACTCGCATTGAACTGTGACCCCAAAATCGACGTATGTACCGAAACGTGACTTCCGTGTACCGTTAGACCCCTAAGATATATCCAATTAATATTCAGAATATGCATAAAAGTCATATATTCTTAACAAGTAAACATGTCTGCTTTGTGTGACATCTTTAATCGATAATGATTGTGTGACATCTTTAATTGATAATGATACAGATTCCTAAATCTTAAGACAGAGCCTTACTGTTTTCTATGGAAGCCTGTTTCCGGCACTGAATAAAATGTCTCAATCTCACAATTCAGACTTTTTTCTCAAAATTGCGTGACACAAACTCGCAATTCTGACTCACAAATTGCAAGAAATAAAGTCAGAATTGCGACATATAAACGTACAATTCTGACTTTTCTCAGAATTGCATGATATAACCTCACAATTGCGAGAAATAAAGTCAGAATTGCTCTATAAAAACTTGCAATTCTGACTTTTTTCTCACAACTGCAATTCATAAAGTCAAAATTACAACATAAATTCACAATTCTGACTTTTCTCAGAATTGCATGATATAAACACAATTGCAAGAAATAAAGTCAGAATTGCTAGATAAAAATGTGCAATTCTGACTTTTTTCTTACAATTCCGAGTTTATATCTTTATCTCACTAATATCTTGCAATTCTGACTTTATTACTTGTGATTGAAAGTTTATATCAAGTAATTTTGGGCTTTGACATACAGTCAAGCCCAAAATTATTCATACCCCTGGCAAATTTGGACAGCACGTTCTTGTTTGACTGGACATGACACAGGCTTCTCCCAAAAGATAATAAGACGATGTACAAGAGGCATCATTGTGGAAATTTTTTTTTTCTCAGCTTTTATTTACATTTGAACAAAAAGTGTCATGTCCAAAATTATTCATACCCTTTGCAAACTGTCACAGTCTCTGGGAAAATAAAAGTTCTATACCACTCCAAATAGTCCAAGCTGTTCTAAAGCATCCTAATTACCCTGATTCATTGGGAACAGCTGTTTTAATCAACTCAACAGGTGAAAAACAGAAGCTCTCTGCTGTTGGTTTGTGGACAGTCATGGCTAAGACAAAGGAGCTCACTGAGGACCTGTGGCTGTGCATTGCGGCGGCTCACAAGTCAGGAAAGGGCTATAAGGCCATATCTAAATGTTTCGAAGTTCCAGTGGCTACAGTGCAAAGTATTATTAAAATATAAGTTTCGCACTGTGAAAAATCTCAGAGGACGTGGTCGGAAGCCAAAAGTGACACCTGTGCTGGCCAGGAGGATAGTGAGAGAAGATCACCGCCAAGGCCATCCTGATGAATCTGGGCTCTGCTGGTGGCAACATCTCAAGGCAGACAGTCCAACATACACTGCACACCACTGGGTTCCACGGACGCAGACCAAGGAGGACAGCGCTTCTCCAGATAAGGCACAGAAAAGCCTGCTTGGCCTTTGCAAATGCTCATCTGGACAAAGAAGAAGACTTCTGGTATCTGTTTTATGGTCAAATGAAACAAAAATTGAATTGTTTGGCCACAATGATGTAGCCTTCATTTGGGGTAAAAAAGGAGAAGCCTTCAACCCTAAGAACACCATCCCCACTGTCAAACATGGTGGTGGGAACCTAATGTTTTGGGGGTGTTTTTCAGCCGGTGGACCAGGGAACCTAATCACAGTCAACGGCACCATGAAAAAGGAGCAATACATCAAAATGCTCAACAACAACATCAGGCAGTCTGCAGAGAAACTTTTCAGCACGACAACGACCCAAAACACAGCAAAAGTGGTGAAGAAATGGTTAGCAGACAAAAACACTAACGTTTTGCAGTGGCCCAGCCAGAGTCCTGACTTAAATCCAATTGAGAATCTGTGGAGGGAGCTAAAGATCAGGGTGATGGCAAGGAGACCCTCCAACCTGAAAGAGTTAGAGTTCATCGCTAAAGATGAATGGGCAAAAATACCAGTGGAGACATGCAAACAGCTGGTCAGCAATTATAGGAAGCGTTTAATTGCTGTAATAGCCAATAAAGGCTTTTCTATTGATTATTGAGAAAGGTATGAATAATTTTGGACATGGTACTTTTTGTTAAAATGTAAATAAAAGCTGAGAAATATTTTTTTCCACTATGATGCAATTGTACACCGTCTTACTATCTTTTGGGAGAAGCCTGTGTCATTTCCGGGCAAAAAAAAATTTTGCTGGTTGAATAAAAGTAACTTAAAGTCAGAATTTGCCAGGGGTATGAATAATTTCGGGCTTGACTGTAAATGTTCTCATTATACTTTCTGAATGAGCAATCATTCTTGTCAGTTCAATTGCTCAAATTGAACTTGTGACATTTCATATTTAATTACTTATTATTATTATTATTATTATTTCCAACCAGGGATGTTTGCAGGTCAGTGGTTCAGCAGTTATCACTAGTTCATCAATCAGTGGTTTACATTTACATTCAGTCGTAACATTTCCGCTTTGAGTATGAAGGATTCTAGGTTCTAATCTACCTTAATACAACATTTTATTACAACAACACAAATCTGAATCAGTACAAACCCCACCATAAATGCACATGCACACAGAAATCCAAATTATTATTTATACTACAACACTTTTAAAACCAAACCAATCGATTTTAAAACTCATGAGCTTAGCATCCAGGCTGACACGAGGTCAGAAGTCCAACTATCATCGGACACCCTGATAGCATGATAATTCAAGAGCTTTCATTACGCATTAGGATAAACCCAGTCATTTTATTGATCCAATATGCTGCTTCATGTCACTCAGCGGATCACTGACAATCAGGTAAGAGGCATATAATGCACAACAAACACGCGCTGCACTCAAATCAGCTGCGTCAGGATCCATCACATGCTGATAGAGGTGGAAACGAAAAACCTCGCAGTTGTAATTTGATAAAACTCCAGGGAGGATGAGGAAATGAAAGATCAACGCAGGCGTATTTGAGACCGACAGCGAGAGACGGCTACCGTTAAAAGAAAAGATGAAATTTTGACACAAAAGCAAATAGTGTACTGACATCTGAATGACCTTGAGGCAGCTGCATCATCTACTGAAGAAAAATCAAGAGAAAATCTCTTTTGAGGACCGTGAAGGTCACCTTCAAGACTTTTGTCCTGATTGAGAGATGTTTAAGGACAGTGAACCCATTCTTGATCAGATTATAAATCACGAAGCAGCTCATGCGTGCAGCCCTATGTAGTTATTAGAGGTCAGACAGCCATTCAGCAAGCAGAAATGACTGGAGGAGACCAAAGGGTCGAGAATTGCTTTGGTTTTTGCTGTTGCTATTGCTACACACAATATACATCGTTCCACAAAATCAGTAGGCAGGGATTCTGATTGACCAGGTGCTCAGACTGGCATCTGGCAACCCATCAGGGCATCATTCAGGAAAGGGAAGGAAAAATCGAGAGCGGTTTGCTAATGCTGGCCCTTTATCATTGTCCAGACCCTCACAACAGGTCGCCCTCCATCTTCAGCGAGGGGGAAGACGTGCCAGGGATATACTGGCGAAAGCTCAAGGACTTTGCGTGCCAGACGGTGAGCATAAACTACAGTAATGAGAAGGGAACATGGTCTTATTCAACAGTTTTACTCCTCTGCATAAACGCAGTGCACAGAAACTCAATAGCACAGTTGCTCCCTATAGTGCTGTTTGTTCAAAAATACTTTTTTTATGGCATGGACCACAACGACGTCACTAAAATGTGGTTTTACTGTGTGGCTATTCTCTATATCAGCAGTTTCCAAACTGCATTTATTCAGCTAAATTATTTATTTAGCAGATGCTTTTATCCAAAGGGACTTACAACAAAGAGGCAATACAAAGTTTTTAATTTGTTCAGAAAATCACAGGCTAGAACAAAAAGACATGAAAGTGAGGCATACTAAAGCGCACTGAGAAAGTGAATAAAGAATTATGATATTAGAAAATGATTTATGAGCGATTAATTGTTAACTTAAATTCTATATAAAATCTATAATTTTAAATGACATGTATAAATACATATATAGTGTTTTTTAATTAACAATTTGGCAAATAAGCATAGAGTACGTGGCAATGAATAGTTGTAATAACTAAATAATTTATATATATTTTAATATTAACATATACAATACTTTAATATACAAGTACAATTTTTTGCAATATAGGCTATTAGATACATAATTGTTTTGTAAAAATGATATAGGAAATTATTTTTATACAAAAATTATTTATATACAAATAAAATTGCAATATATTTGCAATTTATTTATTATTTCTTTATATATTACATATTTTTATGACAATTTGTTATATATAAAAAATAATGATATAAGTTAATAAAGATAATTTAAACATTTATATCTCAATTTTTTTATGTATATTAAATATATATATATATATATATTTATATTATTATATATATATTATATATATATATATAGATCCACGTTCAATCGCACACAGTAGGCTGAAACTTGCCACAAAGCACCGTCAAAAATAAATAATGAATGTGTCGGGGAAAGAGTAAGGACATATCTGAATTATTTATTAATAAAGTGTATTCTGAGTCAATGTCGCAAAGATCCTGACTCGCAATCTCCTTTTTGGAGGCGCCTTGAGAGAGAAATTTATCTTTACGGATTACACAATGAACAAGTTTTTGTTTTCGATTTGTTTTATTTCGTTAAGTAATAATTTAAAGCTTTCTATAGATATGTTATTATGTCTGTGAGGCATGCATTTCGCTTTATTTTTGTTAAGCACTCCTGTTCAAGAACGAGACGACAGAAAGCGCATCGTTTTTGATTTCTTTATTTTATAAAAACACTGTAACGTTTTTTGATGTATTACTCTTTCCTTTGTGAGCAAAAATGACGGATAATTTTAAATTGCTTCCACTGAAAAAATGCAAGTGATTGCGCTGGTGCCTCGATGACCTGCAAAGCGGCTTTATCTTCCACTCTCTGCACAAACTATGCGCCTAATCGCGCACATTTATCTTTAACGTTTAAACTATACTTGAACTGCTTTATATCTATAGATTTTATTTTAGGCAAGTCGTGATGATTTGAGAAGGCAAACTGATCAAACAGACTATGATCAGTCTTTTGCTGGGCGCTGTTCGTAAAAAACTAAAACAAAAAAAACCCTTATATTTAACGAACAAAAAATGCTCCAAACCTTTTTCTAAATTAACTAAATAAAAAACTAAACTAAATCTATACACTTTGCCATTGCATACAAAATTGAACTAAGGGGGAATTTGTTTCCCCGCAATTGCTTTGATATCACTGTGTCAGTCACCGCTCTTTCAAGAATGAACCCAGCATAACTATGCAGATGTAATTCCCAAAACATAAGAAAAACGAAAGTTTCATACAAATTCTGAATGGATTATGGCATGGAAAGTGCAAAGCGCGCTCCCTTTATTATCACTAAAAGCGTCACTAATCTTAGTTTATAGAGATCTCACAAAGTTCCGCTACAATCAAGCTTTCTAAACTACACAATGAATCTTTTATTTACATCACGTCTGCACTTAGTCATGAGATGATTCACGAACGCGCAAAACGGCAATAAAAACCGATCCGGCGCTTTCAGCGGTCTGTGAATTCTAACAATCTGTTTCTAATTGTTCGAAATCAACACTTCTCAAAGCTGCAAATACACGCTGGATTGTTTGCCAGATCTTCAATAGCTTTGCTTTCGTTTGAGGGTATATAGCACCGTCTACCCCAGTAGAACCGGGCCTAAGCTTGGCTACTCCAGTTGCAGAGGGCTGTCGCCGAGGCTTGTACTTGTTAACTGTACCATCATCATTCTTTTTATATTTGAATCCGTCCATAGGCTCACCTTGCTCCATCTCGCCTCTAGCTCCCCAACCACTTTCCTGACAAATAATTCGTCACACTGCGCATGCGTGAAATGCGTTAAAAAAATTGACGTAATTAACAACAACAAAATAATTAACGCCGTTAACGCGTTATTTTTGACAGCCCTAATAATTATGTAAAAAAATATAGATAACATTGTTTTTATCCTGTTTCATCCTGCCCCCGCCTCCCACTTTCCCACTTTGCTTTACTTCCTGTCATCTCGATACTGTCCTATAATAATAAAGGTAAAACTGCCAAAAATATATCTTAAAAATAATAATAATATCAACCTTCCAAAGATAATAATACAGTTTACAGACTGAAAAGTTTAGAGAGTCTAGTAAAGCAGTCTATTACAGACCAAGGTTTCATAAGGAGTCTTAAGGGAGAATGTCTCTGTCTGCAGTGGTGTGACACCAGGACAGCAGACTGCTGTATCTACACTACATACTGTACCTTTACACATCCATCTAAGGCTAGTCTTTCATCAAAGCCTCAGGAGATCACAGCACTCCATACCTTCCTCTTTCACGGCTGACGACTTCAAATCGATCTGCTTGCTCAAACCAAGGCTATATATTGCGTGGCTGCATCTGCACAGATCATAACAGTTGTTAACTCTCATCTCTCTCAAAGGGCCGCTGATGAGCAGCTTTTACTTGTTTACAAACTGCGTGGGTGAAAGACGCCCTTCAAGGACATTCAAAGGTATGTCTTTGACTGGCAAGTGCCAACTTCCACGCTCACCTCGACTGCCACGTTACTGTTAAGATAGCTAAAGACGTGTGAAGTGAATCCAGACACATCTGTAGGGAAGGCAGGCCAGCTGCTGCTGCTTTAATTAGAAAGCACTGAGGATTGAGGCTGATGAGCTGTACTGTGGGAAGAGTAAAACGTGATCGAGGGGCTGGGAAATATTTGATTTTCATGTTCAGGCACACAGCAGGGAAGGACGATGTAGCCTAACGCAGGGTCCACAACTTTTTGGAAAAAGAAATAAATAAATAAAATTGAAAAAATATATATTATATATTGCGTGAGAAAAACATAATAATAATAAATAAATATTTGTTTATATTTATTTTCTAACATATATTTTATAAGTTATATAATTTTTTTACATTAAATATAAATAGTGTATAATTTTTATATTTATTTAGATTTTATATTGTATTTATAGCTTATATTTTAGAATTTATATAATTTACATTTTTTAGTATGTATAAATATGCTGATTTCAGTTTGTGATTATAATTTAGTAATTTATATTTATGTGTATATTTATATTAGTATTTTCTGTTACTTTATAATATTATATAATATATATGATTTTATATTTTATATATTATATTTTTTTTATATATGTACAATTATATATACATAAAATATCTGAAAAAATGTATACAT
Source organism: Garra rufa (assembly GCF_049309525.1). Classification (NCBI taxonomy): domain Eukaryota; kingdom Metazoa; phylum Chordata; class Actinopteri; order Cypriniformes; family Cyprinidae; genus Garra; species Garra rufa. The sequence continues at coordinate 25,677,379 of NC_133367.1, read as the reverse complement.
ATTGTAAACAAATTGTAAATTCACATTTTATTTAGTATTTTCATATTTTACAATTTACATAACTCTAAACAGTGTCAATTAAATAAATACATTTTCTAAACAAAAAGTAAATATTTCCACATTTTTACAATTTATAAAACTAAGTAAAATAAAATATGATAAAATAAATAAATATTAAATAAATTAGTTTATATTATATAATATATAATTATTTATATCTTATCATTTTATACTTATTTATAGCTTACATTTATATTTTTAACTTATATCACTTACATTTTATAGTATAAATAATTTTAGAGTGATTATATAAATAATTAAAAAAATGTGTGCTATAAATATTTTATTTATAGCTTTTATATTTATATTTTATAATGTATATTATTTACATTTTATAGTACATATAATTTGAGTGATTATATAATATAATTTTAAATATATAATATAATATAAAATATATGTGATTTTTTCCAATATGTAACCACTATATTTCTATTTATTTTGTATACTGTTTATAATATTATATAGTACATACGATTTTATATTTTAAAACTTACATATAAAAAATATACAAAAAACATTTACTAAACACATTGTATATATTTTCACATATTTGACAATGTAACACACACATATATTTTTTCATTTTTATATTTATATTTATAGCTTATATTTATATTTTATAAATTATGTTATTTACCTTTTATAGTATATATCATTTTACAGTGATTACATAAATAATTTTAAAAATGTAATATTTTTTCCAATTATTTAACCACTCTAAATTCAGTTTGTGATTATAATTTTGTTATTTATATTTATTTGAACATTTTTTAAATAATATTATATAGTATATATTCTAAAAAAAATATATATATAAAATATATGAAAAACAATTACTAAATACATATTGCAATTATTTTTACATTTTTCAATTTATAATAAATAAATAGGCAAATCAATCAACCAATCAATCAATCAATCAAACATACATACATGTATACACACTAAAATTTCTGTCCTCATTCACAAACCTTGAGGTCAGTTGTCCTGTTCAAGGACATATTGGTCTCCTGAGAGGTTCGATCCTACCATCTACAATCAGCTCAGATCTTAAACACTGCACCATATCACCACCACACCAACAAAGAGGCCTCATTAAAAAACAAAGTATCCATTACACAAAGAACAATGCAATATCTCACACACTTTTGGAGCTTGACTGTATGCTGATAGTCTCTGACAGGTCCCCTTGCTCGGAGCACTCAATCCCCTTCTGTGTCTCTTTCCATTGTGCAAACATACACCTATTTATAGTATTATTTTTAGATGCACGAAAACTGCCTTCAAAAAAAGTGACTTTGTAATTTACCCAGCCAAACACACTGAGAAACAACACCTGCGCACCCTAGGAATGGCCAGCATGAATCATTGCAGTAATGGCATATATATTAAAAAACAAAATACTAAAATACTACAATAAATAAAAAAATATATATATTTCAATCTTTTAATTTGATGCCACACAAGTGTGTAATCCATAGCCTGTGCTTTCAAATAGCGTGTTCTATATTAAACACTCAAACAGCCTCGGCTTTGGCTTTATCAAGGTTGTGTTATGAATGGACAGAGATGAATGACAAGGCCATGCTGAGGTAATTAAATAGCGTAACGCATACAGAAGGTCTGCGTTGCCTTTGAAGTCTAATATTACAAACATCTTAGGCCGAAAAATAATAATAATAATAATCGGCATTAATTATTCAAAGCGTGAGCCAAACGGGGCTGGTAAACAGGTAAGATCGGTCTTTGATGCTGATAAGGCAGCAGCGTGTGCGAGGAGGGATATAATCAAGAGGGACATGCAGGTGCAGCTTGGGATAATTCAATATTTGCCCCACAGATTGAATTCTGCTGGAGGGAGGTGGGATAATCTGATGGACCGTCCCTGAGTGGGGGGACATGACGCAGATGTGCATGAGGCACACATATGCTTACAAACACGCTTATGAAAACACTGAACATGCTTTTTTTGGCAGTGTAAAAAAGACTTCGATTGTTTGTGCAAATTTGTGAACACTTTTTGTATGTCAAAAAACTTGAATCCAATGTAATATGCAGAAAGTGAAAACGTAAACACTGCAGCTCTGTTTATCAAAACACTGTTATAGAATTTCGACCTGCCTGGCATTGCAACAGAAGCTCAACCAATGGTATGAGTTTGAGGCAGAGTTATCTGTCTGTCAGACCAATAACAGACAGAAACTTGTCTGAAAACAGTCATTTTGGTCAAATCAGTCGTGTTTTCTCTGTATTAGCCGCTCTGAACCTACTATTTGAACACATGCTTGGACTGAAGTTTACAGGGGTTCACCAGTTTCAGAAAGGTCTGATCGTAAAAATCTGCTTCTTTTCATTTTTAAGGTATTGTTTTCATTATAATCTACTGATTCAAATAAGTAATCAATAATATTATACCACTGGGCGCCTAGCCTGACAGACATGCTCTCCCGTATGAATGAACAGGCAGCATCTGTGGACATATCAGGCACAATCGTCAAATATATTTCAAAAGAAGCTGGCACCACGGTCCTGACCACATCACTGTCTTTACACCGGGGTGTTTTTAGGGAATATTTCAATTTATTAACATGCGACTGAATTAGCTATTCATGTGTTGGACTGTCATGATTTTGGCTAATGCAGGACACTACTGAATGATGCGCATAAGAAACGTGGGTAAACGCAAAGCGACCAATGCACTACACACCACTGCATTACCATGCTCAATAGCATTAGCACAGGCATAACTCCCTTCAAACTTTATATGGAATGTCACCGTTTCTGTCACCAAAAACTTCTAGAACAGGCAAACACACACACACACGCACACAAATGAAATCGTCTGCCTGATGAAAAACTAATTTAAAACACGTTCAAGTTTTAAAAAATGTAGTTAATATTTGCATCATTATTGATTTATCTCATCCACCCGCGACCCACCCGCGAATAATCAGAATGCATTTTTTTATTACCCGACCCACCCGACCCATGGATTATCCGCAGCGCCCGCGGATATAACCGCCATCCGCGCATCACTAGTGGGCAGATTCACTTGAATGTGGCTGCTTGCCAAAATATTGCTCTGTTTGTTTGTAAATTCTGTCCAGCCTGGCATAGTAACAGAGGCTCAACCAATGGCGTTGGCTTTGGGGTGGGGCTATCTGTCTGTCAGAGCAATTAGAGACAGAAACATGTTTGGAAACAGTCATTATGTGGAAACTGTGCTTGGTGAGGCTTGTGTACTTTTTCTGAATGTTAAAATAATTAACATGTAGACACTGAAATGTAAGTAAACATTGATCTGTTTGAGAATTCTGAACAGCCTAGCATAGCAACAGCCTCAACTAATGACATGACTTTAGGGTGGGGCTATCTGTCTGTCAGACCAATAAGAAACAGAAGCCTGTTTGGAAACGGTCATTATGTGGAAATTGTGTTTGGTGAGGCTTGCGCCGCACAAACTACATACTTTACCTGTAAGTAATTGATATAGAGTAAGAAAGCTTTTGAGTGATTAAAATGTGTAAATTTTTTCGTATATGTTAAAATAATTCATATGCAGAAACCACTGTAAGTAAACCATGTGTACGTTAATTCACTTGAAAGTGATTGTGCTTATCAAAACATTGATATGTTTGTTTAAAAATTCTGGCATAGCAACAGCCTCGACCAATGGCGTGAGTTTAGGGCAGGACTTTTTTTAGGGTTTGAAAGTCATTATGGTTACAATTCCAGTTGGTGAGGCTTGTGCTGCAGAAACTACACGCTTCACCTGTTAGTAACTGCTTTGTCAAAACATTGATCTATTTGTTTCAAAATTCTGACCAGTCTATCATAGCAACAACGGCTTAACCAATGGTGCGAGTTTGGGGCGGTGCTATCGGTCTGTCACACCAATAAGAAACAGAAACCTGTTTGGAAACAAGTCATTATGTTCGAAATTATGTTTAGAACTATCTCTGTCCATACTACACAACTGGAAACGCGTTCCGGAGTTTTCAAACTAAAAAAAGGTTCTCCAGCGTTTTTGAAAGTCTTTGCTTTTGAGGGTTTTGATGGTTTTGAAATGAAAACCCACTAGTGTAAACTTAGCCCAAGTAAACATTGATCAGTTTGTTTGAGAATTCCAACCAGCCTGGCATAGTAACAGCCTCAACCAATGACATGGGTTTGGGGCAGTACTAGCTGGCCGTCAGACCAATAAGAGACAAAAACCTGTTTGAAAATAATCATTATGTTTAAAACTGCATTTAAAAGTCCAGCGCCGCAAGTAAGTAAATTGCTATAGGTGTAAGAAAAAGTAAGGAGAGATTGGTTAATCTAAAACATGTTGCTGAAACATCACAAGCAAAAACGAAATGTCAAGACGTATACAGATTTGAATAAATCTAGTCCTGGATGATAAACGAGACCATGTCTGCAGAGTTGTTGACGTCCTACTGCAGTGTAACCTTTCACTTTTCTGCAGTAAGAATAAGCTGGTTTCTCTCAAGGCTCAACGCTTAAACAGATTTCTAGATTTTTCACAAAAGGAAATGAAAAATATCTTCAGGCATGTTACCATTTTATTTAAGCGTATAGACTATATTAAATATGAAAACATTATATGAAAATATTTAAAAACGAATGACCTAATATAAACAATGGGTGAACAATCTTTTTTCTGTGACCAAACAGAACAAAAAACAAAAGCTATATGGAAATGAGAGCAGGATGGTAAACAAATAAAAGGAAAAAGAGCTGTGCAAAGCAGATGGAAAAAGAGAGAGAGAAAGTCTAGTTCCTCAGGTGGCTGGCTGTGGTTAAAGTCCTTTCTGTCTATACGGCAGTTCTTGATGTGTGTGAAATCTCTGCATTGTGCCTGCAGCGCCACACTCTTAGACAGCACTTCCATAAACAGAGTATTTACGTCTGTCAATGCTCACAGTGCGTGCGTTTGTGTGTGTGTACACCAGCACTGCAGTGTCTGTCGTTCTTTCTGCAGCCTCATTTGTTCACATACACACATTGTACTGGTCACTGTCTATGTTACCTGCTGAGATACACCATCACTGCAGTGTGCTCATTTCAGCAGTCAAATCAGTGCACACACACTCCTAACCACTCACCCCTACTAAACAATGAACCAGCCAGCACTTTTCCCTAGTGAGTCTGAAAATAAAAACATCCACAGTTCTTATAAACTTCACAAAATCAAAACTAGACGTGCTTATAAGTCCACGTCGACTAGTTTTGAGCTCATCTATGTGCTAATATACTTCTAACTTCTAAAAGTGGACTTTCGCAGTTACACATTTTAAATTTACAGAGAAAACAGACCAAAATAATTGATGACTCATCCTGCACTACATTGTAGTCCAATAGAATGATTATGCCCCTCCCCCAATATTACCTGTAACTTATGAACAAGTACTATAGCAAATTGCTTGTGGTTCTAATAAAAAGCAAACAAGTAAGCTCAAACGATTTGTAAATGCCACTTTTGCTAAATAAACATTTGATGAGAGTTTACATAACACTTACTCAGTGAAAAGTGCAAAGCTGCTAAAGATGATGCATTTAGTCAAACATTTTAAAGGTATTGATAAAATGCTTGTCATTAATGATTATTTAGAGTAAATCACACCATTAGCTTAGCGACATGTTAACGTCAAACCAATTGAGAGTAGAGTCTCCCATGTGATTCAATGATCATCAAGATGTTGCCTTGGATGGCAGCTGCCTATGTAGTAAGTAAACATCAAGGCAGCTCTATAGGTTTTGGAACAGATCTGTGGGGAGAGACACTGTGTGTGGCTACTGTAAGCGCTGACACACAATTGATCTTTAAACTGTCACACACTGCGGGATTATATTTATGGTCTGAATGATGAACCATATAAAACCTAAACATACACGCCTACTCTTAATGTGCAGTGTGGGTTTGATTTACACCCGGCCTTTTCTTTGACTTACCCTGGCCTACTTTAAATGTGCACACAGACCTTTTTGCATTTCCACATTTTCATTAACATTTAGTAGTGTATGTTAATTAAGCCCTTTCTTAAGTTGCCCTCATGGGGACCGTTCTCTGGTCTTTAAAATATATGTCCTTTCAGGTTCTACTATCTTAGTGGAGACATTTAGTTTCACATGCACACACACTTTTGCATGTTGCTTTAATGAGTCTAAAGTCTTTTATTTGAAACACATACACACAGTGCAATGAGCATTTACAACTGACTGAGGCTCTAATATCACAAGACGACCACTTCACCATAATGATTACAAAGACAGAGAGCGAGAGAGGGGTCAATATCTCAATCATGGCACACTCATATTTCAAAATGACACTTTCATGAGTATGCAGCAAGAAACAATAGCCACTGGCGTAACGCTGAATGAATTATATTACTCTGAGGTACAGAAAGAAAAGGTTGAGCGAAAATGAGCAGGGAAGAGAGAGAGACCTTTGCTCAAGGTGTTTACTTTGAGAAAATGCTATGTAAAGATTTCTGAACTAGATAGGACAGTGTGTTTTACACATGAGACTCAGATTAACACAGTGGTGCCCTATGCAACACAGAGTGGGAGAGAAGGGCTGAGGTAGAGAGACTGGCAGAGGTGGAGAAATGGATGCAGAAGGAGAGAGAAAGAGGCAGGCAGAAGGAGAAAAAGACAGATAGAGAGACAGAACAAAACTAGGAGGAGACAGACAGGTAGAGGGAGAGTGAGAAACTGGTACAGTGAGACAAAGACAGGTAGAGGTAGAGACAAGAGAGGGAGACAGGTAGAGGAAGATTGAAAAACTGGTACAAAGAGAGAAAGACAGGTAGAGGTAGAAGCAAGAGAGGGAGACAGACATAGAGACAAGAGAGGGAGACAGGTAGAGGGAGATTGAGAAACTGGTACAAAGAGAGAAAGGTAGAGGTAGAGGTAGGGGCAAGAGAGGGAGACAGGTAGAGGGAGATTGAGAAACTGGTACAAAGAGAGAAAGGTAGAGGTAGAGGTAGAGACAAGAGGGAGACAGGTAGAGGAAGATTGAAAAACTGGTACAAAGAGAGAAAGACAGGTAGAGGTAGAAGCAAGAGAGGGAGACAGACATAGAGACAAGAGAGGGAGACAGGTAGAGGGAGATTGAGAAACTGGTACAAAGAGAGAAAGGTAGAGGTAGAGGTAGGGGCAAGAGAAGGAGACAGGTGGACAGAGACACGTGAGGGATACAGGTAGAGGGAGATTGAGAAACTGACAAGAGGTAGAGACAAGAGAGACAGACAGAGTGAGACAGGTAGATGGAGACTGAGAAACTGGCACAGAGATATAGACAGGCAGAGAGCCAGACAGGTAGAGGGATATTGAGAAACTGGTACAAAGAGAGAAAGATAGGTAGAGGTAGAGGCAAAAGAGGGAGAAAGATGTAGAGACAGAGAGTGAGACAGGTAGAGGGAGAGGGAGAAACTGGTACAGAGTGAGACAGGTAGAGGGAGAGGGAGAAACTGGTACAGAGAGTGAGACAGGTAGAGGTAGAGTGAGACACTGGTACAGAGAGTGAGACAGGTAGAGGGAGAGTGAGACACTGGTACAGAGAGTGAGACAGGTAGAGGGAGAGGGAGAAACTGGTACAGAGTGAGACAGGCAGAGGGAGAGTGAGAAACTGGTACAGAGAGTAAAGACAGGTAGAGGTAGAGTGAGACACTGGTACAGAGAGTGAGACAGGTAGAGGGAGAGTGAGACACTGGTACAGAGAGTGAGACAGGTAGAGGGAGAGGGAGAAACTGGTACAGAGTGAGACAGGCAGAGGGAGAGTGAGAAACTGGTACAGAGAGTAAGACAGGTAGAGGTAGAGTGAGACACTGGTACAGAGAGTGAGACAGGTAGAGGTAGAGTGAGACACTGGTACAGAGAGTGAGACAGGTAGAGGGAGAGGGAGAAACTGGTACAGAGAGAGAAAGGCAGGTAGAGGTAAGGACAAGAGAGTGAGACGGGTAAAGGGAGAGTGAGAAACTGATACAGAGAGTGGGACAGGTAGATGTAGGGACAAGAGAGTGAGACGGGTAAAGGGAGAGTGAGAAACTGATACAGAGAGTGGTACAGGTAGATGTAGGGGCAAGAGAGTGAGACAGGTAAAGGGAGACATAGAAACTGATGCAGAGAGAAAAAGAAAGGTAGAGGTAGAGACAAGGGAGTGAGACAGCTAGAGGGAGAGTAAGAATCTGGTACAGAGAGTGAGACAGACAGGTAAAGGGGGAAAGTGAGACAAAGAGGAGAGCTATAGAGGTACAGAGAAAGATAGGAAGAGTGAGAGATAGATAGGGACAGAAACAGATGTGCAGGAAGGGAGAGAGACAGGCAGGTAGAAAAAGACAAACAGGGAGAGCAAGAGAGGTACAGAGAAAGACATGAAGAGTGAGAGATAGAAAGGGACAGAGCCAGATGTGCAGGAAGAGTGAGAGACAGCATGCAGACAGAGAGAAAGGCACAAATGAAGACACAGGAAAGAGAGAGACAGACAAACAGATGCATAGTATGACATGCACATGAAGAGAGATAAACAGGGAGAGCAACAGACAGGTACAGAGAGAGAAACAGGACGAGAGACAGTCAGAAAGAGAGTCACCTCAACGTTTTTGGTTTGCAAAACTGCAGAGGCACTTTTCACAAAACCCAACCAAGAGCACAGTGTGTGTGCAGCAAAACCTGACAGAGTCCTCCGAACCATCCCATTTGTGCATTGCTCCCTTTTGACTTCAACCCTGCTGTGCTTCGGCAAGCATGAAAACACATACACACACAGGTGCACGCACAACACAGAGGTTAACCACTGCCACACACACCGTCCCTTCTGTCGCGCAACAGCGCAGGACGAATCGGACACTGACCTGGCACCATGATCCATCCTTTAGAACACTGCCACACCAGAGCTTACGGTATCCATACGTCCTTGCGTGTCCGTCAGCGGCAAACTGCCGTTAGCCAGACTGACCGGAGGTGAGAAGTCATGGTGTTGTGCGAACAGGCATGGGTGCTCGTTCTGAACACACTGAGCGGTGAGGAGAGCAGCGCTGCGCTGTGTGTGTGTGTGTGTGTGTGTGTGTGCGCTCAATCTCACACACACACTCTTACACGCTTCAGCGTCTCTAACCCTCCCCTTCCCTTGTCATTTTCTCTCTGAAACCTTTCTGTATATACAAATGAAGGGAAGATAAACCTGTTTTATTTTTAATAATTACCATAAATTGGCAGTTTGCTCTCAGTCATGAACCTTTACTAACATTGCGCATAAATTATGCAAAATGCGTGTGTAGCCATTAGGAGACGAGACGCATGGTACGCAAATGCTCCGGTGCGAGGAAAGTGGTGACTAATTGCAAATTCCTGTACGAAAACATTTACTCGCACGCAAAACTGATAGCGGAGGGAGTCAGGGGTCGATCCTCGGCCCTCTTGCGTTTTCTGCACATAATAGCATATTGATCAAAGCGTGCCAATCCTTGCCGTTTTCCTAATGTTCCCTCCATCACACACACACTAGCACTCCACTTAATGCCACTGCTAGAGCGTTATTATTCTTTCCCACATGTGAACAGCCGGAGGGTTGAGTCAGCGGAGGACAATTTGTCGCAAAATAAGACTCGCGAATTGCCAATTCAAGTTCAGAGTGGAAAGGGGCTTCGCTCTCTTCTAGCATGCCTAATATGCGTCCCTCTCACTCTCTGGGGCAAATTGAAGTGGCAGACGGAGACAAAACTGTTTGTTTGCATCCCACTGACAAATTTCGGATTGCGAAAACACTTCCGTATGTTAAAGATTTGTCAATGTTTTCTTGACTGCATCAGGCAGCTTGCTCATTTCAGGACGGTTCTTTCTTGGTGAGACTTGATTTTAGTCACTTTCAGCGCCTGATCCTCTTGGTACTAAATTAGCTGGGCATTCAAGAGGAAAAATGCGTCTGAATAACCAATCACGATGAAGCGGCCTGGTTTTCAAGTCCATTACACCTGCACTGAAGCGCAGTTTCAACAACTGAGGGCCCTGCTAGTACATGAGCTATTTTCCTCCTACATCAGGGGTGGGCAGATTTCAAGTGCACACTACAAAAATAAAGCTTGTTGACCTTTGATGTTTTAAGAAGCCCTAGATTGTAGCCAGCCTGCAGTGTGGAACTGCGATGACAAATTTTAAGCCAGCTAAAACTAAAGTATGATGTCATTTTAGTGCCGGATTAAAAAAAAAAATTATAACAATCTAAAATTATGAGAGTCGTAATATTTTGAGAATAAGTCAAAATATTTACAGAATAAAGTTGAAATGAGAAAAAAAGTCAAAATATTTTGAGAAAGTCGAAATTATGGGAATAAAGTCGAAATGTGTAGAGAATAAAGTTGAATTTTTTTTTTTAAAAAGTTGAAAGTACAAGAATAAAGCTTCATAAAGAAATATTTAGATTTTTTTCTCGTAACACTTTGACTTTCTTCTTGAAACACTTCGACTTTCTTCTCAGAATTTTGACTTTCTTCTCAAAATATTTAGACTTTGTTTCTAGTAATTTTGATTTTGTTTTAAAAATATTTTGACTTTCTTGTAATATTTATACTTGTCTAAATATTTCAAACACTGACTTTATTCTCAATTTCCACATTATTCTTGAAATATTTTGGCTTTTTTTCTCTTAATATTAAGACTTTTTTGTCCTAATATTTTGACTTTATTCTTGTAATTTTTACTTTTTTCTAAAAAAATGTCAACTTTATTCTCGAAACATTCTGACCTTATTCTAGAAATATTTTGACTTTACTGTCGAAATATTTCAACTTTATTCTCTAAACACTTTGACTTTATTCTTGAAACATTCTGACCTTATTCTAGAAACATTTCGACTTTATTCTCATAATTTTGACTTTATTCTCACAATATTTAGATTTTTTTCTCACCATATTTCGATTTTTTTCCACAATATTTCGTCATTTTGACTTTGTCGAAACACTTCGACTTTATTGTCGAAACACTTCGACTTTATTGTCGAAACACTTCGACTTTATTGTCGAAACACTTCGACTTTATTGTCGAAACACTTCGACTTTATTGTCGAAACACTTCGACTTCATTGTCGAAACACTTCGACTTCATTGTCGAAACACTTCGACTTCATTGTCGAAACACTTCGACTTCATTGTCGAAACACTTCGACTTTATTGTCGAAACACTTCGACTTTATTGTCGAAACACTTCGACTTTATTGTCGAAACACTTCGACTTTATTGTCGAAACACTTCGACTTCATTCTCGAAACACTTCGACTTCATTCTCGAAACACTTCGACTTCATTCTCGAAACATTTAGACTTTATTCTCATAATTTTGATTTTCCTTTTGTACTTCTGACTCAAAATTACTTAAAATCTACTTTTGATTCTCAAAATATTATGACTTTAATCTCATAATATTAGATTTTCTTTTTTTTTTTTGTCAAGGGACAAGCAGGATGAATCGCTTAATCCAGGAGAACTGGTTTGCTGCAGTAGAAGACATGTACGCCAGCAGCAATCTGCTTCATAAATACTTTACAGCAAACCTGCAGCTGCAACAACATATATTGGCATATCAGTCACCATTACAAATTGCTCAGACACCACAGGCTTGCTTTTCACTGATGGATAGCAACATAGAGGCAACTATTCGACCTCGTTGGGACCATTACTACACCTTCAATACCATTCGCAGGATTGAAGATCACATTAGTCAAAGACTCAAGACGTGCCTGCCGACGCCAAACGGTGACCGTGGACAGAGATCCTGGCTCCGTCTTCCGTGACGCAGAAAACGTCAGCAGAGCGAGATGGGAGGGGTAAACAAGTGAATTAAACGGACAGATCAGGCTTGAGCGGTAGAGGATGGGGAGTCAACACTGAGAATGAGAGAGTGGGTGTTTAACTGAATGAGTGTGGTTGATTCATTACCACAGAGACCGAGACGGCTCACTCAACTCTGCGTGAAGCTCCTAAATACACGGCAGACAAGATCAGACTAAAGCACACACACTTAAAGGGGTAGTTTGCCTCAAATGACAGCTCTGTCATCACCTCTGCTGAGCACAAAAGAAAATATGTTGAAGAACACTGTTTGCAGATAGACTGGAAGTCAATGGGGTCCAAAACATCACTGTACACCATTGGCTTTCACTGTGGATCTTTGATTGAACTATCCCCTTAAATAAACATTCATTTGATCACAATCATCATAACTACTAAATACGACTTTGATTACCCAAGGTCGCGTTTGATGTCGCCTACGTCTCGCTACCTGTGGGGATGCTGGAAGTCAAATCGAGAAATAGAACAACGCTTGAGAGGAAGTTTTCCTCTTGTCTTTGATTACTTTGCTTTCAGGCAGATGGGGAATTTCATTGGGCTGTAAGGGAGAACTGTGAAGTTCTGGTCCTTAATTGGTGTTTTAAGGAATACAGAAGCTTTGTTCTTTAAACTAGGACACTAGAGGGGAGAAAACAATGTTCTTTACTCAAGGACAATCAAATCACCAGGAGCTGTTTTATGTTGTATACACAATTTATTTTAAGTGCCGGCAAACAGAACACAGCGGTAGTCCTGAGTATGTGCGCGTTTTAGGCATCTGAACACAACCATTACAGATTTAAAAAAAAAAAAGAAGAAAAAAAAAAAAAAAAAAAAAAAAGAGTACTGACTGCACACTGTCCTCAGGCATACAATGGCCCATCTATGATCAGTTAGCATTCCGTCTCAAAGGCAGTTGCTTGACTAGTGCAGGAAGTACATCTTTTTTTGTTTTTGAGCCAATAATCATATGGTAAATACCATATGGAAAACGATGTCAAGGCAACAATGATTGATTGATCGCGTTACAAGAACATGCACAGTCCCAAACGCTTCACTGGAGACAAGTGGAAGTTATAAAACAAAACGCTTGTGTAAAGGTTGTTGAAATGAAATAAAATCTTCCATTGGCAGTTGCCACATCACATCACTGAGCTAAAAAACAAAACAATAAAAAACCTAAACAAAATCAGGCTACAAAACAAAACAAAAAAAACGTTACAAAATAAAACAAAAAGGTTAAACAAAATGTTACAAAACCAAATTTGTGTAAAGGTCGTTGAAATGAAATAAAATCTTCTATTGCTAGTTGCCACATCACATCACTGAGCTAAAAAACAACAACAACAAAAAAACGAAACAAAATGAGGCTACAAAAAAAAGTTACAAAACAAATCGTTACAAAATAAAACAAGAAACGTTACAAAATAAAACAGAAGGGTTAAAGGTTGTGTAAAGTTTGTTGAAATTAAAATCTTCCGTTGGAAATTGACACATCACATCGCCGAAACAAAATGTTACTAAATGTTACAAAAAAAAGAAAAATCGTTACAAATGTTACAAAATAAAACATTACAAAACAGAACAAAACAAAACAAAAAACACTAGTTTGAAGGTTGCTGAATATTTGATTTAATTTTTGACTATTTAACAAACCATTTAATACCATACAAGTCAATGCAAAAATCATACCAGTGCAAACCAGAGTGAGAAAGAAGCAATTGTTTGGGTGCAAGACCCAAATTTGTTCTCAGGTAAGTGTGTTTGGAGCGAGATGAGGCCTGAGGAAACTGGGACAGCGCCAGAGACTGCTCCAATAAACAGTGCTGGGGATTCACTCCAAAACACTGGAATAACTGACCTTGACCCGCTCGCTCGAAGGAAACTGTCCTAAATACACAAATACGCAGACACCGCCAGCCACAAAAACCACAGAACAAGAGGTAGAAACCATATTTGCTTGGACTGGAAAAAAGGCAAACAAAACATGAGAAAGGCAGTAAGTGACAAGATCTCATATCAAGAAATTCGAACAAATGTTTTGGATTGCAAAACAAACACCATGGCTCAACATATCAACAGTAGACGAGGGTTTGGACAGAGAATGAAGTAACTGGGACGCTGCCAGGGCCATCAGGGCTAGTATTCACACTGCTGGCAGCGGCGTGTTGTTGGGCGGCACACTCAAGAGTCGCATAAGTGTGTGTGTGTCTGCGATATTAATGGCTGACTGGAGCAGCCTCATAACTCTGGCATTAGGGAGAAGCCGCTGGTAATTACGACCCTATCTCTGGTCCCAGATCAGAATGTCCCGCTCCAGATAAACGAGGGCCGGCTCTGAGCCAGCGCTGATGGATCGAGGAGCGTTTTCTTCTGCCCAGAGAGCAGCGGGAACGGCACTGCATCACAAAAGGCGTTCCTGACACATCTCTTTCTGTGCCACTGCTTCTAAGGAGGCACTCCATCTACAAGACAAAGGTTGCGCGGGCACAACAATCTCATTTCGCTTCGGGGAGAATCATTGGCTCGCGGTTCCATCCAGCACAGAAAAGGGCTAAAGGGCAACCGAATTGGTTCAAAAGAATGTTTTGAGTTCAAGCTCAAACAACAGCAATTGTTATCAACTATCATAGAAAATAATTTTGACTTAAAAAAAATGTAGTGCACTTTATTCAGTTTAAATGTAAAAATAAGAATGCAATTATGGGATCAATACATGAATAAAACATTATTCGAGATGATTTTTTTTTTGTTAATGTTAAGTCTAAATGTAAAAATAATAATTTTGAAAATGTTTTATTGATGCATTATTTTCATAATTATAGTTATTATATAATTATTATTTACTCAATAATGTACGTGCTTTAACAAAATTAACATTTTTAAATAAAATGAAAGTTTTTACTTTTTTGATCATCACAAAAAATAGTTTTTCATTGTTTCTCAGTGGTTTAGTACTTTATTGACGTGTTATTTTTTTAACTGTATTTGAGAAGAATATTTGCTACTGTGTTAGTAGATGAAATATTATTGTCTTTCTGAAACAGCTTTTATTTATTTATTATTATTATTTTTTTTTTACATTTGTTTAATATATATATATTTTTTTTTTAAAGGGACAAGTTGAAAATAAATGAAAATAAATAATATAAAATAATAATAAATAAATAATAGAATAAAAGATAAAATAAATAATAATTATCTATCAAATCCATAAAACAATGCAAAACAATAAAATATAATATAAATATGAATAAAAAGCAAAAATCACAATAATGAATAAAATATAATTATGAATTCTTAATAAAATTATCAATCTATATACTGTATAATAAATCAATAACAAAACAATAAAAAACTAAATATAATATACAAAAAAACACAAAATATAATTATAAAATTAATACATAAATTAAAAAAAACAATCTCTTTAATATAATTTAAATAATAAAACAATAAAAACAATACAAAACAATGAAATATAATATAAAAATTAAAAAAAGCAAAAATTACAAAAATAAATAAAATTATTAACAATTAAAACAAATCTATACTGTATAACTAATTAAAATCAATAATAAAACAAATAAAAAACCTAAATATAATCACAACAAATTATAAAAATTAATATGAGTTTAAAAAAAACTACCTATCTACTGTATATACTGTATAATTAATTTAAATAAATATAATAAAATATTAAAATATAATATAACAATTAATAAAAAGCAAAAATCACAATAATGAATAAAATAGATTTTTTTTATTGATAATTCATAATTATATCTATATACTGTATAATTAATTTAAATCAATAATAAAAACAATAAAAAATATATAATATACAAAAAAATCACAACTAAATATAATTATAAAATTAATACATAAATTAAAAAGACGATCGATATATCTACCATATAATTTAAATACAAAAATAAAATATAAAAAAATCACAATAATAAAATATAATTATAAAATTAATACATCAATTAAAAAAAACTATCTATCATCTATCTATCATATAATTTAAATGACTAAATCAATAAAAATAATAAAATAATATAAAAAACAATAAAAAGCAAAAATTACAATGACAAAATGAAATTATGTAATTAATATAAATTATGATAAATATGAAATATGAGTTTAAACAAAAACGACCTGTCTACTGTATATACTGTATAATTGATTCAAATAAATACAATAAAAAATATAAAATATAATATAAAAAGCAATAAAATTTACAATTATATTAAATGTCAATTAAAACTATCTATCCATCTATCTATCTATTGTTTAATTTAAATACAACAATAAAATAACAAAATATGAAAAACAATAAAAAGAAAAAATCACAATGATACATGAAATAATTATGTAATTAATACTAGTTTAAAAAAAACAATCTACTGTATATACTGTATAATTATATATAATAGTATAAAATATTAAATAAATATAATAAAATATAAAATACATCAATTAAAGCATTCTATACATAAATATCTATATACCATATAGATAGATTAATTTCAGAATAATATTTTTTGTTTGTTTTTTATATTATTTATATTATGTTTTATTATTTATTTTAATTATACAGTAGAGAGATCGATCACAAAGACACAAATGCTGTCAATTGAGTTGAACATTATGAATTCTGAATGTTTTGACTGTGGCCTGAACGTTTTGATTACATAACGGTGGATGCCAAAGACTTTCTAAAAATGAACCCGTTCTCTTTTGTATTTCGAAGCGGGTTTGTATTATATAAATGATGGATGGGCCATGTTGATTGACAGAGAGCCTTTGTGTGCAAGAGTCCCCTGTGTAAACTCAGGCACATCGAGTGCCGCCTCTCATGTGGGACTCTTTAGAGGATCCTGCCAGTCCTCTTTCTTACTTCCCCTATCTCGCTTCTGTGGCACAACGTCCCGCTAAACCAAAAATCACATTGGGAAGAGACCCGTCACTCACACGTCACCTTGAAGGGAAACGGAAAGCGGTGTGGCTGGAATTCTCAAGCAGGTGCTTGGAAAATAAAATGACAAACACTTATGAACGGGAACGGGATGCAGGCTAGATTCAAACAGCCTCCCCTACATAAGAACCGTCTGAAATACAAAAAGGCAGATTGTAAAAAAGGAAAAAGACTACAGTGCTCAATCGCAAAGAACTTTTAAACACCACAAGCTGACATGAGGTAAAATGGTTTATTACAATCAGTAATATGACGTGAAAATACATTAAATTACTTCAAAATTTATTACAATTTATTCAATATATATATTTTAAATGATACAGCTGAGGTCAAAAGTTTACCTCCCCCTTTTCAGAATCTGCAAAACGTTAATTATTTTAGCAAAATAAGAGGGATCATACAAAATGCCCACAAAAGAAAATACAAGCTGAATTTATAAAAATGAGCAGGTTCAAAAGTTTACGTTGTTACCAGAATGAGTCCCTTGTTTGTCTTGAACAGTTCAGCAGTCTGCTGTTCTTCAGAAAAATCCTTCAGGTCCCACAAACTCTTTGGTTTTCCAGCATTTGAACCCTTTTCAACAATGACTGTATGCTTTTAAGATACAATCTTTTCACACTGAGGGACTCATATGCAACTATTACAGAAGGTTCAAACACTCACTGATGCTCCAGAAGGAAAAACAATGCATTAAGAGCCGGGGGTGAAAACTTTTGAACAAAATGGAGATGTGAACATTTTTCTTATTTTGCCTGAATATAATTTTTTTCATTTAGTACCGTCCTTTAGGAAGCTACAGAAGATAGTTACATGTTTCCCAGAAGACAAAATAAGTTACATTTTCCCAAATCTTTAAATTCAACGAGTTTTCACTCCCCAGTTCTTAATGCATGCTTTTTCATTCTGGAGCATCAGCGAGTGTTTGAACCTTCTGTAATAGTTGCATATGAGTCTCTCAGTTGTCCTCAGTGTGAAAAGATGGAACTCAAAATCAAACAGTCATAGTTTGAAAGGGTTCAAATACACAAAAATGCTGGAAAACCAAAGAACTTGTGAGACCTGAAGGATTTAGCAGTACAGCAGGCAGGCATTTTTTTTCTCTTGTGGACTATAAGTTCATATCTCGTATGTAAAATATCTTAATCAGGTCAGTACTAAATAAAAAAAATACCATGTATTTTGTATGGCCCCTCCTATTTTGGTAAAATAATTAACATTTTGCAGATTCTGAAAGGGGGTGTAAACTTTTGACTTCAGCTGCAAGAACAACATTTTATTAATAAAAAAAAATAAATAAATATAAATGTTTCCCAACTCCACTTAGTCAGTCCAAGTCTATATCAGTATTTCCCCTGATTTTAATAAAGGTTAGTTGAACATACATGTTGATATTCAATAAATGCAACAAAATAAATAAATAAATAAGTGTACTTCAAAACAAAGAAGTTAAATTGAAAAGAGAAAAGCAAAAGAAAGTTGGTCTAAGTCCAAGTAATTTACTTAGTTCACTCCTGAATTAAAATTTCCTGATAATTTACTCACCCCCATGTCATCCAACATGTTCATGTGTTTCTTTCTTCAGTCAAAAATTTCAATGGGGTTTCAATGGGGATCAATGGGTTAAAGGTCCAAAATGCAGTTTCAGTGCAGATTCAAAGGGCTCTACACGATCCCAGCTGAGGAATAAGGGTCTAATCTAGTGAAAAGTTCAGCCATTTTCTTAAAAAACAAAAAAACAATTATATATATATACACACACATACAGTTGCAATCAAAATTATTCAACCCCTTTGACCTGCAAGACATTTTGCTGCAGAGAACAACATTTTGTGAAAACAATTCAACAAAGGCATGAGTAAACTATTAAAGAAAGTTTATTCATACACATTTGAGTAATTCTGAGAACGTAAGTTGATGAATAATGACAAAAAAATCGAATTGGCTCTAAACATTAATGTTCAAAATTATTCAACCCCTGAAAGTAAATTTGGTGTAGAATCTTTTATTCTTTAAAACCACCAATAAACACTGCCTGGAAGTGCTTAGATGCTTCTGTCACCTTTCTGCTGCAACCTTGGGCCATTCCTCCCCTGAAAAAGCTTTCAGATCACTGATAATCTTTGGTTTTTACTTTGCCACTGCTTGCTTCAAATTCAACCATGTATTTTCAATGAGAATTACATCTGGAAACTGAACAGGCCACTTAAAAACATTCTACGACTGATCCCTGAACCAAGCTTAAGTAGATTTGAACGTATACTTTGGGATGATTGTCCTGCAGGAAAGTCCATTGATTATTAGCTTCAGACTTTGCACAAAAGGCATCACAATGTTTGCCAAAATGGTCTTATACTTTCATAAATCAGTGATATCCGTTGTGTGGTCATGTTTTCCACTTCCTGCTACAGTAAAACACCCCCATAACAGGACTGGCCCACCTCCATGTTTGACCATGGAGATAGTGTTCATCTGCTTATAAGCTTGGTCTTTTTTGCACCAGACGTACCTCTGATCCATAGGTCCAAAAAGTTCCAGTTTGGACACATCACTCCATAAAACAATCTTCCAGAACTCCACAGGTCTTTAACTAAATGAATTTTGGCATGTTCAAGTCAGCTTTTTTGTGGTATACAGCAAGATTCCTCAACATGAAGACCATAATTGTCTAGTGTTTATCTTATACACAGTATTGAAATATTTTTCCTCCTTTCGTTGGGTCATCTTGCAAGTCTTTGGCTGTACATTGCAAGTTTTTCTCAGTTGATCTGATCAAACATTTTATGATATTGTGCTTTTTTGTTCAACAGCCTCAAAGGTTTTCTGGTTCAACACACTTTAATCTAAGGAATACGGTTGCCAGCTGTGTCTCTAGGGACTTGTAATGTCTTAGACATCTTCATGTAGTTTTAGACTTTCTAATATAGCAAACTATTTCTTCTCTATTGATTTTGTGTGAGCTTTGTTGACTTTACCATATTTGTTACTCACCTTCAGCACATGCATAGGCCAAGAGTATACTATGTGTTACACCCCAAGCTAATTCCATTTTTAATAAGTTTGTAAAGGCTTAAGACAATTTTGTTCCTTACCATAAAAATAACTGCCTTAAAACAGCAATGTTGAATAGGGGTTGAATAATTTTGACATAGCTGTGTTATTAAAAAATCCTGTAACTCAAAAACATTAAATTATATATTGACATTATCACTTTTTAATATGCCAGAAAACTGTTGTAGATGCAATTTAGTCCTGGATCTTCAGAAAGAGCAAAAAACATTTGTAAAGTACTGCAGTCTCTGGGGGGTAAAGTACTGCAGAATATATATATATTAGGGCCGGGACTCGATTAAAAATTTTAATCTAATTAATTAGAGGCTTTGTAATTAATTAATCGAAATTAATCGCATTTTAATCGCATGTAAATATTTGACCTGAGAACAGTGAGAATTAAGATTTTTACATGGATTTTAAGTATACCATTGAATAATGACTGAATACATAAGCTTAAGCAACAAAATATTTTTTATTTTTGTTCAACCAAGTCCAACAGACCAGGGCAGCGTTTCCCAAAAGCATCGTAAGCTTAAGTTGATCGTAGCTCCATTGGTTTCAATGGGTCTACGATGTACTTAAGCTTACGATGCTTTTGGGAAACGCAGCCCAGTACAAGATTGCCATTAAGTGTAGCAAGAGGCACGTTCTTTAACGAGTCTTTCATTCCAAGAACTCTGCTCTTGTGTTTGCTTAATTATGCATTTAAACGTTAATGACCAAACCTATCATTATAAATGTTGCTGCACATGGAATATAACGCGGATAACATTTAAAAAATAGTTTTTATCAGGTTACACACTGATTATTTATCACTCAAACCCCTTTCTCTACCTGTCCGTTGGTCGCGCATATCCGCCATGTTTGTAGTTTTTTAACACTTTTTATGCGTGTTTGTAGTTCTAATCGAATCCTCGTTCACGGCGCAGTGTGTTGCGGGCAATATTAGCAGTTAAGAGTGTGCATTGATCGTTAAGTAGTAGACCATCCGGGAATCTTTGGAATACTTTTTAAACATACTACGATTTGGGACATACAATACTATTTAGGACGGACGTCTTTGGCTTGTCTGAACGCTAGTTTGTGCTCCAGTATAATCGGTCCGCCGAATCTCATCTAGTGAGAAACGTTCCGCGGTGCAAAACGTATTGCGATTAAAATGCGTTAAAAAAATTTAACGCGTTATTTTTGTGTAATTAATTAATCTAAATTAACGCGTTAAAGTCCCGGCCCTAATATATATATATATATATATATGAGCATTTATATATACTAACCTTAAAAGCTCATCTTGCACTAGCTGGACTTCACGCCTTATGTAATCACGCACATGACATAGGTGGAGATACCGACCCAGTGCTTACTTTCTAAAAAAAGGTAAAATAATGATGTTTGACGATTTTAAAGTTGAAGGAGAAAATGAGATGGAGTTTTTCACCCTACTCAACCTTTCTGAACTCAAGCACAAAGACGAAGAACTAACCGTGGATGACCTTTCCAATGTGATTACTTAAGGCGTTAAGTCCAGCTAGTGCAAGATGAGCATTTGTGGTTGAAAAGTATATAAATTTAGAAAATGACAGATCGTTTCGCTAGATAAGACCCTTATTCCTTGGCTGGGATCATGTAGAGCCCTTTGAAGCTGCACTGAAACTGCACTATATGGAAAAAAATCCTGGAAAGTAAATTATCAGGAAATTTTAATTCAGGAGTGAACTAACCCTAAACCAGCAAGTGATCAGCAACAACCAGCAGAAACCTGCTGGTCCAAGCTGATTTTCTCAGCAGGGCACGAACAAGCATTCGGATGACGATTATCTATAAAAACAAACTGCAACAAAAAGACACCAACCTGAGCCGTTTAAGAAGACAGCAAGACGCCACCGAAAACCCAAGAAGCCACAGCAGGAAACGCTCAACGGCAAATGCGTAACACGCACTGTAAGCCTGACGAAACCAACCTTGATCACCAAGCAAGACGACGTACAACCACCTTGAGACTACGCTACATCCCACAACCTGTCGCCCATGAAAGACACATCTCTCACCAGCTCCCTAAGAACAGAAGCAATGAGGAAATGACAGAAAAGAGGAGTCCTTGACACGTTTTTATTCCTCAGCTCTCGTGATGAGAATACAGATTAATATTGGGGAATCCCTGGCCATACAACAGTCAGCTTCTCTAGCCTGCAAAAGAGAAACACACATATTATTTTCACCTTCTTTAGTATAAGTCTAATGTGTTCTGCAGTAGTCCATGAAAGCTGCATTAAGGTCTTAAATTTGCAATTGTTTTTGGGGTATTTTCACAAATTAGTAGTGGACTGTGGGGACCAATGGGGTTTTTCCATTGGTCACATGGAGTATCTGGTGAGCTGGTATATTCTACGATATGCCGCTTATACACGCAACTAAATAAATTCAACCAAATTGGCTGAAACTAAAAATGAAACTAAAATCACATAATGTGGCTCATTAATCATTAGGCATTAAACTTGCCAATAAATCTAAAAAAAAAAAGTGCTATTCTATTTTTCACAATATTTATTAACATTGCTCCTATAATAATTATACATTTTAAAATTAAAATTATCTTAATATTAAAAGTAAAAAATATTACAATACAAAATAACTGTATAAAATAAATAAATATAAAATTGATGAACATAAAGTAACAAAATTGAATGTAATAAAAATAATTTGATTAATAAATTTAATATAAAATATTATTTAAAATGTCATAAAATAATGTAATACAACATTTAATTTACAATGCAAAGTAACATTGAAATTAAATGTAAATGCTACTATAGTACATTATATATTTTATAAAATAATTGGCTTATTTTAATCGAAGATAAAAATAAATTAGGTTATATATATATATATATATATATATATATATATATATATATATATATATATATATATATATATATATATATATATATATATATATATATATATATTGTTATATTGCATTGTATATGTATATTATTTAAAAGTTCTTATAATATATAGCCTATATACAAATTTATTAAAATCATTTATAAAAACAATTTGATTTATATTATTGCATTCAAAAATTTAAAATGCAATAAAAATAATGTAATGTAAAGTAACATTATACAATGCAACAAAAACAGTTGATTTATTTTATTATATAACATATTATACATCGTAATAAATACATAATATACATTATAATACATTATACAAAATAATAAATAAATATAAATAATGAATAAAATGATAAACAAAATGTATTTAAAATCTAATAAATGAATGTAAATAATATTACATTTATAATGTGATATAACTTTCAATTAGGTTTAATTTAAATATTCATAAA
The DNA here is from genome assembly GCF_049309525.1 of Garra rufa. Classification (NCBI taxonomy): domain Eukaryota; kingdom Metazoa; phylum Chordata; class Actinopteri; order Cypriniformes; family Cyprinidae; genus Garra; species Garra rufa. The sequence goes on along the minus strand of NC_133367.1, from coordinate 25,654,105 downwards.
CTATTAAATATTTAACAAATGCTTCATAATACATAATACTTTAGAATAATAAATAAAATAGTGTAATTTAATATCTAATAAAACAATGTATGATATAATATTTATAAAATAACCTAATATAACTTTTAATTAAGTTTAATTGAAATATTCATAATATCTATTTCATAAAAAAAATTTATTTTAATATATTCGAATACAAATTAGATTTATTAAATGCTTCTATAATACATTATACTTGATAATAAATTATTTTATTTTAAATATATATATATATATATATATATATATATATATATATATATATATATATATATATATATATAATTTATTTTAAAACAACATTTGAATAAAATACATAGATTTATACTATTTAATAAGCATGGTAACATTTAATTACATTTAAATATTCCTATAACACATAAAAACAGTTTTATATGAAATGTACTTTAATAAAGTAATTCGATTTATAATGTCATAAAGTTATACAAAGTTAATGTAATTATAAAACAAAATAAGGCAGCATAACAAATAATTTGATTTACAACATTCTATGTACAATCTATAATTATGTATAAAAATGTGATGTAACATTTAATTACATTTTAATGTTCCTATAATATATTATACATACATTTATTTGAATAAAATAACTTGATTTATATTTAATTTAAATAATTTAATTGAATTATTAATAATTTATAATTTTTAAAAATTTAATATAATTTTAATTTAATTTTTTATTTATTTAGAAAAATGTATAGACAATGTAACATTGAATTTACACTGCAACATTTAATACAATTTAAGTGTTCCTATAATACATTGTATATAAATGTATTTTAATAAAAAAATTTATTTATATTAAGTAATAAAAAATAAAATAATTTGATTTATAATATTTTATATTAAATACAAGTAAAAATCTACTTAAAATAAAGCAATATAACATTTTACTTACAATCTAACATTTAATTACATTTATCAGACTATTTAAACAGTCAGAAATGACATAAAAAGTCAAATTCCCTGCAGCATTCTATAGATTCTCTGCAGACCCCCTGCAGTACTTTCACACAGCCCTGACTGAAAACTCTGGCTGGGAATATACTCAGCACGTTGTTTTTATGAGACATCATGCGGGTCTTTCTAGCCCCTCTGGCAGGGTTTCAATTGCGATCCAATTATGATATCGTGATGCATTGCGATCATATCACAAAACAGCTGCTGAAACAGCCCCCCCTTCACACAGCCACTGCTAGATACTCTAATGCTGTCCTGCTCATCAATCTACTTTAGAGACACTGTTTGTCACAATATACCGCATTTCAGACAAAGACTGCTGAGGTAAGCCATTCGGCTTTAAATATATATATAGAAAAGCTGTCAAGCGTTCAGCGCTGTCTGATAAATAACCGAATCCTCCACCACTAAACACATATACTGAGGAAGAGCCGCTCACAAGAAACCCAAGGAAACCCAGAGAAGGCAAGAAGAAAGAGCGGGAAAAAGAAACGGCCACTGATACTCAGAACGAGAAGATAAAGCGTAATATTTAAGCCGTTGCGCAGTTTCCTTGATCACTCGGCACTGGCTCTTGTTTAATCCATATATGAAGAGATAAGACTGACAGAAGACTTCTCATTAGCTCTGCTTCATTATGGCTCTTAATTAAGGCCGGGTTGAAGAAGACTGAGGCGGCTCCACCAATTTACCACCAGAGGGATGAGTCACGTTCCTTCACAAAAACCAGCACAGAGATCATGAAGATGAAAAGACTTTCATTTGCAGTTAAGACGTAAGAAGTAGTTACCTGAGAATATAAAGTAGAATATGAATGAATATATAGAAAGAGGAGTATTTAATGCTGTATATATATGTGTGTGTGTGTATATATATATATATATATATATATATATATATATATATATACACATACATATATATACATGCATGCATACTAGGGATGGGGCCGATCCGATCCAGTATCGGTATCGGGTTCCGATACCAGCTTAATTAATGGATCGGAAATTTCCGATCCAACCTAGAGAAATTTCCGATCCAGAGTTATGTCTACGTACAGTGCTGTCTGCTGAAATGACTTCACAAGTGATCCCGGGCTAGGTGACGTGTCTGTGCTCCAATGAGACACTGAGAGAGATGACATGCCTCCAGTCCTTTCAGAAAATCTTCAGTTTGCAGGTAGCAGTTTAGCATTGAGCGTCATACATGTCCGCTGTGTGGAAATACTTTACGGTCGGAAACGCCGCAAAGACAGCAACGTGCAATGTTTGCAAAGCCGTTGTTCCGAGAGGTGGCACCTCGTGGATTTATTTAGTAGATTAACTGTTAAATATTACCCATCATAGAGTAAATGTTTATAATTTGTAGACTTCGTGCGTGTTATTTTCTGTTTTTAACGTTGCCGCACACACCTGAAGCGAGCACGCGCACAGAGAGAGAGAGAGAGAGAGACGTGATTCAAACTGCGCGATTCACAGACTGATTACTCTTTAACGTCTCTTGAACAGAAACATTCATACAAAGTTATGTTTAAATACCCGTTGTTTTATTCTGGTAACACCGTCGGTTATGTCTTCAGTGAACCGAAACAGCTGAGAAGGAGATGCGTGCCAGTATTACGTGCATTAGGCCTTAAAGAGACAGCATCCTATAAATACCTGCAGTGAGAAGCACTAGTTATTTATCAATGAATTATTAAATTTCTGCACCTGAATACTAGTATTGATTTTATTAGTAACTTTATGTTGTATTCATCTACACTTGTCATTTGTGTTAGTGTTCTTGTTTTGTTACTTATTATATTAGTTCAGCTAGTTTTTGCTGTGGATTAGAAGTACTTAAAGTAAGCATTCAGTAATTAATAAACAACAAACTTTTTTTTTTGTTTTGTTTGTTTTTTGCTGATCCGAAAAGTGCACTTATTGCACTTTTATTCAAAATGTTTAACATTTGAAAACCTTATTTTGTTGCTGCTACACAAGCAAGAATTTACTGAATTTATGTTGATCAGATGCACATTGTTCTATTTATAGTGTGAATATTTATTTTTTATTTCAAATATTTGAAAACCTTTTTGTTTTATGCAACAAGAGTGTATATTGCACTAGTATCTAGTAACCCTGTCTTGAAATTTAAATAAATATCAATTTAAACCCTTAAAGTTGCATATTTGTTTTCAGGATGGGATTTCTGCCATTTTCTAACCTCATACTTACCTCAAGTTGCTTTTTGGGAGATACTTAGACTTGCTTGTAGAGAAGTTTGTTACAGCCTCATAAAATCAACAATAATGATAATAGTCATAGTGATATAAAAGCAAATAGAGCTCTGGTATCGGAATAGTATCGGTATCGGCAGATATCCAAATTCAGGTATCGGAATCGGATCGGAAGTGAAAAAATGTGGATCGGTGCATCCCTAATGCATACATACACACACACACACATATATACATATATATATATATATATATATATATATATATATATATATATATATATATATATATATATATATATATATATATATATATATATATATATATATATATATATATATTAGGGGTGGAGCCGAAACCGAATACGGTATTCGGAAAGGCACAAATAGCGTGTTTTTAACGAATACTTATTTCGAACAAATACCTTAATAAATATTTGTATTCGGGAACAAGAAAAACTTTCTATCAAAAAAGCTGCGTTTCCTCAGGAGACCGCAGTCAGTGTAACTGTTAAAAGAGGTGACTGACACAGGCTGCTCCACACAGCAACAGAGAAGACTCGGCTGGGTGAAAAAAGACTTCACTGCGTCACTATTTTTGATGAATATATTTCTGTACCTTAACTGGGTTTATAACTTTGGGAAGCAGAGTTTGATCGGGAGATTATTCTATTAGGGGCCGTTCAAATGCGCGCTAAAGTTCGTCGTTATTTCAAATGTAGAAGCGCGGTATGCGCGCTCATAATGAAAGCAACGCTCACACGGTGCTACGCGCTCGTTTTTTCCAGGCGCGTCCGCGCCGCATCGAGATAAATATTCTATAATCTTTGGATAAATACATCTCAACTTTTCAGAATGCCACATGCGCACGCAGGTCATATGACAAGAAACAACAAATCAGCTTCACCCTTTCCCTTATACCGTTGAAAAAACAGCCAAGTTGGAGGAACAGCTGATCATATCTGTACATGAATAACCATTTTTAAAGACATTTAATAGCAAAGCTAATGCAAGCGATTTTTAATGCTGGAAATCCATTTGCTTTGCTGAAACTTCCGAGTCGTCATTGAGTGATCAGGTCATGGCTGCTTAGCAACGGCAGACGCCACAAGAAAGAAGTTCTTTCAGAAGAACATTTTTATTTTTATTAGTCTGTTCAGCATCCTCCAACAAGGACTGGTGGTGGTGGGGTTCATAATGTTCATAATGTTATTTTATTAGTTGGTTTAACCATGGATGAGGTAATGGTTGTCATGTTGTTATTTTTTTCAATGACGTTCCTTGTTACATATTCAAAAACATTAACCAATATTGCATATCAATAATTATTATAATGGATATAATTACAAAATACTTACACTATAACGTAAATTAAAAGTTAAGCGCACAAAAAAAAAAAAGGATTTTTACACTTATTTTGAATTTTACTCGAATACAAATACAAATACAAATACTTTTCCCCCCTCAACAAATACAAATACAGATACAAATACCGGCTGCTTTGCACACCCCTAATATATATATATATATATGTATATGTGTGTGTGTGTGTGTATATATATATATATATATATATATACACACACACACACACACACACACACACACACACACATGCATACACATACAGTGCCTTGCAAAATTATTCATACCCCTTCATTTTTTTCACATTTTGTTATGCTGCTGCCTTATGTTAAACTACTTTAAATTACTTTTTTTTCCCACATCAATCTACACTCCCTACTCCATAATGGCAAAGCAAAAAATAGGTTTTTAACATTTGTGCAAATTTACTAAAAATAAATCTGAAAAGATCCTGTTGCATAAGTATTCATACCCTTTTCTGGGACACTCGAAATTTAGCTCAGGAGCATTCATATTGCTTCTAGATGTTACTACACTTGGAGTGTAGTTAAACTGTGGCAAATTCATTTGAATGAGTATGATTTAGAAAGGCACACACCTCTCAGAAAAGGTCTAACAGCTGAAAATGCATATCAGAGCAAAAACCAAGTCTGTAGAGCTCAGTGACAGACTTGCTTTAAGGCAATGATCTAGGGAAGAGTTCAGAAAAAAATCTGCTGCACTGAAGGTTCACAGAATCATTATCCATAATGGAAGACGATTGGAACAACTAGGACTCTAGAAAATGTCTGCCAACCCCCATCCAAGCTGACAGAGCTTGAGAGGTGAAAAGGTGAGGCAAAGAATGGCAGATAATTGCCAAACGCAGATGTGCAAAGCTTGTCACATCATACCCAAAAAGACTTGAGGCTGTAACCTTTGCTTCAACTATGTACTGAGTTAAGGGTATGAATACTTATGCAATGTACTTATTTCAATGTTTTATTTTTAATAAATTTGTAAAATTTGCAAATCTGGTTTTTGCTTTGTCATTATTATGGTGTATGGAGTGTAAATATTGCATTTAAAAAATGTTAAATGTAATAAAATGATGTAAAACATTCAAGATGCAGTGCAAAGACTGTTTAATTTAATAGAATAATAATAGAATAATACATCCACCTCCAATCCACATAATAATACATAACATTAACAATTTTAATACAATATGATTTATTATATTTAATATAAAATGTAATTTAAAATCTATATGAATCTATATAAAATAATGCATAATATAATTTATTATACAATGTAATATAAATTAAGTTTAATTTAAATACATTATTCATATAATACATTAAATATTACATTAAAAGCTGTATTTAATAAAATAATTTGATTTATGATATTATAAATGATATGTAAATGTAATTTACATTGTAAAATTTAATAATGATTACATTGTAACTTAAACCGTCCTATAATACATTATAGTACTTTTATATGAAATTTACTTTAATATAATAATTTGATTTATAATATTTCATATAATAATGTAATGTTACAATTACAACAAATTACAAAAAATATGTTATTCATAATTACTACTACTACTACTACTACTACTATTATGTAAATTAAATAATTTCAAAATGAAAACTGACAATATATTAACATTAATATGAATGAAATATCTAAATATATTAACGGTGCTTGTAAAAAGGAAATCTGCATTTATATTAACTATAATAGATTTGTTAATAATAATAATAATAATAATAATACAAAATGTTAATATATAATACATTATATAATAGTTATTATAGATTTATTAATAATAATGACAATACAGTTTGAGACTGCAACACCTGTGTACTGATCCCAAAGTTTTTTTTTGCCGCAGTGGAATGTTTCTGATCAGCTTTGAGAAAAGAAAAACTCACGATTCCATGGAATTTTCTCATGGAGGATTTATAGATTTGGCAAAACTGCTCAGTGATACGCCGACTTCAGAGGTTGACTGATTTCTTCTGGACGTGAAAACTGAAGCAGCCAATGAAATATTCAGGGCCAGTCTGAGCAACTCCATGAAATCTGAGGAGGCCATTCTGAAACCCTTCTTTCACAACTCATCCTTCTTGAATATTTCACACATCGCATTACAATAGATTATTATCAGAAGGACAGTTACACCATTAAAATATAGCATTGCTATTCTTTAAAGTAATCAACATTAATGTATGCAAGTAAGAATGTAAGTAAATAAATATTAATATTAATAATATTAATTAAAAAAAGATAATTTTATAAATGCAGATATATAGAATATCTGCTACCAATATAAAATATTGTTATTTACTTTAATATTTTATATATATATAAACTTTATTATTTGTAAAAACATTTGTTTTATTTATATATATTTTTTTGTTGTAATACATTATTATTTTCATTTAATAATGTTATTCAACTGTCAGATAATTCATTTATTTAGGAATGGTTTTAATTTAATTTGTTATACATTAATATTTGTATTTACTAATTTTATTTAATTTTTAAGTAACTTATTTTATGTTTCATTTATTATTTATTTATTATCTTATTTTATTTTATGTTATGTTATTAATTGAATTGAATTATGTAATATATTTTTATTGATTATTTTATGTTTTTTTTTTCTAAAACATTACAATTAAAATAAATATTACATGACTTTGACATACTAAAATGATATTTGTTACACATTTATAAAAAAGTTTTGTATTTATTTTTTATTTTTTGTATTAAATTCTTAATTATTTATATTATATTTATTCTTTATATAAAACATAAAAATAAAAATAAATATGAAATAGCAAGTATAATTAAAAATGGTACTACAATATTTATTTATTTATTCATTCTTATTTTTATACATGTATAAAATATGTGTTATAATTGTTTTGTCTAATTATTAGGTTATTTTAAATATTACATAAAATGATTTGCAATAAAACATCAAAATAAAAATAAATATTAAATATCAAATAAAATTAAAAATGGTACTACAACATTTATTTATTTATTCTTATTTTTATACATGTATAAAATGTGTTATAATTGTTTTGTCTAATTATTAGGTTATTTTATATATTATATAAAATGATTTGCAATAAAACATCAAAATAAAAATAAATATTAAATATCAAGTAAAATTAAAAATGGTTCTACAATATTTATTTATTTATTTTTTCTTATTTTTATACACGTATAAAATGTGTGTTATAATTGTTTTGTCTAATTATTAGGTTATTTTATATATTATATAAAATGATTTGCAATAAAACATCAAAATAAAAATAAATATTAAATATCAAGTAAAATTAAAAATGGTTCTACAATATTTATTTATTTATTTTTTCTTATTTTTATACACGTATAAAATGTGTGTTATAATTGTTTTGTCTAATTATTAGGTTATTTTATATATTATATAAAATTATTTGCAATAAAACATCAAAATAAATATTAAATAAAACATAAAAAATTGTACTACAATGATTTTTTGACATGCTATATAATTAATTTGATTAAGTTATATTAAATACAATTGTTTGCAATACAACATCAAAATAAAAATAAATATTAAATCTTCAAATAAAAACGGTACCACAATTATTTGACAAAAAATAAACTACTTTTTATTACTTTTGATTATTTATAATTTTCATTATATATAATATAATTTTATATATATTTTTTACAATTATTTGCAAAATCATTAAAATTAAAATGAAATAACTAATAATAATTATATATATTTTTAACGGTTAGCAATAAAATATCAAAATAAAAGCAAAAAATTCTAAATGTTACCACAAAGATTTCTCAACAAGAAAATAACACTCAAATGATGACAGGAAGTGATGTCATCACAGTCGAACAGCACTCTGGTCAAAGTAAGGCAGGAGTAGAGGAGAGGTTTCATCTGAAGAGGAAGTGAAATGATTGAGCCATAGGGGTGTCGAGGGAGGGCGGCGGCTCTGACAGTGATGCTTGTATAGTGAGCTGCTGTTTGGCAGCAGTCCATTTGAATCCAGCGCATTAAACCACTGACGAGCCGTCCCCGGACACACTCGGCACAGGCTTCACATGGCATACTGGAGCGCAGGGACACCAGCGCGCATGCGTCACAACAAACACGCAGCAGGAAGAGCGACGGCCTGCCAAACTCCTGCAATCACTGGAGTTATTAATCAGGCAGCAGTAATTACAGCAGGCAGGCACAGGAAGTGACTGCAGAGGTGTAGTCAAGCACACTAGAGGAGAAACGCTGGATTGATCAGAGATCGTCAACAACGTGAGTTGAGTTGGTAATTAAAAGCAACAGGGAGAGGACTTTGGGTCTTGATCACCCTCTTTATCTTCTCAAAAACTGATTTTGTTTCTTATGCAAGTGACAGCAAATGTTAACTTAAAACTAGGTGGTTTTTGACAAAAATATACTTTATATACTTATTTTTAGATTTTAATCACAAATATGTTTTCTAAGAATTTATTATACATTTATTTTTTATAAAAATAAAATTACATTTTATAGATAGAGGTTTTATAGAACATTAAAATAATGATAATATTTTATTATAATTTACTCTATACTTACTTTTATAAAAAGGTAATTGTAGTACCATTTTAATATTTATTTAGATTTTAATCACAAATAATTATTCTAAAAAAAAATGCATCAATGACTAATCTAAATAACTAAATGATAAATTACAGTAATCATTTGTTAACTTATATTATTAAATTATAGTAATAATTTGCAATACAATATCCAAATAAAAACACTTAAATGGTACTAGAATAATTTCTGTAAATAACATACATAATATATATCTGTATATAATATAATGTTTTTGCAAAAGAAATTGATAGTTTAATTTACAAATAATTTAGTAATAATTTTTTGAATTTTATTATAATGTAAAACTATATTCTATATTATAGTAATCATTTAATAGCTTGTAATAATAAAAAAGTAATCATTTGCAATATAACACCCTAATAAAAATAGTAAAATGGCACAAGAATAATTATGCCAATATCAAATATTAATTATACATATACAAATATACAATTAAAACATATAATTATATATATAACACATGCATATTTATTAAATATATACATATATTTTTTATTAAAATAGAAATAATACTTTTTTTTCCTTAGACATTCATAAAACATTTTATAATTATTAGGTTATATTATTAGGTTATATTATCTAATATACAAAATTATTTGCAATAAAAAATCAAAATATAAATAAATACTAAACAATTATTATTTAGTATATATAAATACTAAATAATTATTAGGTTATATTATTAGGTTATATTATCTAATATACAAAATTATTTGCAATAAAACATCAAAATATAAATAAATACTAAAAAAAAAGGTACTATTAAATATATACATATTTACATTTTTGTTTTGTATTTCTCAATTTAAATTTTTTTTAAATTCTTATTTATAATTTTTTTATACAGTCATAAAAACATTTTATAATTATTAGGCTATACTCTATAATATAAAATGATTTGCAATAAAACACACACACAAAAATAATGAATTGTAGTGATAAATATGCGTGTGTGTGTGTGTGTGTGTGTGTGTGTGTGTGTGTGTGTGTGTGTGAGAGAGTGTAAAAACGATACAGTTAGATTTATGTTTTGTATTTAAATAATTCCTTTTTGTTTAACATTTTTTTTTATAAATTCAAAAATATATATTTTATAATTTACTAAAAAAAAAATCCAGCTTCTATGCTACAAACTATAACTATAACCCGATTACGATTAATGAAAGATTATTTTATTCATTAATAAAATTATATTTAATTATATTTAAATAATATTTATTTTTTTGCCCTCATAGTTCACTGACGTTTTGTACAGTAAATATGCGCACATATTACAAGTGAGAGATTTTTGAATGAAGGGTGCACACACTATCAACTATCTATGATTATTTATTGAACATCAGTGTTGAACAACTGAAATTAAAGCACACATTGCTTAAAATGAAAAGTCACATTTTTCTTAAATTAGTGAAAATAAATAACTTGCACTTTTGGAAACAAAATAAATTATTTATAAAATAATAATAAATATTAAAAGTAGAAAATAAGCAGAATCTCTTCTAAATAAAATTACTCTTGTATATCCTGTAAATACTTTTTACTGTATGAATACTGTTTAAGCTCTCCATCGACATGTCGGCGGAATAACGCAACGTAACGGAGCGGGGTCACGTGACTCCACACGCAGTAGTGTTTTTAAAGGGAAAGTAATTGAAATAATTGACCTGGAAAAATTTGATCGATTATAGGTTCTGAATGTCGATTTCGATTACTTTTCGATTAATCGCCCAGCCCTAGTAGACTCCCACAAAATTATAAAAATAACAAGGTCAAGAGAGAGAAAAAAGACCTAGAATTTCACTGCCATTAAATGCAGTCTATTGTCTGCTGTATTTTTCCTTGAACGCTGATGGGGAAACTTTTAGCCAATCACTTTTTAAAAAGAGATATGATCTCCCAAGACACCTCGACTAGCACTGTCTGCCAAGTTGGAAAGATGCCCTGCAGGCATTCCTGTTTTTTCAGGCCGGTAAACTGTGGATGTGATCTCACTTCACCAGACTTTTGCCAATCAGCATACAGTCTGGCCCTGTAGCATCTTTTATATATATGAAAAACCATCTAAATTTTAAACACCATCACCATCAAATGTCCTCCAATCATTAAACACCTCAAAATAAAAACATACCATGCATAGATATCATCAAATCCGAGTCTATAATCAAGATAAAGCATGTCTAGTCAGCCTCACCAAGCGTGATCCATCAAGTCCAGATGATGGACGAAGACCAGAGGCTCCCAGACCACAAAACAAAACCATTCCTCCAAGGAACCTGTTTAAACTGATGCTGCCAAAGACAGATTTGAACAGAAAAAATGGGCCTTTTGGCTTGGCTGTGGCCATCTTGCGAGTCTTTTATAATTCATCAAGCTGACTGATGCTCTGAACTGAGATAAATAGCCGCTTCAAGGTCCCCGTTTCAACCTCAAACAATAGACGGCCTTCTCCCCTGCCTTTGGCGCAGATGCAAACAGATGGCGGCATTCACTCATTCCTAAACATGTATAAATCTGGTGCGGCAGCAGCGCTACGTCCAGCATACAATATCGTAACCGCTTACGCAATAACTTAAAACGCTCATCAGCAAATTCTGGCATAAGAGGTCGTCTTATCGCACATCCTACATTGCAAGGCGAACGCCCCATAATCCTATTCCGACAAGTTTTAGGCAAAGTTTTTATAGTTTGTATTTATTCAACATTCAATAAATCCAACACAATATTGCTCTTATCTTAATCCGTGAGCAGACGTTTTCTTATGTCCAAGGATTATGTAAACCGCTGACTAGGTTGTTCTGAACGCGCTGGAGTGGAAAAAGAAAAACCCCTCTAACTTAAGCCGTTTGGCATGTCGAGGCCTTCGGCAAGGCTGACATATTGACTTCCTTCAATCCGTTCCAAGAATTCTTTGATTGGTTTGACAGAAGCAAGATGAGGTAACCTGAAGTAATTTATCACTGACAGATGGGAAGGAAGTGACGGGACAAACCTACGCGCTCATCAAAATGACTTCACCAGAAGACAAGCTTCACAGGAAGAAATGTTCAAGTTGCAGATAGAAAAGCAGTTACTGAGGTCATCTATAGCGACTAGACTCATACGAGCGTTGTATGTTGTTCTACAAATGGTGGAGAATGTGGAGAAATGGCAAGCTGAAACTAGCAAGTAGCGACTTGAACAAGAACCGAACTTTACGTTTAGCCATGCTTAAATGGTGGCTAGTTGTAAAGAGGTTGACAAAACCACAAACACAGTTCAAGAGTTCCCCAGGGTTCATACAAATACTGCAAAATGAAAGGACCTTTCAAGCACTACTTTTTTGATTTTCAAGGATCTCAATCAGAGATCTCACTTTTCAAACAATCTCTACAATTTCAAATTTTTAAAAAATAAAAAAAGATAAATAAAAACATACTAATAACAATGGCAAATATAAAAATGCGAAGCACATTCCAAGTATAACTACTAAAGTATTACAAAGTACACTAAACTTTTACTATAGTAAAACCATGGTTAAGTTTCTTAAGGGATTTGTATTTGTGGAAAAAAATAAGAAAAATCCTGATCTGAAACAAATGATTCACAATACGTCCAGTATTGTGTTCCAATCTAAAGTGAAAGATTCGCAAACCCACTCCGAAGTTCCAATCCAAAATAAATGATTTGTGATCAGTGCTCCAAAGTTCCAATCTAAAGCAAAAGATTTGCAAACCCACTCCTAAGTTCCAATCCAAATCAAATGATTCACGATCCATGCTCCGAAGTTTTGATCTAAAGCAAAAGATTTGTGAATTTGCTCTGAAATTCCAATCCAAATCAAATGATTCGCAATCCACACCCCGAAGTTCCAATCCAAATCAAATGATTCACGATACACGCTCCAAAGTTCCGATCTAAAGTAAAAGATTTGTGAACTCGCTCCGAAAATTCCAATCCAAATCAAATGATTCACAATCAACGCTCCAAAGTTCCCATCCAAATCAAATGACTCGCAATACGTGATTTAAAAGTCCAATCTGAATCAAATGATTCCCGATCCACGCTCCGAAGTTCCGATCTAAAGGCTGACAGAGAAGATTTCAGAACTAGAATCACGCATCTAAACCTTAATAGAGGATAGTAAGAATGTGAGGGCCTTAGATACGGTTTTGGATGTGACTAGCTCAGAAAGCCCTGTACATTGTTCGGTTCCGGTAACAACGCCCATGTAGCAGGGCAACTGGGTGACTGTGAGACGGCATAGTCGTGGGTCAAAACTCCGCTGTTCCGTTCCGATCAGAACATCAAACAGGTTCTCCCCACTCAGTGAAGCACCCACTAAGAAACCTGAGGAAAGTGCTCTAGTAATTGGCGATTCTATTGTACGGAATGTGAAAATAGAGACTCCGGCCACCATAGTCCAGTGTTTACCGGGAGCCAGAGCGCCTGACATCTTGGCAAATTTAAAAGTGCTGGCTAATGCTAAACGTAAATTCAGTAAGATTGTTATTCACGTTGGCACAAATGATGTTCGACTTCGCCAGTCGGAGATCACTAAAAATAATGTTAAAGAGGTGTGTGAACTTGCAAGTACGATGTCAGACACTGTAATATGCTCTGGTCCCCTCCTTGCTTACCGTGGTGACGAGATACACAGTAGATTGTCATCATTAAACAGCTGGATGTCAAAGTGGTGCCCGCGGAATAACATAGGTTTCATAGACAATTGGACGAGTTTCTGGGGCAGACCTGACCTGTTGAAAAGAGATGGTCTTCATCCCTCCCGATGTGGAGCATCTCTCCTATCTAGAAATATGGCACATAGTCTTAGAGTTTGCACTTGACTAACTGGGGCACAGGTCAGGAAGCAGACAGACTGGCTAAACCGACTGTCTGCTAGCCACCTCACGTCACAGAAACCAGTTAATTCTCAGCACATAGAGACCCTTTCACCTAGATATCACACTATAGAGACTGTGTCTGTCCCCCGAGCTAGAAAATACAAAAAACGCCTGAACCAAATCAAGACTAACAATTTAATTGATGTTCAACAAATAAAAAAAATATATAATACAGAGAAACAATTGATAAAGCTTGGCTTATTGAATATCAGGTCCCTTTCTACGAAAGCACTTTTTGTAAATGATATGAACACTGATCATAAGCTAGATGTGCTCTGTTTGACAGAAACCTGGCTAAAACCAGACGATTACATTATTTTAAACGAGTCCACCCCCCAAGATTACTGTTATAAACATGAACCGCGTCTAAAAGGTAAAGGGGGAGGTGTTTCTACTATTTATAGCAATATTCTCAATGTCTCTCAGAGAACGGGCTTCAAATATAACTCGTTTGAAGTAATGGTGCTTCATATAGCATTATCCAGAGAAACAAGTGCTAATGATAAATCTGCCATGACGTTTGTACTGGCTACTGTATACAGGCCACCAGGGCACCATACAGACATTATTAAAGAATTTGCTGATTTTCTATCCGAGTTAGTGTTGGCCGCAGATAAAGTCTTAATAGCGGGTGATTTTAACATCCATGTTGATAATGAAAAAGATGCTTTAGGAACAGCATTTATAGACATTCTGAACTCTATTGGGTTTAAACAACATGTGTCAGGACCTACTCATTGCTGAAATCATACTCTAGATTTAATACTGTCACATGGAATTGATGTTAATGACGTTAAAATTCTGCAGCAAAGCGATGATATCTCAGATCATTATCTAGTCTCTTGTATACTCCAGATAGCAAAAACTGTAAATTCAACTCCTTGCTACAAGTACGGTAGAACCATCACTTCCACTACAAAAGACTGCTTTGTAAGTAATCTTCCTGACTTATCTGAATTCTTCAGAATATCCAATAGCTCAGAAAAACTTGATAATGTAATAGAAACTATGGACTCTGTTTTTTCTAGCACTTTAGATACAGTTGCTCCAGTGCGCTTAAAAAAAGATTAAGAAAAACAGTGTAACACCGTGGTATAACGATCACACTCGCGCCCTAAAGAGAAAAGCACGGAAAATGGAACGCAGCTGGAGGAAAACAAAACTAGAGGTTTTTCGTACTGCTTGGCATGAATGTAACTTATCTTATAGAAAAGCTTTAAAAACTGCCAGATCGGATTACTTTTCGTCTCTCTTAGAAGAAAACAAACATAACCCTAGGTATTTGTTCAATACCGTGGCTAAATTAACGAAAAATATAGCAGCAACAGGTGCAGACATTTCCCAACAGCATAGCAGTAATGAATTTATGATGTACTTTACCTCCAAGTTAGACACTATTAGAGATAAAATTGTAACCATACAGCCGCCCGCTACAGTATCGCATCAGATAATGCGCTGTAGATCTCCTGAGGAACAATTCCACTCATTCTCTATTATAGGAGAGGAAGAATTCTATAAACTTGTTAAATCATCTAAACCCACAACATGTATGTTAGACCCTATTCCATCTAATCTACTAAAGGAGGTACTTCCAGAAGTCATAGATCCTCTTCTAAATATTATTAATTCGTCATTATCGTTAGGATATGTCCCCAAAACCTTCAAACTGGCTGTTATTAAGCCACTCATTAAAAAACCACAACTTGACCCCACTGAATTAATTAACTACAGACCAATTTCGAATCTCCCTTTTCTGTCAAAGATACTAGAAAAGGTAGTATCCTCACAATTATGCTTCTTCTTAGAGAAAAATGGTATCTGTGAGGATTTCCAGTCAGGTTTTAGACCGTATCATAGCACTGAGACTGCTCTTATTAGAGTTACAAATGACCTGCTCTTGTCAACCGATCGTGGTTGCATCTCTCTATTAGTGCTACTGGATCTTAGTGCTGCATTTGATACCACTACCACAACATTCTTTTAAATAGACTTGAAAATTATGTAGGCATTAATAGTAGTGCACTGGCATGGTTCAAATCGTACTTATCTGACCGTCATCAGTTTGTGGCAATAAATGAAGAGGTATCATTTAAATCGCAAGTGCAGTATGGAGTACCTCAAGGCTCAGTACTAGGGCCATTACTTTTTACGCTTTACATGTTACCCTTGGGAGATATCATCAGGAAACATGGTGTTAGCTTTCATTGTTAGGCTGATGATACTCAGCTCTATATTTCTTCACGGCCCGGCGAAACATACCAGTTTGAAAAACTAACAGAATGCATAGCTGATATTAAACAATGGATGGCGAATAACTTCTTACTGTTAAATTCTGAAAAAACAGAGGTGTTAATTATTGGACCTAAAACCTCCACAAGCAATAACCTAGAACACAGTCTAATACTAGATGGCTGCTCTGTAAATTCGTCGCCATCAGTTAGGAACCTAGGTGTGCTATTTGATAGCAATCTCTCCTTTGAAAGCCACATTTCTAGCATTTGCAAAACTGCATTTTTCCATCTCAAAAATATATCGAAATTACAACCTATGCTGTCAATGTCAAATGCTGAAAAATTAATTCATGCGTTCATGACCTCAAGGATAGATTATTGTAATGCTTTATTGGGTGGTTGTTCTGCACGCTTAATAAACAAACTCCAGCTGGTCCAAAATGCAGCAGCTAGAGTTCTTACTAGAACTAGAAAGTATGACCATATTAGCCCGGTTTCTGTCAACACTGCACTGGCTCCCTATAAAACATCGTATAGATTTTGAAATCTTGCTAATTACTGATAAAGCCCTCAATGGTTTAGCTCCTCAGTACTTGAGCGAGCTCCTATCGCATTATAGTCCCTCACATCCGCTGCGTTCTCAAAATTCTGGAAATTTGATAATACCTAGAATATCAAAATCAACTACGGGTGGCAGATCATTTTCTTATCTAGCGCCTAAACTCTGGAACAATCTACCTAACACTGTTCGGGAGGCAGACACACTCCGTCAGTTTAAATCTAGATTAAAGACACATCTCTTTAACCTGGCTTACACATAAAAACATTAACACATTCCTATAATTCAAATCCGTTAAAGGATTGTTAGGCTGCATTAATTAGGTCAACCGGAACCGAAAACACTTCCCATAACACCTGATGTACTCGTTGCATCGTAAAAAGAATGGCATCTACGCTAATATTAGTCTGTTTCATTCTTATTCCGAGGTCACCGTAGCCACCAGACCCAGCCTGTATCCGGATCAGATGGTCACTGCAGTCCCCCGGATCCAGTCCGTACCCAGCTTAGATCATGGATCACCACCTGGAGATGTCTTCTATAGCCCTGAATGTCAACCAGATAAGCTCCAGAGACGGATCATCACTAAAGACCTCGCCAACCTAGACGGCCATCGGCGCTACCTGATGAGTTCTCTACAATCGGACATTGGTACAAACTGCTGGTTTCGTCTGGCCAGAGGAGAACTGGTCCCCCGACTGAGCCTGGTTTCTCCCAAGGTTTTTTTCTCCATTTCTGTCACCTGTGGAGTTTTGGTTCCTTGCCGCTGTCGCCTATGGCTTGCTTAGTTGGGGACACTTTCCAGCGATATTGTATACTATTTGAACTGAACTGGATGATGATATCACTGAATTCATTGATGAACTGCCTTTA
The DNA here is from genome assembly GCF_049309525.1 of Garra rufa. Lineage (NCBI taxonomy): Eukaryota > Metazoa > Chordata > Actinopteri > Cypriniformes > Cyprinidae > Garra > Garra rufa. Next base: position 25,636,291 of record NC_133367.1, on the reverse strand, counting down.
ACTGAAAATTGATTGTTTACAATAATGCGTTACTTACACACTATTGTGCTGTTTAAATACTGTGCAGTTGCTTTGACACAATCTGTATTGTTGAAAGCGCTATATAAATAAAGGTGACTTGACTTGGGACTTCAAATCAGGTAGCGTGAATCATTTGATTTGAATCGTTCAATTTGCAAAATGATTTACGAAACCCATTCCAATCTAAAATCAAAAATCTGCGATACACACTCCGAAGTCCCAATCTAAAGCAAATGATTCACAATACAGGATTTGAAGTTCTGATCTGAAACAAATAATTTGCATCCTATTGGAGTGCTTTGAAATCATTTTGCAACACAATGGCTTAACTGATTCAGAGTTTCAAATAGCTTTGTGTCACCCTTCACTACATGCTTTTTAAAATAATTACAAACGATGTTGAAATTAAAAAATGAACAGCTCTTAATTTGATCTGGTTTTTGCTAGTGAATTGATTGAAATGAATGATCGAAGTCACGAGTTTGAATCAATCGGAGCGGTTCCAGCATAAATGATTCACTCAACAGATTTGGTTTATCTGTTTCTCTTTTCATGTCTTCAGGCATGTTTACATGACACTGTCACTATTACTACTGGCTTAGATCGCTAAACATACATTGAAATTTGTGAAAAAAGGTATGTTGTTTTTGAAAAGATATGTGCTTATTGAAAAAAATTAAACACTTATTTCATAGATACTTTTGGTTAAAATTTCTCAAATGGTAGTGTAAAAAAAACACTCTTTTTACCTTGTCAAAATCAGCCCTTTTTAGAGCGAGCTATTCTGTTGCACGTTCCTTTAAATGCTAATGAGCTCTGCTCGCCCCGCCCCGTCTGCCGTGGGATTTGCTAACTTGCACATTATTAAGAAAGGCCATTTGCAAAGATGCATAAAAAACCCTTATACTCACTTCTGCTGTGGGTGAAGCTGCATCATGAATGATTCGCACGCACATAGACGCAAATGTAGATCGGGATCAGCGCTTTCCTTTCAAAAACGAAAGCAATCCTCTGTGCCTTCAGCGGCTCAGATGTCGGAAGTAAATGACGACTGCTATGTTCATTATTACATCCAAACAGTCGGACTATTTCAGCTCGGTGAGGGCGGGTCTAAGGTAAGGCGCTCATGTCAATCAACTATCGTGGGAGCGGCCTGATTTTAAAAAGGGGATATTACTTTGAAAGATAAAAAATACCACTGGGTGGATTTTTATCATTGTAGGGTGGTTGTGTACACAAACTGCCAACACACATTAATGTTCAAACAACATGTAAAAGTGCATTTTGCATCCGATGACCCCTTTAAAGGGAACACTAGGTATTTGACTTCTTTGGTTTAATATAACATAAACAATGTCTCTTTAATTGAAATATATAGATTTACGTTCTTTAAAAAACACACACCATTTAATACAAATTTTGGACTATGGGGTGGCGCCATTACTTTAGGTGGCATGGCATTCTTTTTTTTTTTTTTTCTTTTTTTTTTTTTTATTTGGAGTGCAAAAACATACATGGTAAATGCAGAAACAAACAACAACAACAGAAACAATACCAACAAAAAACAAAAACAAACAAAAAACTATACTAACAACAACAAAAAAAACTCCGATTTATGGCCATTTCTATTACTATTACGCACTTGGTGAGCTACTGGTGCTACCTGTGCTTTTTTTCACTGCAACACAACTCAGTAATTAAAAAACTGATACGAAGACCACAGCTACTGAAAGAGCCTACATGTGGTGATGGATATAAGCGTGTGGATTTAATGTACAATTCTATTATTCCCTTGTGGGATGATTGAGTGTTTTACGTGAAGGTCAGCAGTCTAACCTTGACCATCCTGAAGAAGGGACACAAAACTAAAAGGTAATGTATTTTCCCTTGTAGAGCTCAAACCCTCTTCAGTTTCCAATCTGGATCTTCCACTACTACACCAAACCACTGCAAGTTTAACTGGACGTGACCATTTCATTGGTCCTATCCAAGTCACCATCTCCTAAATACCACACACCTCAACGCAGACTCAATTTCACACTACAAGATTTTACAAGAAGCGCTCGCCGGATGGCAGAGCCAGTCAAAGGGCCGGTGGCGGACAAGAATGCAACAAAGATTTGGAGACGCCGTGCTGCCTGCATAGCATATTGAGAACCATCAAAGTGGAAAGAGATTAGAGCGGCGGCGTGACGCTGAGAAAGTCTGCCGGCTCAGACTGAGAGAATGAGAGAATGAGATCTGGTACTGGGACTCTGCAATGGGGACATCTTATTGGACGGCTACAGTATTGTTTAAAGCAATATGCTTCGAAAGACACTGGCTATGTTCGGAATAAAACAATAGTGTACTGCTTAATTCGTACTAGGCTATATGCACAATGATAAATGGTGCAAACAGTATATAGCAGTCACATGACCTCTCTATGCTGCATGTTTAATTCAGCAGGTGCAGCCCAGTTAGCATAATGGAAATTAATCTATGCTACAAAAAAGTAGACTAGTTGGTAGTATGTGATTCCGAACATAGCCAGTGATTTATAGTTCAGTTTGGACTCTCACCTTTAGCTTGCTCCTCATCCTCCCTCTCTTCTTCCTCCTGCTGCTCCTCCTCCTGCACTTGGCTGGGGGGTCTGTAGGGTGGCGGGAGGCGCATTGGTGGAGGGCCGCCGGTCTGTCCTGCTTTCTGCTAAAAGAGCAAAGCAAAGAGACTGTGAGAGAGAGTGTGGAAAGACACCATAGAGGATGCAAACAAACAAATAAACACTGAGAGATGAATATAAATGAATGCTGTTGGGAAAACTGTAAACAGACAAAGATGCAATGATTTTAAAGGGATAGCAAACACCAAAATGAAACGTCTTTTTAATCTTCTTAATTACAAAGTTCATCCAGTTCACAAAAAAACAATCCAAGTGATTAATTTGTTTACTAATCAAACTGATTCAGCTCTTAAATAATGACTTGAGTTTGGGTTTCTCCTACAAATCTACTTCTGATGATTATGAATATAGTGAAAGAAATAGTCATTTCTATGCTTTTCTATTCAATTTTGGGTGTATTATTCCTCAAAAGGCAGAGACAATTTAGAAACCCCAATGAAGCATGAATAAGGGACACTAAACTAGAAAGAGAGAAATGTGAATAATAAAAGCAAGAACAAAGCTGTAACTGGTAGTGAAATTAGGCAATGGGCTATTACGAGAAGCGGTGTCGTAAAACAGTCATTGGCAGAGAAAAGCCTCAGGAGATGGACAATGGAATAATTTGCTGGAAAGCCACCATTTGAGTTGTAATCAACATCTCAATACAAGGCACTTCAACTCACACTGTTTTACAGATTCTTGATGCCTATTTACCATTTGTGCTTGGATTGGACACCCAAGTGCTTTAAATGCACTTTGACCTAATGGGTCAGTGGTCCACCCTTGTCAACAGATTTGTGGGTATACTCTGAAATATGCATGTAATATGTATGAAATATGTCACTAGGATGTTCAGAGTAGTTTTTAGCATGTTGCTATGTGATTTCTAAGGTGTTCCGAGTAGTTTTAATATGCAATTTCTAGGGTTTTGAGTAGTTTTTATTGTTTTCATGCAATTTCTTGAGTGTTCCTAATAGTTTTTAGAATGTTGTCATGCGATTACTAGAGTTTTTAGTAGTTTTCAGAACATCAATATGCGATTTCTAGAGTGTTCCAAGTAGTTTTTAGAATGCTGTTATGCGATTAGTAGAGTATTCCGAGTATTTTTTACTCACATCAATATGCAATTTCTAGAGTGTTCTGAAAAGTTTTTAGAATGTTGTCATGCGATTACTGGCATATTCTTGGTAGTTTTTATAACATCAATATGAGAGTTCTATTACTAGAGTATTCCGAATAGTTTTTAGAACATTAATGTTTTCTAGAGTGCACAGAGTAGTTTTTAGAATGTTGTCATGCGATTACTAGAGTATTCCGAGTAGTTTTTAGAACATCAATACGCAATATCTAGAGAGTTCTGAAAAGTTTTAAGTATGTTGTCATGTGATTACTGGCATATTCTTGGTAGTTTTTATAACATCAATATGAGAGTTCTATTACTAGAGTATTCCGAATAGTTTTTAGAATGTCAATATGTTTTCTAGAGTGCACCGAGTAGTTTTTAGAAAGTTGTCATGCAATTTCTAGAGTGTTCAGAGTAGTTTTTAGGGTGTCGTCATGCAATTATTAGAGTCTTCATAATAGTTTTAAGAGCATCAATATGTGATTTCTAGAGTGCACCGAGTAGTTTTTAGAATGTTGTCATTCAATTTCTAGAGTGTTCAGAGTAGTTTTTAGAAAGTCGTCATGCAATTACTAGTGTTCAGAATAGTTTTTAGAGCATTAATATGTGATTTCTAGTAGGGCTGCACGATAAACCGCATGCGATTACAATCGCATTCAGATGGCGCGGTATTTAAAACACTGAGCCATAGATCACTGAAAAGCAATGCAATTTCGCGTTCAAAATCGCGGATGAATCGAATTCGATTTTGAACGTGAAATTGCGTAGCTTTTCAGTGATCTACGGCTCAGTGTTTTAAATACCGCGCCATCTGAATGCACGTGATGGAGATTTACTACTAATCACAGAACCAGCTTTACTGATAGATACGCATGACAATAGCATGCGATTTATCGTGCAGCCCTAATTTCTAGAGTATTCAGAGTAGTTTTTAGAACATCAATATATGATTTCTAGTGTTTCCAAGTAGTTTTTAGCATGTCTCTATGAGTTCTAGAGTGTTCCAAGTAGTTTTTAGAACGTCGTCATGCGATTACTAGAGTACTCCGAGTAGTTTTTAGAACATCAATACGCAATTTCTAGAGTGTTCTGAGTATTTTTTCAAAATGTTGTCATGTAATTTCTAAAGTGTTTCGAGTAGTTTTTCAGAACGTCGTCATGTGAGTAGTGTTCTGAGTAGTTTTTAGAATGCCAATATGCAATTTCTAGAGTGTTCAGAGTAGTTTATAGTGTTTAAGCGATTTCTAGAGTGTTCCAAATAGTTTTTAGAACGCTGTTATGCGATTACTAGAGTATTCCGAGTAGTTTTTAGAACATTAATATGCAATTTCTAGAGTGTTTCAAGTAGTTTTTAGCATGTCTCTATGAGAGTTCTAGAGTGTTCCAAGTAGTTTTTAGAACGCTGTTATGCGATTACTAGAGTATTCCGAGTAGTTTTTAGAACATTAATATGCAATTTCTAGAGTGTTCTAAGTATTTTCAAGAACATTGTCATGTAATTTCTAAAGTGTTTCTTGCAGTTTTTAGAATGTCGTCATGTGATTGCTAGTGTTCAGAGTAGTTATTAGAATTCCAATATGCAATTTCTAGAGTGTTCTGAGTAGTTTTTAGTATGTTTCCATGCAATTTCTAGAGTTTAGAATGCTGTCATGCGATTAATAGTATTTATTTGTTTTCAGAACATCAATATGTGATTTCTAGAGTAGTTTTTAACATGTCGTCATGTGATTACTAGAGAATTCTGAGTAGTTTTTAGAATGTTGTCATGTGATTACTAGAATGTTCCGAGTAGTTCAAAGAACACCAACAGCGATTTCTAGATTGTTCAAAAACAATTTTTTAGAATGCCATCATGCAATTAGAGTGTTCCAAGTATTTTTAATATATAAACATGCATTTTCTAGAGTGTCCTAAGTAGTTTTTAGCATGTCTACATTTTGAATTTATAGAACTTCAACGTGATTTCTACAGTGTTCTGTGTAGTTTTTAGCATGTTCCTGTCCAATTTGTACAGTCCTCCAAATATTTTTAAGCACGTCAACAAGATTTCTACAGTGTTTTGAGTAGTTTTTTGAGCAGCACACTGCTATGTAACTCCTAGGGTGCTCCTAGTAATTAGTTATTGTTTAGCACATTGCTGTGCAATGTTTGTGGTTTTACAAGTTGTTAGCATATTACTATGCAATGTCTAAGTTGTTCTGGTTATTTTTTATCACGTCTTTACACAGTTTCTAGTGTAGTTTCAGGGTAGTTTTAACACTGAAGGTTTGGGAGGTATGTTTAACAATACATTGAACATACATGCTAAATAACACTAAATAACGACAGTGTGTAATCAAGACTATAGTAGCTCATGTTAGCTGCTATGCTGTTAGCTCTATCGGTTGTATTAGCATTAATCAGCGATTAGCTGCGCTTACAGAAGGGTGGCGTAATGTTTCACTGCTCCTGAGAGTCACACTTGCTGTTGATTAATAGCTAATGAATGATGGGAAGAACTATACGTACGGAGAATGACTGCTAATGTGTACAAGAGATGTGAAATTAGCAATCAGAGGTAATTTTCCTATGTTAGCAAACAAACAATTTTGCACACAATATGTGGAGAAAAATTGTTTATAACTCACTATAACAGTCAATTCTTCTATCTAGTCTGTTTCTGTTCCCATTTCTAAAGCTAAATTTCCATTTTCTTTCTCAAAGTACCACCAGAAATAGAAAGCAGCACAAGTTTGTCTTCAGATACGAGCTGAAATGTTAATTAAATTTGCAGGGTGTAATTAGAGGGCCCCATATTCTGATTGCGGTGAATAATCACGTAGCCTCGGGAGCCGAATGCAACTAATGGATGAAGGAGCAATTAGGCAAATTACCGTCATTTCAAATTAATTGCTAGATAAAACAGTTTTAATCAAAATACAGTGACACCAGAGGTATCTAGAAGATTTAACATCAGGATTCTTCCCCTGGTCTCTTGGGACGAGACACCATTTCTCAGAAACATGGTCTTGCTGGTGCACATTTGTCCTCTTTCATTTTCTCTCTTGATTCTGTCTTGTGATGAGGGTTATAACAGATTGTGATGGGTTGTGCTTTGATGTGAGTGCAAACCAACCAAAGACACTTACACTAGTGGACATCTTGAAACAGACCCATAATAAATACAGCATTCAGCTTCTTTGCAAAGAGACCCAGATTGTGATCATTACAGGCAGCTGGGACCTAATAATGGATCATTACGGACACTGCAGTTCCAGTGAGAATCATATTGCAGTGAATGCTGCTGATTTGAGCTCTAGCACAGACGGACAATATTATGTATTCAAAGGGTCTTGTATACTTGTGCCCATGCTATTTGATTTGGCTTTGGATTAGCATTCTCAATGTGTGAGTAAGTGAGTGGGTGAGTAAGTAAATAAGTAATAAATAAAATTAATAAAAACTACAACAAATTTTTTTTTTAAATAAAAATATTATTAAAATAACACAGTCTTGCTAGTTTCTATTTTTAGCTCATTATTTTAAATAATTACACACAGTAAATCAACAGCCCTAGCTGCAATATCTATCAGTTTATCCACTGATATAAAATAAGGTACAGAAGTCTGAGGCCACACTGAAAATCTAGCATTCAAAATCTAAATTAAAACTGAAAACTGTTTTTAAACAATTTTTGAAATTCTGATATAATTTGTTTTAAAAATTAGTGCTGTCAAACCGATTAATTGCGATTAATCATGATTAATCACATCCAAAATAAAGGTTTGTGTTTACACAAGTGTTTGTACTGTGTATAATTGTGTGTGTGTGTGTGTGTATATATAAACACACATCCATACATATATTTAAGAAATTTAAATGTATTATGTAAACACAAACTTTTATTGTGGATGAGATTAATCACGATTAATCGATTTCACCACTAAAATATTAGTATTATAATAGTATTAATATAATTATGCAATACAATTAAGAGATTAATTGGGTTCAAATAATAAATTCTGCCTAAATATGAGGTTTTTGAAATTCTGATATAATTTATCAAAATTACTGCTGTTAAATCAATTCATTGCAATTAATTGATTAATCGCATCTGAAATAAAAGTTTGTGTTTACATGTTTGTACTGTGTATCTTTATATATGTAAATATATGTATAAACATAACCACCATAAACATTTATATTGGTAAGAAATTAAATTTTGTTTTGTAAACACAAACCTTTATTTTCGATGCAATTAATCGCGATTAATCACAGCACTGAAAAATTCTAAACAATTACTCTTTTTTTATTAATATAATGATACAATAAGATTATAAGATTAATTGGGTTGTGATATAATTCATTTAAAAAATGAGTGCTGTCAAATCGATTAATCACATCCAAAATAAAAGTTTGTTTACATATGTTTTTGTACTGTGTATATTTATATTTAAATTTATATACATGTATATATTTAAGAAAATTACATTTTATTATGCAAACACAACCTTTTTTGGATGCAATAAATTGTGATTAATTGATTTGACAGCACTAAAAAAAAAACTAAACTATTATTAGAAATTCTATTATTATAATGATACAATAAAAATTAGGTATTGTTAGGTTAAAATTTTTTAATCACTTTTAAATAATTACACTAAATGAACAGTTCAAATTGCAACATATTTTTTATAATCATTATAAATACATTTTAAATGCATTATTTTATATTTTTATAATTGTATAACAAAATGTAAATATAACTATTACGATTTAAACATTTATCAAAGATTTATCATTCAAAATCCAAATTAAGCCTGAAAATTAGGTTTCTGAAATTTTTATATAATTTATAAAAAAAAAAAAATAGTGCGGTCAAATCGATTAATTAAGAGTAAATCACATTCAAAATTCCAAGTGTGTGTTCATATGTGTTTGTACTAATATATATATATATATATATATTAGGGGTGGGCATAGATTAATTTTTTTAATCTAGATTAATCTAGATTAAATCTTGGAATTAATCTAGATTAATCTAGATTAAAATGGCTAATTTGAATTCTGCTGAAGGCATTCAGAATATGTGTGCTACCCAAATAATGACTTAAAGTCTTTGAGAATGGATCATAAAGCTCATAAAGCTGTTCTATGATAATTTGTTGATGAAAATAAATTATGTTCAATTAGATGTACTTGTGTTTACTAACTAACTAACACTGAAATTATTTTTTCTCCCTATTAGATTGTGGTTTTTTTTTTAACGTCAACACCTACCCAACCCATTAGATGTTTCACCGTACTTTTATTTTGACAGGTTGCCATGACGTTTCTGTGTCATACAGTATGATATGATGCTAGTTTTCTCAAATGAAACGGTAAAAGTGACACTCACAGCAGTTTGGGAGATTGAGTTTATCTGTTCATGTGAGATGAAAATGCCAAAAATTACCGGGAGCGTCACGTGTGTTTCAGTATGCGTGTAGTAATAGCTCGTCTCCACCATTCATAAATACAGTTAGGCAAAAGGAACATATCGGATTCATATTAAAACGGTCTTTTTGCATTTCAGTTTTCACATACACTAGTCCATATCGCGATTTGAATTAAGTGACAGACCAACATTTGATTTATGAATCCAAAAAACGACGAATTTACGTGGCATTTCGCTATAGTAGATTCGGTTTTTATGAATGGAGGACGACGCGATCCCGTCTGTGTTTTGGCGGAGGAGACTTAAACGCGCGACCATATTCTACAGTCTTCATCCGCGTTAAACTATCAAGGTGAAAGTCATCATAGTTTGCGTAGTTAGACCCAGCTCCCAACCCAAATTTGAGAATAGATTAACGGCGATATTTTTTTTATCGCGTGATAAGAGTTTCACGTTAACGCAGCACGTTAACGCCGATAACGGCCCACCACTAATATATATATATATATATATATATATATATATATATATATATATATATATATATATATATATATATATACACACACACATACATACATATATACATATATATACACACATACATACATACACACACACACACACAATAAAATGAAAAATTAAGCCGATTTTTTTTATTCAAATGAAAGTGCTGTCAAATCGATTAATCACGATTAATCAACTAAAGTTAAATTTTGTGTTTACATATGTGTTTATACTGTGTACATTTCTATTAATAGATACACATATATACATGTACATGTATATAAATTACATTTTATGTTAAACTTTCATTTTGGATGCGATTAATCGCGATTAATCGATTTGACAGCACTAAAAGAAATCCAAACTATTATTAAAAATTCTATTAATTTAATGATACAATAAAATGAAAAATTAAGCTGAAAATAGGATTTTTAAAAATTTAAAATACAAATTTATTTGTAAAAATCAGTGCTGTCAAACAGATTAATCACAATTAATCGCATCTAAAATTAAAGTTTGCGTTTACATATGTGTTTGTACTGTGTATATTTCTGTTAACAAATACACATATATACATGTACATGTATATAAATTACATTTTATTATGTTAAACTTTTATTTTGGATGCGATTAATTGCGATTAATCGATTTGACACCACAAAAAAATTCTAAACTATTATTATAAATTCTATTAATATAATGATACAATTATATCTATCAACAGATACACATATATACATGTATATAAATTACATTTTATTATGTTAAACTTTTATTTTGGATGCGATTAATTGCGATTAATCGATTTGACACCACAAAAAAAATTCTAAACTATTATTATAAATTCTATTAATATAATGATACAATTATATCTATCAACAGATACACATATATACATGTACATAAATTACATTTTATTATGTTAAATTTTTATTTTGGATGCGATTAATTGCGATTAATCGATTTGACACCACACAAAATTCTAAACTATTATTATAAATTCTATTAATATAATGATACAATTATATCTATCAACAGATACACATATATACATGTACATGTATATAAATTACATTTTATTACGTTAAACTTTTATTTTGGATGCGATTAATCGTGATTAAACGATTTGACAGCACTAAAAGAAATCTCAACTCTTATTAAAAATCCTATTAATATAATAATACTATAATAATAATGAAATTAGGAGAATAATTAGGTACACACATTAAATAAACATATCTAGTTTCAATATCTCTCAGTATATGTATATTCCCACAGGATTTGGGGTGAAAAGCCCAGAGCTGAGGGTGAAAAAGCCACAGCAGAGCACAGATTTGTAACTCACCTGGACGGCTTTCCTCTTAGCCTTGTGCTGTCTAATGGTGGGGGCCGTCACTGAAGCAGGCTGCGAACACACACACACACACACACACACACACACACACACACACACACACACACACACACACACACACACAGTCAGCCTCATGGATAACAAACCCGGACACAACAGCTCAAGAGATCTGTGCATTCCCAGACAGGGGCTGAGAGCGAACAAAATCAATTATCTCAGACAGAGAAAGACATCAATCATTGACATCCCGTTAATGTCGCTATTACTATTGAAAGCATCCAATCAGGAGGGATTAGCACACGGCACAGGAGATCCTCCGTTTGTATGGACGCTGAGGTCGAAGCACCCGACCTGCAGGGCATCTGAACGAAGGCCAAAAAAAATCATTAAGTTACATGAAACAACAGCTCTGCTTGCCAGTGCACAAGATGCGACCGCAGCCTTAGGGTCGACACAGACAGGTTCAGGAAGAGCTTCTAGCCTCAAATCACACAGATGCTTAATAAGGATGCTGCTGGAGGCCTGTGTGCTGCTCTCTGACCCCAATATTGTGAAGCAAAAATCATCCTGTAGGTTTCTAGTAATGCATATTTCCAACTCACTTTTTAGCCCCAATTTCTATATTCAACTTGTTTTATTATTTAAAGAATAACTGACAGAAAAACATATCGGCCAAGCCACATAACTGGCCGGCAGTTAGCCAATGATTTGGCTAATAGAAAATAAACTGATTTTGTGAATTACATTTCTTATTGATCTATTACATGTATTATTATCACATTTCTAGAAGTTTATTACAAAATTTGGTAACACTTTACAATAAGGTTCATTAGTTAACATTAGTTAACCACATTAGTTAACATGAACTAATAATGAACTGCACTTATACAGCATTTATTAATCTTTGTTAATGTTAATTTCAACATTTACTAATACATTATTAAAATTTTGTTAACATTAGTTAATGCAGTGTGAACTAACATGAACAAACAATGAACAACTGTATTTCCGTTAACTAATGTTAATAAAGATTAGTAAATACAGTAACAAATGTATTGTTCATGGTTAGTTCATGTTAGTTAATACATTAGTTAATGTTTAACTAATGAACCTTATTGTAAAGTGTTACCCAAAATTTACATATTACTATTAAGGTTTGAAAATGTATCGAATACTTAAATGTTTTTTTTGTGTGCAAATTTTAGTTAATTTGAGTAAATATTGTATATACACACACACACACACACACACACACACACACACATACGTACACATGACTTGCATAATAATAAATTAGCATTAGAGACGATCAGTATAATTATTAATTATAATAATGATAACTTGTATCTAAATGGTTAAAAATATTAAAATGTTAAATATATGCACAATATTGCATATATAATATTATGTAAAATTAATGTATATTTAGCTAAATTTTCATTTACATATGGATTTTAAGTAATTACTATAAATAATTACATGATTTGTTATAACCTTTACATATATTGTTTATACATTTATATATTTTTATTACAAAATTAAGGTTTAATTACTATTAATAATTGCATATGATTATTTGTCACAACTATTACATTTATTTATATAATTTTATTACAAAATTTTAGACTGTCAATGGATAATAAATTACTTATAATATTATATCAATCAGGAATATAACACCTGTATCACGCATATAAATTACTCAAAATAAGAAACATTGTTTATTTAAAAAAAATGTTTGAGTAAATATGATTTGTATAATGTATACATACTCAATTATTGTAATTATAAATTATATTAATGATAACTTTGTAACATTTTTTTAAAAAATCATGTATTTTGCAACATGTTAAATATATGTACAATATTACATATACACTTTATATATTATATAATATATTTATAATATTATGTGAAATGAACGTATATTTGACAAACTTTTTGTTTTTATTACATGTATTTATAGGTTTATATCATTTATAGGTTTATATCATTTTTGTTTTTAATGTTTTTAAAATAAACAATGTTTTTGTGAATTTTAAGAAATTTGAATAAATTTGATTTGTATAATAATATATTCAAACTCGATTATTCTAATTATTAATTATAACAATGATAACTTGTTACAATTTTGTGAACTTTTCATTTACATACACATTAAGTAATTGCTATTAATAATTACATATGATTATTTGTTAGAATTATTACAAGTATTATTTATACATTTATATAATTTTATTGCAAAATTTTAATATTAATATTAAAGTTAAAAAAATATTAAAGACTTTGTCAATGGATAATAAATTACTTGCACAATCAGGAATCTACACCTGTATCATGTATATAAATTAATTAAAATAAAAAAAACATTGTTTATTTAAAAAAAGTGTCTGAGCAAATATGATTTGTATAATATATACAGACTCGATTATTTTAATTATAATAATGACTAATACAATACAATATCTGAACTATAACAACATTAAATATATGTGCAATATTACATAAACACAATATATTATATAATATTATATACATTATGCAAAATAAATGTACATTTTGCTAACTTTTTATTTTCATACGCATTAAGTAATTACTTAATACATATGATTATTTGTTATAACTATTACATGTTTTATTTAAACAGTTATATTAAAATTAAGTTTTAAAAATGTATCATAGACTGTCAATGGATAATATTTTTTGTGTTTTTGTGAATTTTAAGTAATCTGAGTAAATATGATTTGTATAATAATATACATACACACTTGACTATTATAATTATTCATTATTAACTTGTTACAATATATAAATGTTTAAAAGTGTTACAATGGTAAATATACGTACAATATTACATACACATAATATAATTTATTATATATAATATGTAAAATTAATGTACGCTTCCTTTTCATACGAATTTTAAGTAATTACTATTAATAAATACATATGATTATTGAATCATTTCATATTTATTTATCACAGTACTATTTATACATTTATATAATTTTATTACAAAATTTAAATATATTACTATTAAGGTTTATGCTTATGCTTTTTACGCTTATGCAAAGTCAAGGATGCATAGAACTTGCAAAAACGCAAAAACTACAATATAGAAGCACATCGAATGAGTGCTAGACCTTTGACAACAGAGGTTCAGCAGGAAGTGGCTAAAGAGTGCAGCGTCATTTACCAGCCCTGAGTGGATTTAATATTGTTGAACTGGAAATGAATTGCCCCTATTTTCATAAATGAAAGCACTCAAGCATGAACGGGTAGGTGGTGGTGGTGGGGGGGGGGTCATATCTGAGGTGCACAGAGGCAAGAGAAGATGATGGTGTTTTAAATGGAGTTTGAAATGGCAGGTTTACCCGTGGAGTGGAGGACAGGCTCTGCACGACGAAGACCACAGGATTGGACGCTGCTTTGATAGCCTGCACTGCCTCCTCATGGCTGGCGTTCTGCAAATCCACTCCACAAACCTATTTATCACAGAGGACGGAGAAAAAAAAAGAGAGAGGACAGAGGGAGGAGAAAGTGATAAGAGAAGATTTAAAGGGGACTGTTCTGTTTTGCCAAGAACAGGTTCTTGAGAACATTATGTCACAACCATGTGCACAAAATACGGAATAGTAGCAAAAGTACTGGAAGCGCAATTAAAAACATTTTTGGTGAACTAAACATTCAGGGATAAATAAAAGGCACCGATTAAGGTCCCTTTAAAATGGTTAGGAACCAAGCCAGAGCAGAATATTAATGTCAACAGATAAAGCGGTTATATTAAGAGCAAATGTGTTTGAAGATGTCTGTGTGTGGTTCTCAGACCTGTAAGATCTTGTCTCCTGTTTTAAGGGCACCCGTGCGTCCAGCTGGGCTGTCTGGCAGCACCTGTTTGATGAAAATGCCCTTCAGTTCTTCTCCGTTCTTCAGCCTCTTTATAACGGTGCGGCCGCCCACTATGCTGATACCCAGAGACTCCTGCGGCTCTGGCCACACCTCCACTCTGAGACCAAAAATAAACACAGAAATTAATTCATTCATTTTTGTTACTTTAAAATATTATTACAAGAGATTACATATATAATATAATATAATATAATATAATATAGAGCAGAGGCTTATTTGATTGATCTTAGATACAAAAACATCAAATCAGCCCATCACTTCCAGTTTCTATGAAGGTCAGCTGAGCATAAAAAAAAAAAAAATGAAAAAAAAAATAATAAAATAAAATAAAATAAAAAACAAAATAGCATTTTAATTTCTGAACTTGTTTGTGCCTAAAAGGTGATCAACAACAACAATAATAATAATAAATCATTAAATAATAAATAAATTGATGAAGTCATATTAGCTATAATTAACAGAAAATAAAATAAAATTAGCATTATATTATAATATTTTTTAATCTTATTAATTTGATTGATTATATTAATTTATTATTCATTAATAATATTTATTAAATAATATTTATTTAATAAATGTATATTTATTATTAATTAATAATTTATTAGCAATTAATTCATTTATAATAAATTATTAATTTATAATAAAATAATGAAATCAGAAACAGAAAATAAAGAAAATAAAAATTGCATTAATTTCTGAATTTGTTTGTGCCTAAACGATGATCTACAATAATAATAATAATAAATAACTAATAAAAAAAGATAATTAAAATAAATATTAGCTACATTAACATAAAATAAAAATGTTAATATCTGAATTAATTTGCGTCTAAAAGGTGATCTGCAATAATAATATTAATAATAAATTATTAATTAAATTTAAAATATTAAAATATAATATAATATAATAGGAAAAAGAAGTGCAAAGGCTTATTTCGTTTTATGATACAAAAACATCAAATCAGCACATCAATTCCTGCTTCTATTAAGGTCAACTGAGCTTCATCAACAGATATAAAATAAAATAAAATATTATAAAATGTATTAAATTAAATTCTTTTTAACTTTTTATTTATCAAAGAATCCTAAAAAAAAAAAAATTAAGCAGCACAACTGTTTCCAACACTGTTAATAAATTAGCATATCAGAATGATTTCTGAAGGATCACGTGACACTGTGTTTTACCTGCGTGGTGCACCCCAGTGACTGAACGCAGGCGTCTCTTCACCTTCTCCCTCCTCTCTTTCAGGCAGATCACTGCGGACAACACATTCACTGTACATTTATAACAAGTTTAACCATTATTAAATTTACCATCAAATTCTAAAATAAACTGATTAGAAATTCCAGAAAGCCTGTGAAAGTCTACCTGTGGTCTTCTCTGACTGAACCAGCAGCCCCCTGGCTTCTTCTCTTCCTGCTCCGAGAGGAAGTGCGCTGTGCAGATCTGCAGAGAGAAACCAAGCGCACAAATCCTTTATAGATGTATTACAGTCACAGAGTTGGCCTTAGTCACATACACCAGACTAAATCAGACTTATCAGGCTTACGCAGAATAAACAGTGATTCCGACTCAATCACACTCACATTAGGTTCACAAAAGCAAATCAAATTAATTCTTAAATATTTCACTTGATTAAACAGCATGAACAAATGATTTCCAATGTAATATCAGGGAAGAATAAAGTATGATTAATAATGGATAAAGAAAAGCGGAGGAACTTAAAGTCATCCAGCAGACTTTGATTTAAAATCTCTGATGAAAAAAAAAAACATTAAATCAACATATTACTAAATAATAACCAGAGCTAAAACATATGACTAGAACATATTTATTTGTTTGTTTATGTGTGCTACACAAATTAAATAAATGCTATATAATACAAATAATGTAACATTATAATATATTTCATTTAAAATAAAAAATACATTGTTATTTCATAGTGTTAAAATACATTTTGTATACAATTGAATTCTACACTAATAATAATAACAACAATAGCTCTTAATATTACATTACATTTATTGATATCATTTAATTGATGCTATAGCTATTCAAAATAAGTTTATTTTTTAATATACTTTCAAATATCATTTATTTCTATGATGCAAAGCAGAATTTTCATTGGCCATTACTCCAGTCTTCAGTGTCACATGATAGAAATCATTCTAATAAACCGATTTATTACTTTTATTATTAATGTTGGAAACAGTTATGCTTCTCAGTATTTTTTTGGAACCTGTAATACTTTAATCATCACAGCATTCTTTGCTTTGCATCACAGGAATAAATTATATTTTAAAGTATATTAAAATAGAAAACCACTATTTCAAATTGCATTAACATTTTCACAATATTACTGTTTTTTTTAATTACATTTAAAAATTTATTTTTGTTTTATATATTTATAATTTTATTTTAATTATATTACGTTTATATTTTATTTTTGTTTTATTAAAATGTAGGTTTTATTTACAAATTATTTACCTTATTTTTTATATTTTTTTTATTGTAATGTATATATAAATAATTAAATAAATAAATAAATGTATTAATTTCCAAAAACAAGTATGAGCACAAACCAAAAAAGAACAGTGTTTATATATGTGACCCTGGACCACAAAACCAGTCATAAGGTTAAATTTGACAAAAATGAGATATATACATCATATGAAAGCTCAATAAATAACCTTTCTATTGATGTATGGTTTGTTAGGATAGGACAATATTTGACTGAGATACATCTATTTGAAATCAGAAATCTGAGGATGCAAAAAAATCAAAAAGACTGAGAAAATCACCTTTAAAAGTTGTCCAAATTAGGTTCTTAATGCATATTACAAATCAAAAATTACATTTTGATATGTTTACAGTAGGAATTTGACAAAAAATCTTCATGGAACATGAACTTTACTTAATTTCTTAATGATTTTTGGCATAAAAAAAAAATCTAAAATTTTGACCCATGCAATGTATTTTTGGCTATTGCTACAAATATACCCCAGCGACTTAAGACTGGTTTTGTGGTCCAGGGTCACATATGTGTGTGTGTGTGTATTTATTTATTTATTTTTAATTATATTTAAAAATGTATTTTTATTTTATATATTTTTACATTTTATTTCAATTATATCGTTTATATTTTTTATTAAAATGTATGTTTTATTTACAATTTTTATTTAACTTTTATTTTTTTATATTTATAATAATATAATAAAATATTTCTTTCCAAACAACAAATTGTGCAATATATATTTATTTATTTGTTTTTAATTATACTTAAAAATTATTTTATTTTATATTTAAAATTTTATTTTAATTATATTATTTTTATTTTTTAGTTTTTTATTAAATGTATATTTTATTAAAAAAAATGTATTTAACTTTTAGTTATTTATTTTATTAATAATATAATAAAATATTTCTCTCTGTCTAAACATCAAATTGTGCACAGTAAATAAAATTATTAATTTGCAATTAATTTCCAAAAACATGTATGAGCACAAACCAAAAAGGACTCTCTCTCTCTCTCTCACACACACACACACACACACACACACACTTTCTATTAAACTGTTGTCAAAAACAGCTGGAGTCTCAGCTGCGTTTCACACCAATTTGACACCTTTCATTGTGTTGTTAATAACGCCGTTTTATATCCGTTTCTCACTTTTCCTCAATTTCTCTACCACACCTGGGTTATAGCTTGGCGTTAGCGCAAATTATCATAATGAACTCATTTTCATAATTAAGATAAGCATGATCGTTTTCTAATACTTGTAACATAGTAAAAATCATAAATCTCTAAACTAAGATTAACACACAAACGGTTTAATTTAAATATCGGCTTATTATTATTATTATTACTATTTTTTTTTTTACATCTTTTAGTTTTGTAAGGGCCTTGTTAACATTTCAAGCACCACATTTGTCCAGCAGGTGGCGTTAACGTTCTATTAGAAAACATTACCATGCCAATTAAAATTCCACACAAGGCACCAATCTCAATAAAAAAGCTGCATACAATTTGTTTAAGCAGTCATAATAAATTTACTGTGTGCTTTTACAGGTAAAGAGATGAAAAACCTGTCGCTTGCTATCTGCTTGTGTGTATTTATAAAAATAAGCCGAATGATTACAACAAGGTAATTTGTTTGTAAACTGAAGTTAGTTGAGTGATGGATAGAGACGTGCGTGTGTGTTTTTTGCAGATGGAGACTCACTCAGTGTCTGTGTCGGTCAAAGTAAGCTCTGAGCCTTCGTTTCTGTAGTCAGAGTCTGCCTCGCTGTCTGCTGCTTCTATCCATGTGTCAGTCTGACCTGAGAACAGACGTATAAATGTCAAACTGCACTGAATGACAGTATGTAATACTGAAACAGGCTTGTTTTAAAGACAAACACTCACTGAGGGGAATTTGCGGGAGTTGCATCTTCTCAAAGCTTGTGGAAAGCTCATCGTCCATCTCTGCAAACTGAACAAAAAAATACTTCAATACACCCCCAAATTAAATGAAATTATATCTTGAATGTTCTCAATAAAGAATACTAATTTAAAACCTGTTCTTGTGTATCAGGTTCTGTGTTGAACTGGTAGGGGCTGTATGGTGTTGGTTCTTCCCAGGAGCGAGTCTTCTCACTCCAGTATGAAGGCAGGCTGTCGCCCTTGACCTTGGAGCTCCCTTGATCCCTCATGGTGTCCATTTCTTGCTGTTCATCATCTTCATCTTCTTCATCTACAGCCATCTCTCGCTCCAGGCCAGGCAGGAGGTCAACGGTAGTGAGGGGAGAGGCATAGCGGGGCTCAGCGTCCAGGATAAGCTCTGGTTCCTCGTCCAGATTGTCAGATAAGACAGAGCCACTTTCAAAGTCCTACCCATCAAGAAAATGATTTTTCAACTTAAATTTCAGTCTGTTTCTCACACAAAGCTAAGAAAACATCAGAAGCATTTTTATGGTGCATTTTTCAAGCTTCTTAGTATAAATCCATCATTATTTTATGGAAAAGAGCAGCTTGAACTTTCTGCTAAACATCTCCTTTAGTGTTCCACAGGAATAAAAAGTTAGAATTTGCCTGAATTAAAAAAGAAATTTGCATTTTTAGGAAAAATATTTATTTATCTTCACATTGATAATAGTATATAAACCAGTTTTTTGTGGAATTGTCTCTGCAACCTTCTGAAAAAAAAATTCACATTTGATTCTTAGCAAACTAGCTCAAGAGTTTAACTAAACTCAGTCTAAACTTGTTAAAATGTCCATATTTATATAACTTGTGCTCAAAAATGTAGCTTTTTGTTGATTCTCAGCAAAATAGCCCAATAGTTTAATTAAACCTGGTCTAACTTGTTAAAATATTAATATTTATATAAATCATGCTCAAAAATGTCATCAGATGTGTTACTCAGAAATGTCACCTTTAGTTGATTCTTAGCAAACTACCCCAAGAGTTTAACTAAACTCAGTATAAACTTAAAAGGTTCATAATTCATGTTCAAAAATGTCAACTTCAGTTGATTTTTAACAAACTAGCCCGATGAGTTTAACTAAAGTCAGTCTAAACTTAAAATGTTCATAATGTGTTAAAAAAGGTAACCTTTAGTAGATTCTTAGCAAACTACCCCAAGAGTTTAAGTAAACTCAGTCTAAACTTAAAAGGTTCACAATTCATGTTCAAAAATGTCACCTTTAGTTGATTTTTAACAAACTAGCTCAAGGAGTTTAACTAAACTCAGTTTAAACTTGTTAAAATGTCACTCAGAAATGTCACCTTTAGTTGATTCTTAGCAAACTACACCAAAAGTTTAACTAAACTCAGTCTAAACCTCTTAAAATGTCACTCGGAAATGTCACCTTTAGTTGATTCTTAGCAAAGTACCCCAAGAGTTTAACTAAACTCTCTCTAAGGTTCATAATTCATGTTCAAAAATGTAACCTTTAGTTCATTCTTAACAAACTAGCCCAAGAGTTTAACTAAACTCAGTCTAAACTTAAAATAATAAAAATTCATGTTAAAAAAAAAAAAGGTCACCTTTAGTTGATTTTGAACAAACTAGCTCAAGAGTTCAACTAAACTAGGTTTAGGCTTGTTAAAATGTCACTCAAAAATGTCACCTTTAGTTGATTCTTAGCAAAACAGGCCAGATGTTTAACTAAACTCATTTTAAACCTGCTAAAATGTTCATAATTATATAATTCGAGTTCAGAAATGTCATCTTCTGAATAAACTAGCCCAAAAAGTTTAACTAAACTCAGTCTAAACCTGTTAAAATGTTCATACTTACATAATTTGTGCTCAAAAACATCACTTTTGATTCTTAGCAAATTAGCCAAAGAGTTTAACTAAACTCAGTCTAAACTTGTTAAAATGTTAATATTTACATTATTTGTGCTCAAAAATGTCACCTTTAGTAGATTCTTAGCAAACTAACCCAAGAGTTTAACAAAACTCAGTCTAAACCTGTTAAAATGTTCATATTTATATAATTTGTGCTAAAAAATG
Source organism: Garra rufa (assembly GCF_049309525.1). Classification (NCBI taxonomy): domain Eukaryota; kingdom Metazoa; phylum Chordata; class Actinopteri; order Cypriniformes; family Cyprinidae; genus Garra; species Garra rufa. The sequence goes on along the minus strand of NC_133367.1, from coordinate 25,614,815 downwards.
TCACCTTTAGTAGATTCTTAGCAAACTAGCCAAGAGTCTAAACTCGGTCTAAACTTGTTAAAATGTTAAAATTTATGTAATGTGGTTTAAATTTTTGTATTTAGTTAATTCTCAGCAAACTGGCCCTAGAGTTAAACTTAACTCAGTCTAAACTTGCAATGTTCATACTTTGTGCTTAAAAATGTCATCTTTAGTTGATTGTGACTTGGACTAGTCTAAACTTGTTAAAATGGTTTTACTAAACTCAGTCTAAACTTAAAATGCACATAATTCATGCTCAAAAATGTAATCTTTAGTCAATTCTCAGCAAATTAGCACAAGAATTTAACTAAACTCAGTCTAAACTTGTTACAATGTTCATAATTCGTGGTCAAAACTGTCATCTTCAGTTGGTTCTCAGCAAACTAGCCCAAGGGTTTAATTAAACTCAGTCTAAACTGCTTCAAATGTACATATTATTATAATTCGTTCTCAAAAATGTCACCTTTAGTTGATTCTTAGCAAACTAGCCCAAGAGTTGAACTACACTCATTCCAAACTTGTCCAACTTTGAATTGATTTCTAAGGAGCTCATTTAAATTACACTTTAATAGTAGTTTAGAAATTGATTCTTGAGGGATTTGAACACACAAACTTCAGGAAACAAGACTAAATCTTGAACCACAATGCCACATCTACCAAATACAAGGTAAATGTTCTTTAAATGCTTAGAAAAGTGCTGTACTAAACTCAGTCCGAACCTCTCCAACTTTGTTTAGTTTTTCATGTCGACCCCCCCCCCCCATACCGAAACTCCTGAATCCCTATGCTACTTTATACCCCTTTTTAACATTCCTCTCCCCTAAATCATCCGCTAACAGAAACGTCTGATGTTGGAGTGGGCGTGGAGGGTAGAGACATCTCACCTCCTGTCTGTCTGCTGCATACAAAGCAGCTCTTTCTATCCCTGCAACAGGGTGCCGGAGCTTGTCCTCCTCTCCCTCTTCCACACACTTACGGATCATAAGAGCTGAAAGCGCACTTTTCCCCCGCGTCGCTCCAACAAGCCGACTCAGCGCCTTTCTCGCTCGTCCCCCCCCAACCCTTGCAGAGAGCAGAACCAATTTGCCATGAAAAATGTGCCGAGTCTAAAATCTTAATGGCGCAATTAGTCTCGTTTTGAGTAGATTTACGGCAGCACTTGACTCGGCCGCCTCAATTACATCTTTGCTAAAATTCAAGGATAATACGGTACATTTCAAAGGCCCATAGAGGGGGTCATGCATCACCTCCAAAAAGATCCCTCTCATGAGGCTCGCTCATTTGTTCCTCTTTTTCCTCGCTCATCTTCTGTTGCTCACGCTCTTTTCCTTTCTCTCTCCAGCTCATGCTCTCTTTGTTAATAACAACTGTAGTTGGGTTCCTTTGATACATATCGATGGATGTTTAGGCCAGGGATCTTCAACTTTTTAGCCTAACTTTAGCTTACTAACTTCTGCTTTTGTTAAAGCTAGCTTAATATTGTATTTTTAAATCATATTTTTATTTTTTTTTTCATGAAAAATAGATCAATGTATAATTGGCAAACAGCCTGTTTATTGGATTTTTTTTGATTAAAATTTATATCTATTGAAGACTGATTTTGGATTGGAAGACTTTTAATTTTGTGCAAAAAAAAAAAAAAAAAAAAACTCACCAAGTCTGCATTTATTTGCTTAAAAAAACGGTAAAATTGTGAAATATTATTAGAATTTGAAACAATCTTTTTTTAATAAAAATGCATTTTAAAATGTAATTTATTCCTGTGACGCAAAGCCAAATTTTCAAGCATCGATACTCCACTCTTCAGCGTCACTGATTTAAATGTCTTTACTGTCATTTTGGCCAATTTAACACATAAATGCTCAACAAAAGTATTTACTGCTTTCAAAAGAGTGAACTAAAGCAGTATTCTGAATACCTCTTGCATAGATGGGAGAGTGATGGCCTGCTTTACCGCTGGTTGCTCATCGGCGCCCTCTACAGGCCAAGAAGACTGCTGCCTAGTACCTCTGTCCTCTGGCTGTATAGTACACAGACACAAAACAATGCAAAATATCAATGCAAAATAAACTAAACATATCACATGTAGCATTGTGTCAATAGCAGGATGAGCCAACCATTTAACTACAAGCCAAACATGCTTTTATTATGCTATAACCTAATAAGCTAATTCACATTAATTGCAAACATCTGATTTATATGACACTATGCTTTCAGCACAGTAAAAAAAAATGAAGCGGATAATTGTGAGATGAACTTCAAAATAAGAAATAGTCCTATTGTGAGATATAAAATCACATTGTGGTGGAAAAAAAAGATTGTAAATATTGTAATGACCCACAAGTCTAAGTAACACTTTGAAGAAATACCCACCTATCTTTAATATTTACTCAAATAAACACCTCCAGCACTGAATGTTAACAGTATGAGGCCATAATTACATATCAGCTCTTACCACCAGCGGTTTCCTGATTCCAAGGTAGACTTTTCCACACGGGGCGGATTTGAGAACCTCAACGGCCTGGGCCAGAGAGCATGTGTCAAGATGAGTGTCATTGACGAAAACCAGCTGGTCACCCGGGAGGAGCCCGCCATGAATGTCCGCTACCCCTCCAGGCACCACAGAGCGGATGACGATCACAGAGCGCGCAACATCCAGAGGGTCCTGCAGAGGGCAATGCAGACCATAGCAAACAGACAAACAGAAAAACACAAGAGGGGGGAAAAAAGTCATGAGAGCAGTAGTGACCCTGAATTAACCTGTACATCACAGACATATCAAAAAGCAGATCAAAAAGACTGCCTTTTGTAGTTTAATTTATTTGCGTTTAAGTTTTAATACAAACATTTAATTATAACAGCACCTGTGTAAGCAGAGAATAGAAATTTGCAAACAAGCAGGGTCACAGAGTCATTCCCGTTATGCAGTACCCTTTGAACCCTACTAGAAAGAAAGAAAAAATGTCTTATTGATGTGCCTGAATCCAAATACCATGTACGACAGAAGCCTTAAAGGGAATAAATACAAGATGGGAGGAAATATCTTTAGGTATATGCCTTTAGGTAATTATACGGTATATAAATTGCGGGCATCAGGAAGCCGCTCGCTTTTTACCTTTTTTACTTACCACACATTTTACAAGATTAGATGTTTGTACTCTGCTTAGGTGAAATTTTATGTCATGTACTGTAACAGGCTACCGCTAACATGAGGCAAACCATGTCCCTTTAGTGGCTCCATAGAATGCATTATTCATTTTCCAGATACAACGCTCCGAATACGGATTCACAATTCGGCCACATCCCTAACACATCCCTGCATTAAAGGAGAAGTTCATGTCCAGAACAAAAATGTAATGTACTTACCCCCTTGTCATTCAAGATGTTCATGTCTTTCTTTCTTCATTTGTAAAGAAATTATGTTTTTTGAGGAAAACATTTCAGTATAGTGGACTTCAATGGAGTTTGAACTTCTAAAATGCAGTTTAATTTCAATATATATACGTTTTAACATCAAACGCTCATCTTGGCTTGCTCTGCCTCGCTCTGCCTGAACTTGACAGTTAGGGTATGTCGAAAAACTCCCATCTTATTTTCTCCCTCAATTTTAAAATAGTCTTATATCGCTGTTGTACCTTTTTTGTTAAGGGTGTTTGATCTTCTTTGCATGTTCACTTAGCAAACACTGTCTGTACTTCTGCAGCGATGTAGGATGATTTTGAAATGATTTTTGAAGTTGAGGGAGAAAATAAGATGGGAGTTTTTGCAGAGCAAGACAAGACAAGTGTTTGAGGTAAAAAGTATATAAATTGTAATAAAAAAAATTAATAAATAACCAATAATTTCGCTAGATAAGACCCTTCTTCATCGGCTGGGACCGTTTAAAGCTGCATTTAAACTGCATTTTGGAAGTTCAAACTCGGGGCACCATAGAAGAAAGAAAGACATGAACATTTTGGATGACAAGGGGGTGAGCAGAATATCTGTAAATTTTTGTTCTGGAAGTGAACTTCTTTAAAATCTACTTCCAAAAGAGCGAGACTAACTTGCTTGAAGGCCAAATAAGGCCAACTTCTGAGTCCAACATCCCAAGTGCTACGGTATCAATCACATCTCTGGGGAGCTCTGTCATAAAACTGCAATTCAACCGATTTGATGTCTCCAACAATATATTTCATGACCCATATGGGCGGCTTTTATGTGGCGAATGACAATATAAAAGTGATTAACAAGTAGTTATTTGAGAGTAAAAACTGAAGCGGGAGCGCAGTCATTAGTAATCTCATCTATCTGCCCATGAACATTTACGAGCAACCGTGTCAAAAGACCTGATAGACGGACAATCCTTGGATTTTGTGAAATTTCTGACCCGAATCTCTTCGACTTTAATGTTAAAAATAAAAAGTGTGTCGTTTTTGTGTCCGTACAGAACTGCCATTTTCGGACAAGGCCACAAAAGACATCAAATGTCAAAGTTTAGACCACAGATATATATTATTGACAAGGATCGAAACTGCGGACAGCAGACCAGGAAACTTCACCCAGCCCAACCATAAAAAGTGGGTCAGCAAGCCCAGCAATTACTGCCCCCTGATTACCCAGTGAGCCACTGCTGCATGGTAAGCAGACGAGAAGAGAAAAGCAATTTCAGAGCGAGAGGAACTGAGGCCTGTTAGAAGGGAAAGAAAGAGAAAAAAAAGAGACAGGAAAAAGTTGGAGAGAGGATTTGAAGTTCCACTCCAGCTGGCGCTTTAGGAGGACACAGGCTGCATTGTCCGGCTGCCGGGTTCCAGCCAAGCGTGCTTTGCTTTCCAAGCCATGCTCTCATCCCACATGGCCAGTGATGTCAGTAGAGCAGCTTTTATATGAAAGAAAAAAATGCAAGTGGAACAGGCCAGCACAGGGGGCTCCTAATATGACAACACGTCACCTGCTACGGAATAAAGATGACGATCAGATTGGATGACTATAGAAAGAAAATGAGCTACAGTAGGTTGCTCCATTTTTTATTCATGTTTCCATCCGAGTGCACATGTGATTTAGATGGCGTATAGTACATGGCTCATTGGGGGAGCAGCTGTCTTTCATGTTACAGGTGTGAAAAACATCCCCAGATCCAAAGAAAACGACAATCCCAGAAGTCCCAAGCGAGTGGCGAGTTTCCACATAACCACTGACAGCTAAAAATAGCTAGTCAAAAATGGATTTAATTAGTTAAGGTCAACGCCAACGGACCCTGTGGTCTATGTCGTGGTTCGAAACAGTCAGTTATACTGGCGGCTGAACCAGATCTCCCATATTTCTTGCCGGGCTAAGGTTTGCAACTGTCTCCTCCGAGTGCCGAACGTTCCCTTGGCTGGCCCTGCTTGTCGAACGGGTTGAAATTCTTCAGCGCGCTGTCAGGCGGACAGTAAATCTGCTGTTTCGCAGGAATCAACGGCAGGCCAAGTCATCTGTTTTGCTCCTGCGCTCTGCCTCACCTTCAATCTTGCTGAACATAATACCAGGAACTCCAGGACGTCTGTCTTTTGCTTTCTTTTCTTCTCTAATCCTTCTTTTGGTTGTTCTCACTGTAGTTGCCTTGAGAGGAGAACAGAGGGTGCCACTTCCATGGCACGGACAAGAAAATTTCAGAAATTCTTTGACACTAAACTTCTAAAAAGGTTCTTTACTGGAATCAATGGTTCCATGAAGAACCTTTAACATCCTGAAATCTTTCCATTGCACAAAGATTATTTGAGGTCCGTAAGCTTATTAAAAAGTTTACGCTAAGAAATAAATGGATCTTTTAAAGGATTAGTTTACTTCAGAATTCAAATTTCCTTATAATTTACTCACCCCAATGTCATCCAAGATGTTTTTCTTTTTCTATCAGTCAAAAAGAAATTAAGGTTTTTCTCCATATAGTGGACTTCAATGAGGGTTTAAGGTCCAAATTTCAGTTTCAGTGCAGCTTCAAAGTGCTCTACATGATCCCAGCCGAGGAATAAGGGTCTTTTGTAGTAAAATGATTGGTCATTTTCTAAAAACAATACAAATTAATATACTTTTTAACCACAAACGCTCATCTTGCTCTAGCTTGACTTTGAACATTACATAGTTACGTTGGAAAAGTCACGCGTAAGTGGAAGTACCGACCCAGTGTTAACAAAGTAAACGTACATAGAAAGTCAAATGCTCTTTACAAAAATGGAAAAACAATGATGTCGGACGATTCTGAAGTTGGATAAGAAAATGAGGAGGAGTTTTTCACCCCAACCTTACCTTTTTGAACCAGAGTACAAAGATGAAGAATGTAACCGTAACACACAGCGCGTGAAGTCGTGGACACACAACGCAGAGCTAGTGCAAGATGAGCATTTGTAGTTAAAAAGTATATAAATCTGAGTTTTTTTTAGAAACCTACCAATTGTTTCGGTATATAAGACACTTATTTATCAGCTGGGAAAGTGTAGAGCCCTTTGAAGCTGTGTTGAATCTACAATTTGGACCTCCAACCTGTTGGCCACCTTTTAAGTCCGCTATATGGAGAAAAAATCCTGGAATGTTTTCATTGAAAACCAAGACATGAACATCTTGTATGACATGGGGTTGAGTAAATTATCAGGAAATATTTATTCTAGAAGTGAACTAATCCTTTAACATCCATTGCACAAAGATTCCTCATAGCTAATATTGAAAAGTCGCAAGCGCAAAAAGTTGCGAAGCACAAGAAGGAGAAACAATGCATTTTTATTTTAAAGCTTACAGCTGTGGGCAGCTGTTTGGCAAAAGAACAGGTGGCACAGACAGTGCCGGCATGACAATGGTAGTAAATCCAGACACCTCTTCCTTTGGATCCGTTACAAACTGGATCCTAATATCCAAATGACAACATGACGTTAGAACAATTATTCATGGCTGCATAACCTTCCTTAACATATTAACATTCAGGACGGTGTCCTGTAGTCGATTTGGTAGCTTATTTTCCTGCGACGGTAATAAAATAGCCCCTGGTCAGTTTCTGCAGCTTTAGGCCACAATAAATAAACAACAATAAATAAATAATAACACTCCGGGATGATTTATGGCTCTACTTTAAAACATTCACTGGATGAGACTAAATGCTGTATTGATGTGCAGGTTAGGCGCTTTGAACCATCGAAATGATTCAAAAACGCATTCTCTCAGATCTCCTCTCCTTGGACGGCATGAATTATTGGAGCCATACATTCACTACCGACGTATCAAATAAATTTGTTTTGCACTCCGAGAGTTCACAGCACACTTGCAAAAGGCCAACCTTGTGAGAACATGTTACCGATCAAACTCTTCATGCTATAATTTCACTCCACAAGTTTAGTATTGTCATGAGACATTTTTCTTTTTGAGGCTGGTGTAGGGCTGACATCCTACCCAAACAGAAGTTACATTAAGCTACGTTCCCTATGGGCAGCTTACATCTACCCTAAACCCTTTGCGGGAGAGCCACTCAATCATATTCCAGCCAATACCATGACTTCATGCGTGCACTTCAATTGCAAGCGAAAACTCATAGTAATGACTTTTAAATGGCTGTGAGAGTACAATCCCACTTGAAACAAACCCACCACCACCGACCCTTCAGATCAGTTGTTTGGTTTCAAGACGGCCTTCATTAATCTCCATTACCCGGAAGGCTAGTACTACCAAGGGGGTTCTTCTCATGTTGCCATGTAGGTCTTCTTACTTCGAGATCGAGGCGTGACTCCAAATGATTTCGCCGTCGCCACTTCACGTCACTCACGCAGTCAGGGATGTCATTTAGGGAAGAAAAACTCCCTGGTTTCCAGCTGCCACTGCGACCGTGGGCTCCCATCAATCTAGTTGCGGTTACAAGGTCTTCTTGTGAGAAGAAGGGCGGTAGAAAGAGGGGGAGATTGAAGGTTCTGGAAGGCTTCGAGCATGTCTGCAGGTCTCGAGGTTGCCTACTCGGCCTTATCAGCTCAGGCCTCTTACTGGAGAGAGCGGCAAAATCAATTTCCGCCTCGCAGACTGGAGAGGCCCAGAAGGAAAACAGAAAAGAAGTCAAGAAGAAAGGTTGAGAGATTCCTCCTCTATTAGAAGAACGTACCCATCATTGCATTGTGGGAGTTGCTCACTTTTGTCTTTTTGGAAATTCCTTACAGCTCATACATTTATGGACATATCAACAACTCTGCGAATGCCTACACCCCCTCCTCCTCCGAATCAATTCCCACCCATCATGCATCAGGCCCTCGGGTTGGTTCAGTGTTTCGTTTCGGTGTAGACGGGACTAGGTGGAGGGGGCTCAGCTGGTGCAGAGCACGAAGACGGTGAGTTCGACCGAGGGAAGGCTGCACGGGTCAATATGGCTTCCAATAAACCCCAGGGTGCACCAGCAACTCCTCTAGAAGATCTGCAAAGTAAGCTTTAGCGCTTCGGCCTCTTCACGACAATGATCTATGATCCAAGTTGCAGAACTGCGAATTTCTTCTCCTCTCGGCTTGGTGGGGATAAGATGATCTCGAATTCAGTGCGTCAATGCGGTATTGATGCAATTCGTTTGTACTTGTTCATGCTGCAAAAACAAACAAAAACCCCTGCGTGGCTTCATACGATGAGGAAAAAAATAAAACAAAGGACTTTGAGTCAGCAAAACGTATTTTTTATAGTAGCACAGAGCTTATGGACTCTCTCCCGAGCTTCCTCATCCCTCCTCCATCTTCATTCCTTCATTTATCAGAGAAAGGAAGAATTTAAGGGATCACTGCTCAGGTTACCGCCATTAAGCAGCAATGTAATTCCGTCCATGTCGCCACGGCCCCCCATCACTCACTGACGAGGAAAGAAGCATACCTTACCATTAAAACATGATCTCCGTTCGGTTTCGCCACGATGCGGCAGCCATTTATTACAGTCCTGATGAAGTTGCGAAAGCATAGGCGCGCTTTTCTCCTGCCAATACTGTTTCCCCGCATGAAATCAATTGGAACCCGTGGCTGGATAATATAAAACACGAGGCGTCCCACAGGACCGGCGGAGTGCAGGTCTGCGGGAGAGGTTCTGCATTCTAAGTGGCCTCATTACATGATCACTTCTGATTCAGGATCAACGTGCAGTTATGTACTAACCCTGATTAGAGGGCTAATGAAGGAAGGAGGAAAGCAGCTTTTCGTACTAAGTGAGCAGAGCAAAGGGTTTGACGGCTGGCACGGGGCCAGATAAACAGCGGCGGCCCTATTCGGAAAGGTTTTGCTGTTTCTTTTGTTCAGTGTCCAATGACTTGTGACATCAACTGCATTTCTGTGATCACACTTTGGGAAAGTCAAGGGGGATTAATTGAGTCCGGTCTCCTTTTTCCAGCTCAATAGAAAATCGTGAATGGTATACTTTACTTGGCTTTCTTTACAGTAAATATGGATGAATAGTACTGTTTTTCAACAAATTCAAGCTCTGATTTGTTATTATTAGTGCTGTCAATCGATTAAAAAAAATAGACAAATTAATCACATTTTTTTTCTGAAATTAATCACGATTAATCGCGATTAATCCCACCAAACTTTAAAGTTTGTGTTAATATAGTTTTATATTGCAATAATTTCACATTCAAGCTTGATATAATTTAGAAACAAATACATTTTAATAGTGGTGTCAATTGATTAAAAAAATTAACGAATTAAATCTCAAATTTTGTCGAATTAATTGCTGAATAAAGCTGAATAAATAAGCTTTCCATTGACTTGTTAGGATAGGAGAATATTTGACCGAGATACAGAAACCGAGAAAATCTGGAATCTGACTGTGCAAAAAAATAAAATAAAAAAAAATCTAAATATTGAGAAAAGTGCCTTTAAAGTTGTCCAAATGAAGTTCTTAGCAATGCAAAATACTAATCAAAAATTAAGTTTTGATATATTTACGGTAGGAAATTTACAAAATATCTTTATGGAATATAATCTTTATAATATCGTAATGATTTTTGGCATAAAAGAAAAATCAATAATTTTGACCCATACAATGAATTTTTATACCTATACCATATACCTATGCAACTTAAGACTGGTTTTGTGTTCCAGGGCCACATATTTAACCATTGACTATAGCCATTCAACATTACTGTATAATTGAGAGATATCAATTTGAACATTTATAAGACAACTTATCAAACCAACTAATTCAAGTGAACAATCTTCACATAAACCTGTACCTTTAGTAATTAAGAAATATACAGAAAAAGTTTTGTATACATAAAAGTTATCAAACAATAAATACTAAGTTAAATATAGATAAATCCTTAAAGCTGCAAAAGTATTTTTTGTTTCTTCTTTGCTCTTTATTAACAGACTTCACAGCAGCTGAGTTGTTAGGTTATTTGGCTGCTACTACTTTAAGAACTACCCCAGCTAAACATGTCACGGATCTGACAAGCATGCCCGTAGTATTATTCACGCTTTAATATGAAATGATACAGACTACAGGGCACGCCGCTGAATTTGTGCATGCAATTGAAGCAAACGCACTACAAACACAATATAACAGCTGACATATGGCCACAATTCACTGTTGTTCTACTAAAGCTTCCTCGTCACCTGTACCTTTCCGACATACGTTTCACTAGTGCCTGGCACTGAAGTGAAGTGATTTTAAATTGCGCAAATCCTTTGGTATTACTTAAACCTAAGATTTACAGATTCATAACATGCAAACTTTAATTGTTTCCTAGATATAATCAGCCTTAAATGTGCTATCCTATGTACTGTTTTTAAAATGTAACAGGCTATGAAGACGTCATCATGATACTTGTATAAGAAAGAGGTCTAGTCATGATTCTCTATTCAAGTTTGCATACTTAATTTTGATCACTCCTGTTTTTACAGCATATATTTATTAATTTATAGCCGGCTTTACAGTGCTAGGTGACTGTTGATTCTTCCATGCAGATGAAACAAAACAACACTTCTTGTAAATGCTTCTTGAAATGTAAATCTAGCTTTCTATGGTTTTTCTCAAAGACAAAGATAAATATGTGAAGCTGCTCCCTCCAAAAAAAGAGGATGAAAGAAAAAGGTATTTAAAAACAACAACAACAACAACAACAACAACAGTTAGTTCCCCACCTGGTAGTCTAGTATGCTGAAGCCGAGACCTCGTTCTCCCTTCTCTAGTTCTAGAACCTGCACATTCGGAGACCATAGTGCCAGTTCCCCTTCATCCTCCTCCTCTTCTTCTTCTGCAACAACTTCTTCATCATCCTTTTCCTCGTCCATCTGCTCTCTTTCAGGGCCGTTTAGCTCTAGGAGATCTTCTTCATCACTAACCTCCTGCTCCACTGCTGAAGCTTGACGGGCCTGATAAGAAAACCAAAAATCACAGTGAACTAGTTGGTGGGTTGTGAACCCAAAATGGTTTCCAGGTCTGTTCTGGTGAGGTCCCTTGATCAGTCAAACATGTAAAATCTAGATCCTGAAGTAAAACCTGCACCACTGAGCTAAAATCCAGTTGTAAAGTTTCATTAGAGGACATGAACAAACCTGAAACTCTTCCCTCATGCTGTCACGTAGACTTGTATCTTTGGCAAACATGGAGAGGTTATTCTCAATCTGTAAAATGATTACAAAATGAGCAGGAATATGTTATTTTGCAGAAGTATCGGCCAATGCAGGGTATCTTGCCAAAGCTAATTTGTCTTGCGTTTGGCAGTTGTTGAGTGTTAATTTTGGACTTTCTGTGTGTATGTATTCGTTACCTGCTCCTGTAGGCTGGCTGAGGGACTGGATGAGTGCCACTCTTCAGATTCAGGTTGGTATTCGCTGCCCTCTTCAGCGAGGCGTCTACAGCAAACCAAAGTAAAGGGAGGAGGAACCTCTCTGAGGAACGCAACAGCCTCTCGTCTGGACTTCCCATACAACTGCACATCATTCACCTACAAAAAAATCCTTAATCAGTCAGTAGGGGTACAAAAATAAGGTCACTTATAAAGTGTAACTTTTTTTCGTTGACAAGGATGTGGCAAATCATATTAGCATCCTATGGGGTGCTTATTAGGTTGGTGACTATATTACACACTCTCTGTGGCATTCATTGCCCATCTTTGATTGGCATTTCATGGAGCGGGCAAGCCTGAAGCTGCTATGGCGAGTGGGGGCGGCACTGTGCCATCTGCCCAAACCAGGGGGAAGCCATGGTCTCCCTCCACACATCTTTTTCCTTACACACACACACACATATACACATTCACACCATTGGTCTACCACTGGGCTTCTAAACATCTAGCCAGGCCAAGAGGAGTACATTAGGATGTTTAGGTTACACTGAAATATGAGATTTTCTTCAAATGCACTGGCCCCAGGACGTAGCCTTGAGGTACGCCACATCTCTCCATAAGCCACTTCCCCTGCAGCCCATCAAATCTCCCCTGCGTTAACCATCCAGGCTCCTGCCAACAGCAACAGGCTGAAGGCACAGCGGCCCTCGGCCACCAGACCAGGTGGGAGGGGGAAGTTTAGAGGGAAGGGGGCAGGAAGCAAGGCCAGTGGGGAGGTTAGGGCAGGGGACAGTCATGCAGATGGCCTCGGTCAGACTCAGGAGCCCTCCTGCCAGAACATCCACGAGCCAGCAGCCAGCAGCAGCAGCAGCAAGCCTTCCTGGAGGCTTGGTGCTGGCAGGATGCAAAGGTCAGTGTTATTAAAGCTACCGAGAAGAGGCTCACCAAAGCAAGCCAAGAGCAAAACTGCAGGCTGGCCAAACCCTAGGAGCCCACGAAACCATAATGCCAAATAGTGAGGGTGCAGAGAGGACACACGTCGGCAGTGGAGATGCTGTTTTAATGACTTTACCTCCAGAAGTTCATCCTCTGGTCGAAGCAGCCCGTGTTTTGCCACCGGGCCCTCAGGAGCCACTGTGGAAATGTAGTGGTGTCCATCAAAAGAGTCTAGTTCCACGCCCAAGCGCATTGTGTGTATTGGGAGAAGCTGTAGAAACATAATTTTATGGTTAGGTTTACTCATTGTGGTCACTACTGAGCATGACTAGGTACGATTTAAAGAGACAGTTAAAAACCTAAAACCTAAAAATGAAAATTACCCCATGATTTACTTAACCTCAAGCCATTCTAGGTGTATAGGTCTTTCTTCTTTCAGATGAATACAATCAGTGTTGTATTAAAAAATGTCTTGGCGCTTCCAAGCTTTATAATGGCAGTGAATGGGTGTTGAGATTTTGAAGTCCAATAAAGAGCTTCCACCCATCATAACAAGGGCTCCAAGTGGCTCCAGGGGGTTAATAAAAGCTTTCTGAAGCAAACTGATGCACTTGTGTAAGAAAAACATCCATATTTACAACTCGATAAACCGGAATCTCTAGCTTCCGCTAACTGTTGAATGCGGGTTCAACATTTTTCTTCTTAAATCCTCATTTTGAACTTCTAATTCGTGACCGGTGTTTTCGCCTATGACACCACTCTCTCGTAAACAAGCATACAACAAGTAGCGGAAGCTAGAGATTACCGCTTATTAAGTTTTAAATATGGAGATTTTTTTTTTACACTAAGACATTGATTTGCTTCAGAAGGCCTATATTAACTGTGTGAGCCGTGTGGAGCACTTTTTATGCATATTGGACTGGAAAATATCAACACCCATGCACTGCCATTATAAAGCTTGAAAGAGCCAGGACATTTTTTTATTTAACTCCGATTGTATTCGTCTGAAGAAAGAAGAAAGTCATTTATGCCTAGGATGGCTTGAGGGCGAGTAAAACATGGGGTAATTTTCCGATTTGGGTGAACTATCCCTTTAAAATATATCCTGATTGTAAGCTTTTGCTCAAAAAAGGGTTTCTTACACAGTTAAATCAAAATTTCATATGCTTTTTTTTTTTAGCTAAATGAAGACAAGGATGAAATACAAAATATTTTTACTAAAAATATACACTTGAACATATTAAAAGCTAGGTGGGGTCTTCAAAAGACTTTTTGTGCAATCATTTAAACAAACTGTTCTGGGTTTTGAACCGATTCATTGTAACAAATTGATTCATAGGAATTAATTAAGCGTAATAACTTGCAAGAAGCTAAAAACCATCTTGATATCTTAATGCAGTCTTGACACAAAGAAGAATTGCATGTGTCCAGCTCGCTACCATCTTCACTATATATCATGAATATTTGATAGATTGCCCTGCCCTACTATAGAGATGAATGAAAGAACGAATTAATCATGAATTATGCCGTTTCCACGTTACCTTGGAGTACTTCTGCAGTTCAATATCATCATCTATGACAGGGTCAAGCTGTACAACCTGAAAACAAAAAAACTGGTGAAAAATACACTAAGCAAAACAAAAAAATAAATGTCTCCACAGTGGTAACCTGAAAGCGGTCAACACACTCCCTTTATGGTAAATAAAGCCAAACAACAGTGTGTCAGCACATGAACTCAAATCCAATAGAAGTCAACTGAGGCAATCTACAGCCAGATTTAGCTGGTCGATCGAACATCTCTTATCACAGCATGCGTAAGTGCCGGCGGTTCTTGCTGATGTGCAGTTTGCTTCATGTTTAATTGAGAGCCGCACTTAGCATCTGTTAACATTACTTCCCCTACATTTTTGCTTACCATAACATCGTAATGTGGACCGAGAGCCTGCTCCCATTTAGCGCGAAGCTCCATCTCCGTCAGCGGGGCCGGCTCTTGCACTACAACACACACACAATAATGAGAGCAGCGTTTAAAGTCAATTACCGCCATTTGGGTGCCCACTGTCCGTGACAGAGTGAGTGGAAACGTATGACATTAATGTCAGGTGCCGCATACTAGCATGGGATTGATGTCAGGCTGACGGATGAATATAATCAGAGGGCCGAGAGTGCGCAGAGGGCAAGAGTTGAGAGAGGAGTCAGCAGTGATACTGCAGAAAAAGACAACGGGACGCCTGGGAACAGTATCGGCTGGAAGCCCAAAGGGCAATGGAGGCAAATAAATGGGTGGAACAGCTTTTATGAGCACTTCTGACCCTTAACTATGATATGGGGCCGGAGTAGTAAGGGGGTTTCAGAGAAATATGCTCAGGGTTAGAAGAAAGATTTTCTGTAACCTAAGCTGTAAATTTAACAGACACTTGCCATGAATAAGCTACAATTTGGTCTCCTGTTACTACAAGCAATAGAGACACATTAAATGAGTATACCATCTCAAAATATCGATCATGGCCTGTTGTTTTGCCTTTTTTGGCAGCACATAACCAATTCATACAATCAGGGCCCTATAATGTCTTAGGTTTTGTCATCTCAATATACAGTATGAGTACATGAACACAAACAATTTCTAGAACTGCTCTGAGAGTCAAATTCTCTGCTTCATGAGCATTTTACCATTTCTTTTGAGAAAAACTACAGTCATATCAAATACAAACAGAAACTTAAAGGTCTACACAGCAAAAGTTTGGTTTAACTTGAAGAAATTGTGACAGAAATATATTTCTTAATGTAAAAATGTACTACTACTTATAAAATTATAAAAACAATATTTAAATATTTATGAGCAACTAGTGAAATTAATTGCGTTACTTAGTTACTTTTTATGGAAAGTAATGCGTCATGTTACTTCTGTGTTACTTTTTTCACCTAAAAAAATGCTTGCTTATTTGTTTTTTAAGTTATATTTTTGGCAGTTGTACAGGCCCTTTCATACCAAAAGTAAAATGAATAAGCCTCAGACTGAAGGAAGTGTCTCTGAAAGACCAAATGTCCCACTGAATCCGAAATTTTCGTATGTGTTTTTTCGTATTTATCACAATTCGTCAAATCAAAATACATGCTACGGATGCGTAAACACAGAAAATTGAACCTGATCTGATTTTTTAATTTTATGATAGACAAAAGTTATGGAAGCAGTGTGTAAACATAACTGACACAATGTGAGGTCGTAATTTTTGACGTGTGAAAATTTCGGATAAGAATTTCGGACCTCAGCGAGCAGGGACAGTAGAGATGTCGGTGATTAAACGGGAAAGCTGGCGTAACTTAATTGAAAAAGTATTTCAGAAAAAAAAGAGAAAAAAAACTTTTTTTTTTCTTTACAAAATCAATTTAGTATCAATTTAATAATCAAATGCTTTTGATTATTAAAATTTAATTAAATCAGTAAAATTAAATTCAGCAAAACAGAATTCTGTAAAAGTACATCTGAATTTGAGAAAAACAAAATGCATTTCATAATGCCTTAATGTAATTTTTGTTAAACTTATTAAATTGCTGTTAATTTGTGCAAATTCCATGCTTCCTAAATGTTTCTGAAAAGTCTCTTATGGTCACCAAGGCTGCATTTATTTGACCAAAAATACATTAAAACAGCAATATTGTGAAATATTATTACAACTTAAAATATGTAATTTCTATTTGAATACATTTTAAAATGTAATTTATTCCTGTGATGCAAAGCTGAATTTTCAGGAGCCATTGCCATTGACCCTTCAGAAATCATTTGAACGTTTATTATTATTATTATTATTATTATTATTATTATTATTATTATTATTATTATTATTAATTAAATATGAAATATTAATTATTATTATTATTATTATTACTTGCTTCTTTGCTGAAATGTTTTTCCAAAAAAAAAGTAAAAAAAAAAAAAAATTTATTTATCGGAATATATTTACCAGAAAAATCTAAATACAAAACACAGTATTTCTGGGAATAAAAAAATAAAAATAATAATAATAATAATAATAATAATAATAATAATAATAATAATAAATTAAATAAATAAATAAATAAATAAATAAATATTTATAAAATCAATTATTTAGAGATGCCTTTGATTGTTAAAATTAATTTTAATTAAATCATTAAAATTAAATCCAGGAAAACAGAGAATTTGGTAAAAGTAATTCTGAATTTGAGAAAAAAAAAAAAGTAAACTGCATTAAAAATAGTTTTTTTTAAAAACAATTTAAATTGCTGTTAAATTTTGTATGTTTCATGATTTAAATTAATTAGACATGCTTTCTGATTAATATCTTTTCATTTAACCTTTAAAACATCTAAAGTCTAGAAAAAATAAAACGGATTTCATAGAGCCCTATGAAATTACAATAGTAAAAAAATATATTTTTTTTAATTATTGATGATTTTTAGTTAATAAAAAAATATTTTGCTGTAAAAAAAAAAATATATACACTACAGTTTAAAAGTTAAATGTTTTTGAAAATCCTCTAATGGTCACCAAGGCTGCATTTATTTAAACTAAAATACATTAAGAATTGTGAAATATTATTACAATTTAAAATAACTGTTTGCTTTTTGAGTACATTTTAAAAATGTAATTTATTCCTGTGGAGAAAAAAACTGAATAATAATCCTTCAACACGCCTTCTAATATGCTGATTAGATTATTTTTGTGCTGTAGTTGCTGCTGTTTTTTATTTCAGAGGATTTGTTATTTTCACTGTACTTTCCATCAATTTCATGCTTTTTGATGACTAAAAGTGATTTTCCCCGAAACTTTCTTTCCCAAAAATAAATAAATAATATAAAATGAATAAAAATCAACCTTCTTTTACTGAACAACGTGTACAAAAAGCAGAAAAAACGCTTTTCCAAGAGTTTCAATCCTCGTTGTGAACTGCTATGCTAAAGCACGTTACGGTAAAAAGTTAGTGAGTGAGTGAGAGCGAGGGATGTAGACCTGATTAAATTAGCATTTCTAACGCCTCACTCACAACACCATTCATCACAAATGTTTGACTACATTAATACAGCAATGCATCGCTTCAACACGTGGGACGTCAAACCCCAGCCAACATCTGCAGCCCAGGTGCGGCGCAATGGAAATTATGGAGAGCAGGGGAAATGTTGATCACGCCAATGGCTTGTTATGTTTATGTATCAGGAAAAACTCTGGGCTGACACCGAGAACAAATGTCCACCCCCTATCCAAACGTCACTCAACATTTAATAGAGGGCATCAACATGGGAAAAGTTACCACAGACCCACAAAAGTCGAGTAAATGAGGTTTTACACAGTACTTCCTGTGGTTTTTAACTGCTGTGGGCATTTCTGGAGCAGCCGCGGAGTATAATTATACCAACGTGGAGCGATTGTCACCACTTCTTTGTGATTGAGCGCTCTCGCTGTCAACTTGCGCAATGATTTTAATGGGTCGAAACCGCTGGTGTGACAGAATTTGGAAAAGGCGCGGAAAACCCCGGCAGCAACCAGTCCGTGTTGTGCACATTTTTTGAACATTAGCGCCGAAACACATCTGTTTCCAGAGACTTTCAACTGTACGTGACACAAAAGAAACCATATAATGGCACTTCCAGGGTAGTTATCTTTCAAATCGACGGGTGAAATTTTGCGAAACCTCTTATCAAATGTCCCGTCAATGTACCATGTCGCGCATTATCCGTAAAGAAAATATTTAAACATCTACACGCTCACATGGCAATATCATTTCTTAAGACCACAGGGAAAAAAAGGCTGGAGGTGAAAGCATGATTAAAGCGGTGTGTGTTTTGACTCGAGGGCGGCTATCGTTTTACACGTGCTATGATTCCAGCTTTGGGAAATGAGTCCTTGACAACCAATCATTGTTATCCCGGTCATGTATTGGCCCAGTGCAACAGAACGCTTTATTTAGGAGTTTGGCAGGTACCGGGTCTTGTCCGGATTAATTAGGGCAGAATGTAACCAGAGCTCCGGGCTGCTTCGGCTTCAGCCAAGGCCCGCGCTCTTCCGCTTCCAGGACGCCTATCTCCATATTTATATCTGCCGGCTAACATGACTGAAACAATGCCTGCTAAGCTCGGTGTAGAAGCTGGCCTGAATCTGACCTCCATCCAGAGGGGAGCGCAAAGGATCGGATTCGTCAGTATTAAGCTCAAAGTTTACTTCGATTTTAAGGTACATGTATAGTGCATGAGATGTATTGTGTGTACTGTAGGCGTGCAGTCAAATTTTTGTGCCAATTAGTTTGTCCAACTAGAGGCAACGCTGGCCTGAATAGTTGTTTCTAAGGATGTAACGGTATTATCAATATCATGGACTCGATATTATCGTGGCCACGTGATATGTAACGCTACATCTTCCAGACAAAAAGTGTATATTTTTAAGGGGTAATCGGATGCCCATTTTTGTCTTAATGACAAGTCTAAAATATACTTTGGTTAAAAATTATCAATAGTATTGTAACAAAAACTCCCTTTTACCTTGTCAAAATCAGCTCTGCAAAAAATCAACTAATTTTATTGCATGGCCCCTTTAAATGCAAATTAGCTCTGCTCGCCCCGCCCCTCTCTGCTGTGGGATTACGAGCTGTAATGTTTACTTTAGCCACATTTAGCTGCGTTTATTGGCAAAACTTGCCAACAATCACATTATTAAGAAAGGCCATTTGCAAAGATGCATAAAAAACCTTTATACTCACTTCTGCTGTGGGTGAAGCTGCATCACAAATGACACACACACTGACTTTTTTCTGACTTAAGTTTTTTTTAGGTAAGAACATAAGTTGAAGCTCTTATTTTGAATTCCCAAAGTGCATTAAATTGAATAATTTAACTTTAAAGGGTAGAAAATTGTTTTGTCTTTTTTTAAATATCGCAACAAATATCGTATTGTGGACTTCATATTGCAATATTATCGTATCGTGAGATTCTGATATTATTACATCCCTAGTTGTTTCACATAAAAACAACAACAAACTAGTGAAGAAAGGTGAATTTATGATTAAAATTCAACTTAATTCAAAGGGAAAACAACTTTTCATTCCACATCAACAGATATTTGTTCTTGTTTTAAACATAAACTGATTTATTTTGTTCAATTTCTTAAAAAACATGACTTCTTAGCTTCAATTTGTATCTCAAGTAAACGTATCTGGATTTAAAAATGTTTAAATATATGGAAAAGCCAAAAAATAATGAGGAAGTTTTTTTTTTTTTTTGCAGTGAATGCAACATTTAATGCCATGACTTTATAAATGTAAGACCGTGATAAATAAAATTACCCCATGACTTACTCACCCTCAAGCCAATTAAGATTTATATGACTTTTTCTTTCAGAGTTATTCGTCAAAAAATGTCCTGGCTCTTGCAAGCTTTATAATGGCAATGAATGGCTGTTGAGATTTTGAAGCCCGAAAAAGTGCATTCATCCATCATAAAAAGTACTCCACACAGCTCTAAATAATTAATACAGGCCTTCTGAAGTGAATTAATGTGTTTGTGTATGAAAAATATCTATATTTAATACTTTATAAGCAGTAATCTAGCTTTAGCTAAGTTCCAGCAGATGACGTAGGACATATGAGAGAACCAGAGAGAACCAAGTTTTGCTTACAGCAAAAAAAAAAGCAGTCTCCTCTTGGCTTTTATCGAAATCCTCTGACATTTGTTCTAAATCCTCATTTTGTACTTCTAATTCATCACCGGTGTCTATGTCATCCGCTGGAACATCACTCTCCCATGAACTTGCGTACGACAGTTAGCGGAAGCTAGAAATCACGGTTTATAAAGTTTTAAATTTAGATATTTTTCTTACATAAACTCACTGATACACTTCAGAATGTCTTTATTAACTAATCAGAGCTGTGTGAAGCATGCTTTATGATGGATGGATGCACTTTTTTGGGTTTCAAAACCTCAACAGCCATTCACTGCCATTATAAAGTCGGAAGAGCAAGGACATCTCTTAATATAACTCCAGTGGTATTCGTCTGAAAGAAGAAAGTCATATACATCTAGAAAGGCTTGAGGGTGATGTAATATTAAGTTTTGGGTGAACTACCCTTTTTATGTCCTTGGTGTGAAAAAACCTACTAGTAATGGTGTAAACTAGTGTTGTCAAAAGTCCCGGTACTTCGGTACCAAGTCGGTACTTAAAAAATTAAAACGTTACGGTACCAAGTTTTCTTAGGTACCGGTGGTACCGACTACCCGGTCAACCCGGTTCTTGATACGCGTTACAAAAAGTGCGCACTGCGCAGTTGCGCTCTCTTCATTAATTCACCAGCGCTGCGGCTGATGCAGCGGCTCTGAATCCACTAGTTGACAAAGAAGAGCCAGGCTTGCTCCAAATATTTTGGATTTGCGGCTGAACAAGGCGAACATCATAGATCATCAAAAACTATTAAACAACTATTTGCAAAGGAAGTCGTCTAGGTTCTCTCGAAAGGAGGAAACACATCAAACTTAAAACGCCTCAAAGACCAACTCCGGGATCAAATGAAAGAGTTCAAGTAAGGTAAGTTTCATTTTAATTTCATATTTAGAGCTTCTGTCACGAACATTATTGCATATTTTAATTTGAATGTCAGACTGAAATAAACATCACCGTTTGTGTAGTGAATCGTTAGCATAAATGCGGCTAACGCTAATATGCTGGGACTTAATGCATTTGAAATATTTACCGCTCCTATAACTTTTGTTGGAGTAAAAAAAATAAGGACATGATGTATTTACTATTTTTTACACACAAATGACCTGTGTATCCAAAATATGTGTTAGATAATGTACAAATGTGTCGTTAACAATGTTTATGTCCTTAATATCAGTCTGTCAGAAAACGTTCTAGACTTATTCTTGGCTGGATAACTCTAGCAGGTTTAAAAAGCTTTTTAATAATAAATATGAATGCAGTTTGGATTGAATAAAAGTACAATCAAATAAAACACGTTTTATCCCCTGTTTAGTTTGGTAATATTTTAGAAATAAGATCAAATTCATGAATCATCTAACATAAACTTAGAGTAAGTGAACAATATATTTTTACAACATTAATTTATGTTTGTGAATGTTATTTAATACAAACACATAATCATTCATGTTTGTTCATGTATAACAGATTAACATGATTTTATGCATTAGTAAATGTTGAAATTAGCCTAACCTTATGAAGAATAATTGCCATGTAACTACTGTTTATTGTTAGGCGATGTTATCTAACAAATGAAAATTATAAAGTGTTTTTAATACGGCAGTTTCCATCTGTGATAGACACTGGTTTTAATATATGTAATCTTATCTAAATTTATTATAACAACTGAGGTTTACTGAAAATTCATATTTTTGCTGGTGTCAATGATCTAATGTCACATCTGGTCAGACTTAGCCCACTGCTTTACTTAAATGTATTATATTTTCTTTTTACAGCTGCAGATTGAGGAAGATCATGAAACACCCCAGCGAACTCTAAAACAGACAACGGCTACAGATGTTTTTCAGCAGCAGCAGAAATATGACAAAAACTATTGGGAGACGCTTGTTTACATTTTTATGCCTGTAATTTATTTAGATTACTATTACTACTACTACTATAGATTAATTACTAAAATGTTTATAATCCTTGAAATACTTTTTTAACCTGTGGAAAAACGTTTAAGTAAAACTAAATTTTACGTAAGTATAAAGAATGGCACTGTTTTTTTGTACATTTTATTTGTTTAACTTTATTAATAAAAAATAGTGTGTTGCTCAATTAATGTGTTATTGTGTTTTGCTTTGGTACCGAAATTGGTACCGAGAACCTTGGATTTTCAATGGTATTGGTACCGAATACTGAAATTTTGGTACCGTGACAACACTAGTGTAAACTCGAAGTTTCTTTTTCTGCATGAGCAACCAGGCTAAACATATCAGTAAAAAGCCAATCAAAACCAAAGGAAAGGATGTTTTTACAGGAGCAGAACAAATGAGGCTGGTCTGTGTGATGTTTGTGATATTGGCCATATTGTTGAGCACCTGTATGTGAGTGTACAGACGTGTTTGTGTGTTGTATGAACTCACTAGTCCCCTGCAGCTGTTGTTTGATCCCACTCAGAGCAGGGTCCATAGACTCCACCACAGAGCCCCTCTGAACATCCGCCCGCGCCTTGATCTCAGACGATCTCTTCAGAGACACACGCGACGACTCTCTCTGGACTGTATATAATACAACAGTATATAAACATACACTTTTAATTCTGTAATAATCTGTAATATATATATATATATATATATATATATATATATATATATATATATAGTGAGGACTAAAGTCCAAGACTACTAAGGGTCATAAAACAGTGTGATTTGACACAGTAAAATCTAATAATATTAGGTAGGCCTCAAACTTGTATTTTTAAAGCAATAAAAGCTCCAACAAAATTGACTTGAAATTCAAACACTCTCACACGTGTCAACAGCATGTCTGTCCTGAGCACCACACGCACCACAGATTTTTCCTATATACTGTTCATGAAATGAGATTCCATATAACCTTATAACCAACTGAAAGCCTGTGGTTTTCCTGATCAAATACTGTCAATTCATATAAATATTTCTTTTAACTTAAAAAGAGAAAGGAATGCGTTAACTTAAAATGTATTTTAACATCTAACAGTTAAAATATCTCATATCTATTAAATATACATTCTTTTTATATAAAATTTAAATCAAAATTTTTATTTGTACAATTTTTACATTGATTATCAGCCTCAAAGTCAACAATATATGTAGAGATTTAGTTATTTTAAAAATGAACAAAAATAAAAGTATTTTTTATTTCCCAACAGGGTATTGCCAAAAACAACTTGTGAGAGCACATATACATATGTATATGTATGTATATATGTATGTATGTATATATATATATATATGTGTATATATATATGTGTGTGTGTATATATATATATATATATATATATATATATATATATATATGTATATGTGTGTGTGTGTGTGTGTGTGTGTGTGTGTGTGTGTGTGTGTGTGTGTGTGTGAATTTCCTGTTTTGATGCAGTTTAAGTCTAAATGCAGTTTAAGCCCAATAATTTCAAATATTATTCATTTTCTTAAAATAAATGGAATGCATTAAAATTAAAGCATTTAATATTAATACACAAATATAATATAAATTTTCTTGAATTTTCTGTTTAGATGCAGTTTAACAGCTCAATAATTTTACATATTTATTTTCTTAATTAATTAAATGCATTAAAATGACATGTATTTATTATTATAAATATAATGTCAATATTTGTGTGTGAGTGTTCTGTTTTGATGCAGTTTAAAATGCGTGAAAAGTATGCGAGTATGTGAAATTACTTTTCGCATACATACTTTTCACGCATTTTAAATAATTTCCATGATTCATTAATTTTATTCAAATTTATTAGAATGCATTAAAATAAATCTTAAGTACTTAATATTAAATAGAAATATAATATACATCTTTGCTCTTTGCTTTCCTGTGTTAATGCAGTTTAAAAGCCCAATAATTCCATATCATTTATTTCCTTAAAAAATGAATGGAATGCATTAAAATGAAACGTATTTAATATTTGTGCGTGAATTTCCTGTTTTGATGCAGTCCAATTATTTTAAATATTTATTTTCTTAAATTTCATTTTCATGCATTCAATTAATTTTTAAGTATTTGATGATAAATATAAATATATAATGCAAATATTTGTGTGTGAATTTCCTGTTTTGACGCAGTTTAACAATCCAGTAATTCCACATATTGATTATTTTCTTAAAATATAATGGAATTAATTTTTAAAAAATTTAGGTATTTAATATTAAATATAAATATCATAGAAATATTTTTGTGTGAATGTCCTGTTTTGACGCAGTTTAACAACCAATAATTTCACATATTTATTTTCTTAAAAATGAACAAAGGTAAGATTAAAATACTATAAATATTTATTATTATTACTAAATTTGATAAAATGTTACAATTATTTTAAAATCTTTTAAATCAAATGACAGCTCTCTATGCACCGATCTGATCCTAACACAACATGTCACTTTACCTTTATCTAGCGATTTCTCCACAGTCGTCCTCTTGGGCAAGTTGATCTTCCTAATGAGGGTAAGGTGTACGATATCACCCGTCTGCTTCATTACCTCCAGGACTTCCTGGTTGGTGAATCCCTGGAGGTTCACGCCATCCAACTGTTCACACAAGACACAAAGACAATCAAGAAGTCACTTCAGGCCCAGCTAACCAGGCTCTCCAAGTCGCCTTAGTGGGACTGATTAGCCTAGCGTGAGTCTGGGAAGAGCGCGACAGCTGACCGAGTCCACGCTCAAACCCATTCTTATTAAACTGTGACTCAACACGAGATGAAAGAGACGTCTCGCTTAGTTGGCGTTCTGTTCTGTCAGAGCGCTCGTACGGACATGGGGCTAATTAAGGTAGAGCTCATTAAAAAGTGATTAAGAACCCACTGCTATTATCCTGTCGTGGACAAGGATTTTCCCGCTCTGCTCAGCGGCGCTGCCTGGAACCACGTTCTTCACGAAGACCCCCACCGCATCTGACATGCAACAGAGACGAGAGGAAATAATAATTAACAACATACTGATTAGTAGTCAGGTTTCTGGGAAAACAAGGCTAAATGTGTTTCTTACCCTTGGTGGTCAAAGCGTTGTATCCGATTATGGAGATCCCGAGGCTCTGGCCTTCCTTCTTCTTTAACGCAACTTCATGGATTTCGTAGCCCTCCAAATTTGGCTGCAACATTACAGATCAAATACTGACATTTGTTTTATCGTTTCCCCAAAATTTTTTTTTTTTGTTACAGAGTGAATCTACAAAAACATATTTGGGTGTATATTAACCCAAAATCTGAAGAAAAAAAAAATAAGTTAAGAAAATAGTCACTGTGACCATTTTTTTACTGAAAAACAATAGTTTTTTTATAGATAAAATAATTAGAAATATGTTTTATTAATGTTAAAGATATTAATGATATATATATTTTCGCACAACAGTTAAGGAATTTTGGGAAAACAATTAAACCAATCCAAATAATTTTACAATTCTGTGAAAACTTTGATCTATTCATTGTCATCTTTTATGGTAGCATTTTTTTTAATTAAAATTAAGCAAAGTTCCCCTCCAATTTATCTTTGCAGATATACATCTGGATATTTTATTTAAATTTAAATTTCAGAGACTACTTTATTTGAGTATTATTTCAATTATTTAATTTCAATCTTACATATTTTTATTACCACAATGCACCTTTTAGGTGGTAAAACAAATATTACTGTTATGTAGGTGGTAAAATATAACATTTGATATTTTTATTATACAAATGCAATTTTAGGTGATAAAACAACTATTACTATGTTATGTAGTGGGTGGTAAAATATTACATAGATTTTTATGACAAAACTACAATTTTAGGTTGCAAAACAAATATTACTGTTATGCAGGTGTTAAAATATTACATATTGGATATTTTTATGACCACAATTAAATTTTAGACGATAAAATAAATAACTAAGTTATGTAGGTGGTAAAATATTACCTATTTCATATTTTTATTATTGCAATGCAATGTTTAGGCGGTAATATGTTGTGTAGGTGGTAAGATATTGCATATTTGAAATTATGACTGCAATTTTTCAGGCAGTAAAACAAATATAACTGTTACGTAGGTGGTAAAAAAGTACATATTTTATATTTTTAGGACTACAATGCAATTTGAGGCGGTAAAGGAAATATTATCATGTTATATAGGTGATAAAATATTACACATTTAATATTTATATGACAAAAATGGAATTTTTGATGATAAAACAATATTACTATGTTAAGTAAGCGAGTTAAGTAAGTAAATACTATATGTTTGATATTTTTATAGCCGCAATGTACTTTTTAGGTGATTAAACAAATTTATGTTACATGGCTGTAAAATATTACAAATTGAATATTTTAATTAATCACAATGCAATTTTTAGGCAGTAAAACAAATATTACCATGTTATATAGGTGGTGAAATATTACATTTATATGTTTATTACTGCAATGCAATTTTTTAGGTGGTAAAACAAAAAGTACTGTTGTAAAGATGGTAAAATATAAAAATTTTACAGTAAAACAAATATTACTGTTATAAAGGTGGTAAAAATGACATATTCGTATTACTGCAATGCAAATTTTAGGCGGTAATATGTTAAAATGGGGGGTAAAATATTACATATATTTATTATCGCAATGCAATTTTAGGTGGTAAAACGAATATTGCCATGTTACATAGATAGTAAAATATATCTGATATTTTTATTACAGCAATGCAATTTTTTGGCAGTAATATGTTACATAGTTGAAAGACATTATAAATATGATAATTTTATTAATACAACACAATTCTTAGGCAGTAAAACAAAAATTACCATGTTACATAGGTGGTAAAATATTCCAGATTTTATATTTTTATAACTGCAAAGCAATTGTTAGGCGGTAATGTTACTGTATATGGGTGGTAAAATATTAAATTCTCATATTTTTTATACTGCAATGTCATTTTTAGGTGTTAAACAAATATCGACATGTTACACAGGTAGTAAAATTTTACATTTTATAGTAATATTTTACATTTGCATTATTGCAATGCCATTTTAAGTGGTAAAACTACTATTACTATTTTATAAAGGTGGTACAATATTACAAATGTATTATTTTTATTACAGCAATGCATGCTGTAAAACAAATATTACCATGTTATGTTGGTGGTAAAATATAACATATTTGATATTTTTACATTGCAATGCACTTTTTAGGTGGTAATGATAATTTTGGTGAACAAGGTACCTATTTATTGTTGTTATAAATGTCTATTTTTGATTATTCATTTTAAATATAGGTCATTTTAGATTGATTAACTTAAAAATGTTTAAATATAATAAATAAAAACTAAAACTTAATCATTTCTAACCCACTTTTCAATAATGTTTTGTAATTTGCAATGCAATATTAACCATTATGTTTGTTTATATTTCTTTACTCATGCAGCTAATGAATCATGCATTCACCAAATCATTGTAAAGGTTGTGTATTCAGTACCGTTTTGCTGCCCCTGCGGGATGGCACAGGAGGTGGAGGTGGCAGAGAGGTGACGGGAGCCGCGGCGGGGGCAGGTGGAAGTGGAGGCGGAGGCTGGACCGCCCCCAGAGGGTCTCGTGCGATCAGCATCCTCACATGGGTACCACAGGACTGCAGCACCTGCACCACCTGGTCACTAGCCAGACCTCGAGTGGACGTCTCACCAATCCGCAGAATGTGGTCACCTGTTCTCAGCCTCCCGTCCTGGAAGAGAACAAGGAAAAGTCAAGAAAAATCATTGAACTTGAGGTGAAAAATATGTTTTAATATATTGTTAAAATTTCATATATAGATTTTTTATATTGTTAAACATAAATAGTATATTTAGAAATAAAAAACTAAAAAATGCAATTCATATATGACACGCATGTTATATAAAAGTGTTTGGTGCCAGCACAGATACAAAACATTTGACCTGTTGACAATTGCAGGCCATATTAGAAGTCATTTTTATTTTAATTTTTTGGCCCCCAAAGTATAACTTACCTCCCAAACACAGGCCTGCGCCAAATCTCGCATTTACAACCTAATTTGTTCCCATCATCCACAGGTGCAGGAGCCAAAAGTCTAAGATCCACAATAACCGTGTCACTCTTACGTGGCCTTTCCTCACGGCCCTTTCCGGTCGGCTTGAGCTGTGAGACGTATTCTTCTTTCTAGGACTCTGGCAGACGGGCCAAACGGACGGCGAGAGGAAGGGGAGGACTAAAGAGTGATTACACAAAGCACGGAGAGGAGAACAGCCGTCTTTGTGAAGCGCGAGACATGAAAGGCGTTTGATACATCAACTTGCGCAGGGAAAATCTCGGCAGCTTGTTCCTGCCACTGTGCCGGGGACAGCGGGGGTGCATTGAAGCCCGCCGCAGCCATTAAAGGTTGAAATGGGAAACGCCATGGATAACAAAGCCCTGATTTTGACAGCTTTTTTGGAGCATAAGATCCACTGATGTGTGAAATGCAAGCAATGTGCCTTTTGAACAAGAAGGGGTTTGTTGCCTGAGCTCTGGACACTGGGTGGGAGAGAAGAGGAGGGGTGTGTGTGTGTGTGTGTGTGTGTGTGTGTGTGTGTGTGTGTGTGAGGGGTCTAAACCAGGACAGGTTGTTTTCCAGTCTCTGTCCCTCCTGGCTAAGCACTGAAGAGACTAAAGTTGACATCAGTAGGTGTGCATTGAACAATCTGCTTTTCAAGTCCCCACGTCAAACGCTTTCCAGTAGCGCTGAAGATATGGACTGAGAAAAGATATCTAAATGCAAACATACTGTACACTGTCCTACATGAGGTCAACTGTCAAAACGAGTCACTTTTGTACCATTTCATTAACTGTTCCCCCTAATGTTGACAATAAGTTAAACATCTAAATGTCAACTTTATAGTTTGTGTATATTGTAAAACAATAAAGCACACTTTCATTAGATAAATGATATGTAAATGTAGCTATAAAATGTCATTTGCAGAGCTCCTAAAGGGACATGATGATGGTTTAAAAAAAAAAAAAAAAAAAAAACTAGGAAGACAAGGTAAGTTTTCTAAGAGAACGGAAAGTTTCTCAGGGGAATGAAAGAGATTGGCTAGAGAAAGTATCTCGGGGGGGAAATAACAGTTTTGTGAGAGAATGCAAAGTTTCTTGGAGGAACGCAGCATTTTTGCGAGCTAACGAAAAATTTACAGGGAACACAATAGTTTTTCACATTTGTCAAGTAAATGCAACATTTTTGCGAGAAAACGCAATGTTTCTTGGATGAACGCATCATTTTTGTAAGAATTGTGATTTGTTTTGCACTTCTTCGCCACCGTACTACTTTTGCGACCAAATGCAACAGTTTCGCAAGTTAAGGCAAAGTTTCTCAGGGGAAAGCAATATTTTTGCAAGCTAACGCAAAGTTTCTCAGTGAACGCAATACTGTTGCAATTTAATGCAAAGTTTTTCAGGAATGCAATAGTTTTGTGAGCAACAAACAAAAAGTTTCTCAGATAATGCAAAACTTTTGCAAGCGAACACAAAGATTCTCAGTGAACACAATACTTTTGCAAGTTAACGCAACGTTTCTCAGAAACGCAATAGTTTTGTGAGCAAATGCAAAGTTTCTCAGGAAACTCTATAGTTGTGCAAGCTAACGCAAAGTTTCTCAGGGGAGCACAACAGTTTTGCAAGTTAATGCAAAGTTTCTAAGGAGAATGCAAATTTTTTTGCAAGCTAATGCAAAGTTTCTCAGATAATGCAATACTTTTGCAAGCTAGCACAAAGTTACTCGGTGAACGCAACACTTTTGCAAGTTAACGCAAAGTTTCTCAGGAACGCAATAGTTTTGTGAGCAAATGCAAAGTTTCTCAGGAAACTCTATAGTTGTGCAAGCTAACGCAAAGTTTCTCAGAGAACATAGTTTTGTGAAAAACGCTATAGTTTTGCAAGCAAACGCAACATTTCTTGAGGGAATGCAATATTTCTGTGAGAAAAAGCAATGTTTCTCAGATGAACGCAACATTTTTGCAAATTAACGCAAAGTTTCTCAGGGGAATGCAATATTTTTTGCAAGCAAAAGCAACGTTTCTCGAGGGAAAAAACATTTTTGCAAGAAACCAAAATGTTTCTTCACCGATCCCAAAAGTGCTAAATAGTTTTGCAAGCAAACACAAAGTTACTATGAGAATGCAACAGTTTTGTGAGTGAATGCTTAGGGACAGATTTACTAAACCACGCAAAATCCCTGGGGAATGCAACATTTTTGCAAAAGAACACGAGGTTTTAAAGTTTACTGTAGAAATGCAACAGTTGCAATTTCCAATGCAAATTTTCTCAAAAGGAACACAACAGTTTTGCAAGTTACCGCAAGATTTCTTAGGGAAATGCAATACTTTTGCAAGCTAACACAAAGTTTCTCAGAAAATGCAATAGTTTTGTGAGCTAACGCAAAGTTTCTTGAGGGAACGCTATATTTTTGCAAGAAAAAGCAATATTTCTCAGAGTAACGCAACATTTTTGCAAGTTAATGCAAAGTTTCTCAGGGAAACGCAATATTTTTGCAAGCTAAAGCAAAGTTTCTCAGGAAAGCAATAGTTTTTCAAGCTAACGCAAAGTTTCTCAGGGAACGCAACATTTTTGTGAGCAAACACAAAGTTACTAAGGGAATGCAACCGTTTTGTGACCAAACGCTTAGGGACAGATTTACTAAACCGCGCCAATTCCTTGGGGAATGCAACATTTTTGCAAAAGAACAGTTTACTGTAGAAATGCAACAGTTGCAATTTGCAATGCAAATTTTCTCAAAAGGAAAGCAATAGTTTTGCAAGTTAATGTTAAGTTTATCAGGGCAACGCAATATTTTTGAAAGCTAAATCATATTTTCTTAGAAAATTATACATTTTTGCAAGCAAACACAACGCTTCTCGAGGGGAAAACATTTTTGCAAGAAAACACAATGTTTCTTGGAGGAACGCAAAAAGGAACGCTTAGGGAAAGGAAAGTTTCAAGCTAAAACAAAATTTCTCAGAGAACATAATAGTTTTGCACTCAAGCAAAAAGTTCCTCAGGAGAACGCAATAGTTTTGCAAGCAAACAGTTAGGGCCAGATTTACGAAACAGGGCAAATTCCTTGGGGGATGCAACATTTTTTGAGAGAATGCAAAATTTCTTAGAGGAACGCAACAGTTTGGTAAGCTATCGCAAAGTTTCTCAGGGGAACTCAATACTTCTGCAAGCTAACAAAGTTTCTCAGGGGAACGCAACAACTTTGTGTTAACTTGCAAAACAGTTTTGCAAGTTAGCAAAGTTTCTCTGGAAAACGCAATACTTTGCATTCTAACGAAAAGTTTCTCAGACAATACAATTGCAAGCTAATGCAAAGTTTCTCAGGGAATGCAATCGTTTTCGAGCAAATACAAAGTTTTTCAGTGAAACGCAACAATTTAGAGCGCAAATGCTTAGGGTCATAGTTACTAAACGGCAAATTCCCTCTGGAACGCAACATTTTTGTGAAAGAGCGCAAAGTCTTTTGGTGAAACACAATAGTTTTGTGAGCAAATGAAAAATTTTCTCAGGGGAACACAACTAATTTGTGAGCAAACGCTTAGGGACAGATTTACCAAACATGGTAAATGCCCTGGGAAACGCAACATTTTTGTGAGATAATGCAACGTTTTTTTCACTAAGTATTTCAGAGAACTCAACTGTGTTTTGCGAACGATTAAGAAGACATCAGACACTGTGATTCTAGTGAAGAACATTCTAAATATATAAACTCAATGGTTCAGAAATTAGCAATAATTCTTAGCAAAAAGCATTGAGGAAACATGTAGAAGATGCCAACAAACCCTATCAGCCACACTTCCTGGCAACACGGTCCTGACCACCATTCCTGTTGCCTTGCCTCCGACGATCCCAAATCCTAGGCCGGATCCATCGTTCACCAGCTCGATCTCCTCCACATGTCCCCACTGTTCCTGTAAAAGACACACACAGGAGACAGTTTTCAATCCCTCGTCTTGTCTTACACATTTAGAGGTCAGTGGGCATCGGTCATAACTTACTTTAAGTCACAAAACTGTCTACTTAAAGAATAAAGATCCATTCAATCACCTTTGATTGTCCAAATAGGTAGCGATTGACGACCCAAGACCTGTGACTACATCCTGCGGCAGAGTCGTAATAGGGCACGAAATGCTAATGAACGTGTTAACGGTGTGATCCCGCAGTGGCTGATCAATGTCAGGGTCAGGAAAGCCCATGAGAGTCTTTGTGATCTCACGTCAGCCGTGCTCCTAATCACCCAAGTCTCCTTGGGCTCATATAAATGACCTGCAATCAGTACATTTCTGTTCTCTTATTACCAGGATGTTATCTGCCGGGTGACTACCTCTGCAATTTTATCACTATCTAATGAAACCCCTCCTCTGCCGTTCGCCCCGTCGCTCTTTCGAAACAAAGCTTTATACTCGCGCTCGTCCCGCTGTGAGGAGAAAAGAACCATTTTGGAGATAAGAAGTCTCCTTCTGATTCCCCAAAGAAACACTCAAGTGCTTTTTGAGACTTGCGTGCTCGGGTCGAAATTCAGCTCTGTCATGATTCATCAGTGTACATTAGATCAGGGGGAAAAAATGTGTCATTCTTCAGATAATATTAAGCAATTTTTATGATGTTGCATAATTTATACACATGGATGTGGTTAGAATTGGGTTGTATAAAAAAAAACATGTGCCTATTTTTGAAACTAAACATTTGAGTTGAAGAAACAAAACAGACAAAACTAAAAAAAAACTAAAACAAGACAAGACTAAAATAAAAAAACAAAATTAAACAAATAAAAATGACAAAAATTAAAAATAAAAAACAAGACAAAGCAAAAAACAAAAAAAGAGTAAACAAATGTGAAAAAAAACAAAAGATAAAATCCAAACAAAAACAAAAACCAACAAGACTAAAAATAAAATATAATAAATTAAAAAAGACAAACAAACAAAAATAAAACTATAATAACAAAAAGCAAAAAAAATAAATAAAAATAAACAAAAACACAAAACGGAACAGAAAACAAAATGAAAAAGTTAAAATAAATAAACAAATGAAAAAATAAATAAAAATAAAACAAAACAAAAACAAACAAAACTTAAAATAAAACAAAAAAAAAACTAAATGCAAAAAACTAAAATAAACTTAAATAAAATGCTAAACAAAATATATGCAAAACTAAAAAAATAAATAAAAAAAGAAAACAAAATGCAAAACAAAAATATACACAAAAACAAAACCTAAAAATAAATGAAAACAAAAAGACAAAAAAACAACACAAAACTAAAAAACTAAAAAGAAAACAAAAATGTAAAAAGGGTCCAGGGTCACAAATTAAAAATTTTAACACTAAATACAAAACAAAACAAAAAAACAATACCTAAAAAAATTAAAAGACAAAACAAAAAAGAAAACAAAAAACTAATAAAAATTGTAGATAGTAATAAAAAAGCAAAACAAATGCAAAATAAAATCAAACAGGATAAAAAAAAGAAACAAAATGCAAAAAAACTACAAATAAAGTGCAAACAAATAAAAAAAATTCTAAATAAAAAAAAATATGCAAAACAAAACATGAAACCAAAAACTAAAAATAAATACATAAACAAAACAAAAAACAAGACAAAAACAAACTTAAAAAAAATTATAAAAAAACAAACAAAAACAAAAATGAAACTAAACTAAAAATTAAATTAAAAAAACAAAACGAAACACCACAAGACAAAACAGAACAAAAATAAATAAATAAACATGCAAAACAAAACACAAAAACTAAAATAAATTCATAAATATGAAATTTAAAAACTTAAACATGAAAAACAATAAAATTAATAAATAAATTACCTAAAAAATGAAGACAAAACAAAAAATAAAAAAATAAAAATTGTAGATAGTAATAAAAAATAATTAAAATGCAAAACAAAATTCAAAATAAAATCAAACAAGATAAAAAAAAGAAAGACACAAAAGGCAAAAAAACTAAAAATTAAATGCAAACAAATAAAAAAACTAAACAAAAATATGCAAAACAAAACAAAACCAAAAACTAAAAATAAATTCATAAACAAAACAAAAAGAAACATGACAGAAACAAACTTGGAAAAAAAAAAAAAAAAAAAAAAAAAACACACAAGAACAACACAACAAATAAAATACCTAAAAAACAAAATGAAAAGACAAACAAAACATAAAAGAAAACCAAAACTAAAATACTACACAAAACATACAAAACCATTTAAATAATCAGACTTTTGGAAAAAGATTAAAAGTTAAAAAAATTGTAGTTTTTGAGTTTGCTATTCCCTTGAACCAGCCTGTTAATCCTATAGTAAATCAGTTAGAGGATTCAAACACTGATGACTCAAACTCAACAAATACAGCTATATTTCTTTTCACAAACAGTCGTATTTCCTTCAGGTGGCAGCCTACATAAACATCTATACATTAGTGATGGTAAATGAGAAAGCCATTGTGGGAGGCAGAAAACATCTCCGCTGGGAAAAGGCTTGGATGTTATTCCTTCAGGAGTGGGAATCTCAAAGCAGAGCAACACAAGTCTTGCCTGCATGAAACTTTCCAACAGAGTATAATTAGGATTCAAGATATTTTCAAGGGCTTCAGAGGTCTGGGTCTACAGAGAGATAGAAGGGCAGGGGAAGTGAGGAAAAATATACCTCGGCTACATTTGTTCCTGCTCTCCTCCATTTAAGGAATGGAGCGGTCATCCCTTGGGGTCCTAACAATCTTAAATAGATAAATATTTTCTCAGCTTTAAACGATAAGAGAATAGATTGAAATGGAAGAGAAGGTGGTGGTCTGTTTGAATATGGGGTTAGCGAGAGGACATAATACATGCTTGCGGAGTGACGTCTTCATTGCTAAGCTTTTAAGCCGACACATGATGATTGACATTAGTAATTCCCAACTCTCAGATTGACACGTATTTCAACGTAATATAGAAACTATGCATTCAGAGTCTTACCTAAGAAGGGCTTATTTTTGACATGATCTACAACAGTGGATCTCAGGAAAACATGTCATATATACACACACACACATATATATATTTATATACATATATATGTTTTATTGTATTATATCTTTTCAGATTTTCATATTCAGATTTAATTATTTATATATATATATATATATATATATATATATATATATATATATATGTACACACACACACATACATATATATGTGTATATATACACACACACACACACACACACACACACACACACACACACACACACACACACACACACACACACACACACACACACACACACACACACACACACACGTCCTTCTCAAAAAATTAGCATATTGTGATAAAGTTCATTATTTTCTGTAATGTACTGATAAACATTAGACTTTCATATATTTTAGATTCTTTACACACAACTGAAGTAGTTCAAGCCTTTTATTGTTTTAATATTGATGATTTTGGCATACAGCTCATGAAAACCCAAAATTCCTATCTCAAAAAATTAGCATATTTCATCCGACCAATAAAAGAAAAGTGTTTTTAAAACAAAAATAGTCAACCTTCAAATAATTGTGTTCAGTTATGCACTCAATACTTGGTCGGGAATCCTTTTGCAGAAATGACTGCTTCAATGTGGCGTGGCATGGAGGCAAGTCAGGCGCTTCTGCCGCTGTTTCTGGTTCAAAAGTGGCTTGACCTGGGGATGTTTCTACTCCAGACTCAGTCCACTGCTTCCGCAGGTCCCCCAAGGTCTGGAATCGGTCCTTCTCCACAATCTTCCTCAGGGTCCGGTCACCTCTTCTCGTTGTGCAGCGTTTTCTGCCACACTTTTTCCTTCCCACTGACTTCCCACTGAGGTGCCTTGATACAGCACTCTGGGAACAGCCTATTCGTTCAGAAATTTCTTTCTGTGTCTTACCCTCTTGCTTGAGGGTGTCAATGATGGCCTTCTGGTCGGCAGTCTTACCCATGATTGCGGTTTTGAGTAATGAACCAGGCTGGGAGTTTTTAAAAGCCTCAGGAATCTTTTGCAGGTGTTTAGAGTTAATTAGTTGATTCAGATGATTAGGTTAATAGCTCGTTTAGAGAACCTTTTCATGATATGCTAATTTTTTGAGATAGGAATTTTGGGTTTTTTCATGAGCTGTATGCCAAAATCATCAATATTAAAACAATAAAAGGCTTGAACTACTTCAGTTGTGTGTAATGAATCTAAAATATATGAAAGTCTAATGTTTATCCGTACATTACAGAAAATAATGAACTTTATCACAATATGCTAATTTTTGAGAAGGACCAGTTTACTGGGGCACTTGCCCCAGTGAAAATCTGCTGTGTCCCAGTAAAATCTCAAGTTTGAGTTATAATTTACTTTGATAATCCCGAAATAAAGACATTAAACTATATGCAACAACTGAATTGACGCTTCTAAAAGCAACACAGTTTATTGGAAGATGAACGCAGATAGGCTATCCATACCCGCGCGCCTGTATATTTTACTGGAACGCGCACGTCGTACAGCCTTTTGCGCAGAAGTACTTGGTTGCTCAAGTTTGTATAGTTAATTGTGTTGTAAATGCAATTGTCAAGCAGTTTGTAATGCATTTTGGAAACAGGAGATGAGCGCCTGGTCTAATGCGCCACCTGGCTTGAGAAACCCGTTCTCAAAGACTTACTTTTAGTCATTATTTGGGTAGCACACATATTCTGAATGCCTTCAGCAGAATTCAAATTAGCCATTTTAATCTAGATTAATCTAGATTAATTTCAAGATTTAATCTAGATTAATCTAGATTAAAAAAATTAATCTATGCCCACCACTAATATATATATATATATATATATATATATATATATATATATATATATATATATAAATAAATAATTAAATCTGAATAATTCAAGATCTTAAATATATATCAATATAATTAAAGATATAATACAATAAAACAAAATAAAATAATTCTCAAATTTAATATACCATTGCAAAAAAAAGGGGGAAAAAAAGAAAATATGTCCTGGTAACCAAAAAAAAAAAGCATACTACATCAGAATAATTCACAATTCTAAATATATATCAATATAAAACTAACATAAAAAACATGTCCAAAGTAAAATAAAATAAAAAAAAAATAACTGAAAACATGTCTAGGTCACAAAATAAAATAAAATAAAATAAAATAAAATAAAATAAAATAAAATAAAATCTATATATATTATTAAAAACATGCCCAGGTCACCAAAATAAATAAATAAATAAATAAATAAATAAATAAATAAAATCATACTACATCAGAATAATTCACAATTCTAAAGAAAATACGTCCAGATCACCAAAAAGAAATAAAATCATACTACAGAGTAATTCACAATTCTAAATATATCAATATAAAAAGAAAAAAATGAAAACAAAAAAAAAAACATGTCCAGGTCGCAAAATAAAATTAAATAAATCCTGCACCGAAATATATCATTACAAAAAAAAGAAAACATGCCAATGTAAAAAAATAAATAAATAAAAATAAATAAATAAAATCATACTACATCAGAATAATTCACAATTCTAAATATATATCAATCTAAAAAAAAAACTAAAACATAATTATTTTTGTGTCCAGAAAACAATAATACTAGTAGTAGTTTTATATTTATGTAAGGAATAATTGACTTCGGGCTGTAGAATTCTGCCAAAATAATGCACACCCGAGGAGTAACGGCCACTCCGCTTCGCGTCGTGACCGCATAACCACCTCGGGTGTGCATTATTTTCTAAGAATTCTACGGCCCGAAGTCAATTATTCCTTACATAAATATAAAACTACTACTACTACTCCATTTAAAATCTTAAATGACTAACAAATTTGAGAATTAATCATATTAAAATCACAAATAATCACACTACATTTTAAACTGACAACCCTAGTATAAATACTACTAAAATTATTATATGGTGAAAAAACAGGTTTTGTTTCCTTTAAAAACATTTTTTTCTCTATTGATTTTGGGGCTGAAATATGACCTGTTGAAATTCTTGACAAGTTTGCGAGATTCATTCAAAAGCTTTTTTTTCCCCTTTCCTTTTATTTATTTATTTTTTTAAATCACCATAATCTGCAATATCACGTCTTGGCAAAGCCTTCTGTTCCTTCCACTGCCTTCTGTGTTTGCGGTGTTGAGTCATGTTTGCGATAAAATCTATTTTATTTTATATAGCGCAACAAACAGACACTTAATCTGACTTATAAACAAGTTCAGCGGCACTGACTACTTTGTTGACATCTGGCGACAGAGAGTTTGGCCAGACAACAAGCAATCAAATGAAAACCAGACTTTTGCTCCATTAAACACGAGCCCCAAACGGAACAACACTTGAATGAAACAAAAGTCTGGCTCCTATATAGTCCGAATTAACGATATTAAACATTTCAGATCTAAAAAATAAGCATCAGCAGAGCAGAAATACAGAACCTGGCTTACAACGTAAAGACCAAATCAAAACTACCATCATTTTTCCAGCAAGAAGAACTCGCTGTGTGTATTCGTCGTTAATTTGAGAGCGGTTAAGTTTGGGTACTTAATTAAAGCAGACGAGAGGGAAGCGTTGTGTTTATTGTTGAAGGCTTAGGTTAATGCAGTTCATCTACTGGCTGTTGGTCTTTCCAACCTCATTTTCTTCCTCTTTCGGATGAACCTGAGAACATCTGTGCATTTCTGTCTTTGGTTTAGACATGCTCAGATTATAACAGGATGTTTTAAGGGCTTTATTTTTCTGAGGATCACATTATAAAAATGGGAACAAGGCAAATAAATATGCTCTTAGTTTAGGCCGAGTTACTGTTCATAGCCCAGGCAGGTTAAATCAAGATCCTTAAGCAATTTGTTACAATTTCTGTCACTGGATTTGATAATGTGTATATGTTTGTGTAACTGGTCGCAATTAAAATATCCCCAATATAAACTAAGCTCAGTTTGTTAGGCCTTAGGAAACACTTGTCTTATTAAACAGCTAAGATTAAACTTGAAAACCATGTCAAAGCCAAAAATGCCATCTGCACTTCATTAATAAGTATAGAAATGTACATGAAATCTTATCAATAGAAACTAAATTAGAAACAAAGTTACATGCTTATGTGACGTTGCTGAGAACTTATTTCATTATATACGCATGCTGTGTGAAAGATGCAGGAGTACTTAACGAATGCAGAGATGCAGGAGAACTGATTTTTGTCGCTTTATAGGCCTTTAACGGTTAAATACAGATACTTTTATGTCAAAATGTCTGTCTGTGCAAGTACCCTCGTAAACACAGTAATTTAGGTTTTAAGTGAAAGCAAATAGCTGAGAAAGAAAACACGTGCAACAGTATATGGCATCTGGGTAGGTCTTAGAGTGATAGCAGTCTAATATTCCTGCTGTCTGTTATTCATGTTAATCAAATAACAATAGAGGGAAAATCTCTCCCTGCTCTTGACTAAATCACTTTTGTGTGGAAGCCAGTTTCCACCACTGAATAAAAAAAAGGTTATTGTGACTTTTTTTCTCAGAATTGCATGATACAAAGTTGCAATTGTGAGAAATAAAGTCAAAATTGCGAGACAAAAATTAATCTCAAACTTAAATCTCACAATTAGTTTTTTGTTTGCTTCCACAACGGTAAAAAAAAAGAAAACGTAAACGTGACTGTTTAATCTCACTTTTGTCAGAAATATATAACACTTCTTTTTCAGAATTGCAAGATATAAACTCAGAACTGGGAGATATAAAACTTGGACAATATTATGCAATTTGTATGATGTTGCATAATGGATACATACGCATGTAGTTGGAAGAAAGAGTTTTTTGCAAATAAACATTTGAATTGAGGAAACAAAACTATAAATAAAACAGACAAACAAAAATAAAACAAACCAAAAAATAAAAATAAAAAACACAATAAACAAGACTAAAATCAACAAACAAAAACTCAACAAAAAAAATAAGATAAAATGCAAAAATAAAAAATGAACCTAAAAATAAAAAAACATAAAAGAAACATAAGACAAAACAAAAAAAAAACTGAAAAAATTAAATGCAAAACAGAAAACAAAAATAAATGCAAAACAAAACACACAAAACGAAAAACTCGTAATTTATAAACAAAACAAGACAAATTTAAAAAACACTAAAAATAAAACTAAATAAAAATCTAATGTCTAAACAAAAAACAAAACAAAACAGAAACTTACCTTTTAATCTTACACTGCACACTTTGTTTTCAGAATTGCAAGATATAAACTCAACAATTTGTATGATGCTGCAGAATGGACACATATGGATGTGGTTTGAATTGGGTTTTATAAACAAAATAAGGAAAAGCCGCTTTTAGCTTTTTTTTTTTTTTAAACTGCTTTTTTGCAACTAAACATTTGAATCGAGGAAACAAAACAAAACTAAAAAAAAAAAAAAAGAAAAAAAAAAGTAATAAATAAATGAAAAAGGAGATGCAACAAACTAAATAAATATATAATATAATATAATAAATATATATATTTTTTTAATTTAAAGGCGTTTGATGTTACTGACATCCAACAATGGCCACAGACACCACATTTGATTTGTAAACTATCAAGCTACAGTTTCAAAGTATTATCCACACCTGCTGGAGAACTATGACACAAAGTCCAAGTTAAAAACTGCAGACAACAATGCGGTGACATTTAAAACAGCCATACCGTCTGAAGAGGTCCAGATGTAGAGAGTCGGGGCTTGGGGGCACTGTCTCTGGCCACCACCAGCTCCACTCGGTCTCTCTGTTGCTGGAGGAGAGCGATGGCCTGCTGTTGCGTCACGCTTTGATCCAGAGGAATCGCGTTAATCGCCAGAATCTGATCGTTCTCCTGCAATCTTCCATCCCTGGAGATAACAAATATCATTCAGTGAATTCAAACAAAACAAAATAATGTAAAACAATAAGGAGATATTTGCAACAACAGAGACGGACTAATGGTTTCACCTGTCTGCGACGCTCCCCTGTTGCACCTGTCGGACAAAAACACCATGACTGCCGACCCCTTCTGGTCTCAAGCCGACAACACTGAAACCCAGACCTCCAGATAATGGTTTTTGCAGGCTGATGAGCTCTATCTTCCTTTCCTGTGATAAACAAACAAGATAAAGTGGAAACAACATAGTGGAAATTATGTTTAGTATTTGGCATGTTAAATGAAACAATGTTTATCTAGAGGAAAAATGACATGAGGTACATCCCACCTTTGCCGCTGCTTGTATCCATCTCTGAAGCTGCTCGGAAGATGCGTTAGTTGAAGCTGTACCGTTGGACACCACCGATCCCAGGCTGCTGGATGGACGACTCGCGCTGACGATCAGCTGACCCTTCCTGGAGAAATTGAACTCAGTGCATGTGTCCGGAGGCAAGCTGTTTAACTACAAAGTAAGAGAGGACAAAGTCAATTCTAGCTATACAAAAAAAAAATATATATAATAATAGTCGTTATTAATACTATAAGTATAATTGATTAATTTAAAAAAAATAATGATGATAATAATAATAGTTAAATGGATATGGTAGAACAAATACTTTTTTTTTGACAAATAATAATAATAATAATAATAATAATAATAATAATAATAATAATAATAATAATGATAGAAATGTAACGAAAACAGCAACAATAATGATGCCTAATTCTAAATGAGTTTAAAATCTATTTATAAAATAATAATTGTTAATTATTATTATTATTGTTGTTATTAAATTATTATTATTATTATTATTCAGAATTATTTATCATGATACTTCAATGCCTCAAATGTGTTATTTAATACACAAATATAATTTTTTTAAATTATATTCATGACAAATCACAAATTTGTGATAAATAATAATTAGTATGATAAATAACATTATAATAACAATATCATTAATAATAAATATTAGACCAACAACAACAGTGATAATGCCTATTTACGAATTTGTTTGAAATACATTTTAATAACAATAATAATAATAGTAATGTATTATTATTATTATTTGATGCGTGAATTAAATATTTAAATGTCTCAAATGTGTTATTTTGACAAATATAAATTGTTTGCAAATTACAATTTGCTATAAATATAAATTATCATAATATTATAATTACAATAATACCATAATTAATAATAAATATTATTATACAAATATACAAACAACAACAACAACAACAACGATGATGCCCATTTAAAAATTTGTTTTTAATAATAGTAATATTAGTAATAAACAATTATTATTTTTATTATTATTAATTTAATACAGGTTTTGGATATTTTAATATATTATTTAGACAAAGATAAATTGTTTAACAATTATGAATTTGTTATAAATAATTACAATATTCCTAATATAATTAAGAATACATTGTTATTATTATTATTAATTTAATGTAGGAGTTAGTGTAGGATATTTAAATGTCTCAAATGTTTTAAGACAAATATAAATTGTTTAGAAATAATAATAATATAATGAATAATCCATTATTATTATTAATATTAATATTAATGTTGATATTAATATAATAATGAATAAGTGTCAAATGTGTTATTTAGACATAAATTGTTTTAAAACTACAAATTTGTTAATAATAATATAATATTCTAAATTAATTAATAATAATATTATTATTATTATTATTATAATTATTATTATACCAATAAAAACAATGATAACGCCCAGTTAAATTTGTTGTAAAAACATTTTAATAATAATATTAATAAATATTATTATTACCATTATTATTTATATTATTAACTAGGCATTATCATTGTTTAAAAAGCATATTTATTTAACATTACAATTTTGTTATAAATAACTATAATAATAATACTATAATTATTATTATTATCATCATCATCATCATCATCATCATCATTTAACTAGGCAAATATATTACAAATTACAAATTGTTATAAATAATTATAATAATATTATGATTAGTATTAAATATTATAACAACAATGCCTAGTTACGAATTTGTTTCAAATATATTTATCATCATAATCATTATTATTATTATTATTATATCATCATCATCATCATCATCATCATCATCATCATCATCATCATCATTATTTTCAACATCATTATTATCATCTTTATTTGTATTGAATAAATTGGACAAAGTACTTACAAGTACTTTCAAATTAGTATATAGACAAACATAAAGTGTACCTATTCACTATTATTTTTAACAAGCTCTTTAACTAAAATAAATAAATGAGTACATACTTAGACAGATACATAAATAAAATGTTTGATTCAAGCATTACAAATAAATAGCTTGTCCAAATAATTGCTGTATAATAATAAACCACATAGTGCTGAGATACTTAAATGTTTAAGTTAGTCATGCAGACAAATATAAATTGTCTCCATTTGCAAATTTGTAAACAAAAACCTGAGCAATGCAAGTATACAAATAAAAAATAAACATATTTCAACCATTATCTCATAGATGTTCTAAATAATTTGGGATAAACCATGTACTGTTCATCCAAAAGATAAAAAAGCCCACAGAGGAACAGCCATGTCCTACAGGCAGAGGAAAGGAAGGAAGGAAGGAAAAAAAAAAAAAAAAAAAACAGAGGGGAAAAAAAATCAATACATTCCTCTGCAGTATTCGCTAGTCCCCAACAGGTAATGTATTAATGACCTTTAGACTCTTACTGTGGGAACTTATCAGTCTTGTGCTTATTTAGTCGGGGCTGACAGAGCAGGTTCCAGCCTATTTCATCGATACATCTCCGACAAGGCAGTTACTCAAACTCAGACAGTAGATATTAAGGTTTGATAGAAACTCCGGCTGT
This sequence comes from Garra rufa, assembly GCF_049309525.1. Classification (NCBI taxonomy): domain Eukaryota; kingdom Metazoa; phylum Chordata; class Actinopteri; order Cypriniformes; family Cyprinidae; genus Garra; species Garra rufa. The sequence goes on along the minus strand of NC_133367.1, from coordinate 25,570,589 downwards.
TGCCCGCCTCGACATACTTGATAGGTTTTTCACCTGACGCATTCATAGGCGCACGTCTGACCTTCCCAGCACTTAGAATATGAAGGCGAGCTTCCGTTATTGCCATTATCTTAATTTGGTGTGCGGATTGTTTATTGTAAAGAGGTTTCTTGTGTCAATAAAAACTCAGTCTGAATACAAATAAGAATGAGGGACTTTCAGCATCTCGAGTGTGTGCTTAAGAAATACATGCTCACCGGTCCTGGGATGGGATGCAGACAAACAAGTTCATTTTTTAAGTTATTTGAGTCTAAATGACGTGATTTCTATACTGATCTGGCACTATGAATACACATTAACATACTGTGCTTTATCTGACCTTGGGGATTTTCAACATCAATAACATGCACAAAAAAAATCTGCCATTACGTAAGGATTATTCAAGAAAAAAAATACATTTAAAGGGATAGTTCACCCAAAAATGAAAATTACCCCATGATTTACTCGCCCTCAAGCCATCCTAGGTGTTTTAAAGTTGTCCAAATGAAGTTTTGGCATAAAAGAAAAATCTATAATTTTGACCCATACAATGTATTTTGGCTATTGCTACAAACATACACATGCTATGACTGGTTTTGTGGTCCAGGGTCATGCATATCCACTTTTTTTCCACTTAAGAGTGGGCTTGGCCGTTTGTAAGTTTTATGGGTCTGGCTTCCGGTCTCATCTGCATCCATCTATTTTTAGCTGTACAAAACAGTTTTGTGTTTTGATATTTCAAATTGGTGTCTTACCATATTGTTTTAATGTATTATCCTACATATGAACACACTGGTTTGTAGTGCAAACTGTTTTACGGTTTACTGCACGTTGTTATTCTTCTCGTTGTTTCCCTATAGTGGCTAATGAACCAGAAGTCTCACCTATAGGCTTACTTCCGCATTGAGGAAAAAGGTGGATATATGTACCCTGGAAATCCAGAGGTCTCGCGAGAGCACAATTTGAATTGTCTCTGCAAGACACTCTGGCATCGAGCAATGATGCAGGTTACTGCATTACGTAAGCAGTTTTGGGAGCCAATCAAATCGGTGTATCTGATGTAGGCGGGACAGAGGCGAACTAAACTGATGACGACAGCGCTGCGACGTCCGAATCATGTAGTAAACTTTGAAAGATCGCTGTTGCTACAGATGAACAAGTTGTTTGAAACGGCTTTGGCCGCTACAATGAACGAGTTAGACTTGGCTTTTCATATAAAAGAAGAACAGAAAACCGAAAACTCGAATCGTTCCTTTGCAAGAAGGACGTTTATGCTGTTTTACCCACTGGATACGGCAAGAGTTTAATCTATCAGTTCACGAGTTCACGCTTACATATAATTAGCCGGACAATAGTAGTGCATGTTTGGCGTGCTGTCCGGTGAAGGGCTCCGAGCTCGGGAGTGGCCCGAACCCAGAGTACCCCCCAATAGGAGTAGTGAGAACTCGGAGTGATGAGATGGGGTGGTGGAGGTTTACTGATAAACCATTGAGTGAATTGAGGTGAGTCAGCTGTATTTAAACCTATGGCGCTGATTGACTTGAGTGGGCTCCTCTTGTGATGTTTACACTAAGTATCTGACGCACTTCTCCCGAACTTTGTTAATGAAACATCATTTAGCTCTGCTGGTAGTTAAGCATGTATTGTTGTGATTGGTCGTGGCGTTATCCAATTGTGTGCAATGAGAGTTTCAAATGCATGCTTGGTGCCGCCCCTCGAGTTAGGCAGTTTTCATTGCTCGATCCCAGACCCTTAATCTTAATAGATTAGGGTCTGGATTTTTCCAGGCTAGGATATATGTACAGTTGAAATCGAAATAATTCAACCCCCTTGACATGTAAGACATTTTGTTCCAGATAATTTGTTTTTCAAAAAACAAATCTACAAAGGCATTAGGTCACTATTACATAAAGTATTTTAATACACATTTGAGTAATTCTGAGAACATAAATTGATAAACAATGGAAAAAAATCTAATTGGCTCTAAACGTTCATGTTCAAATGTATTCAACCCCCAAAAGTAAAATTTGGTGCAGAATCTTTTATTAATTTAAAACCACCAATAAACGCTGTTTGAAAGTGTTTAGAAGCATCGATCAACTCTCTACTGCAATCTTGGACCATTCCTCGGCTGAAAAAGCTTTTAGATCACGGATAATCTTTGGTTTTCACTTTGCCACTGCTTTCTTCAAATTCAACCAAATATTTTCAATGAGAATTAAATCTGGAGACTGAACAGGCCACTCAAGAACATTCTGTGACTGATCCCTGAACCAAGCATAAGTAGATTTGGATGTTTACTTTGGGATGATTGTCCTGCAGGGAAGTCTATTGATCATCATCTTCGGTCTTTGCACCAAAGGTATCACAAAATCGCCTGATACTTCAAAGAATCCATGGTTTCCTTCATACGCTCATGTTTTCCACTTCATGCTACAGTAAAACAACCCCATAATTGGATCAGCTCACCTCCATTTTTCACCAGGGATATAGTGTTCTTCTGCTCATTAGCTTTCCCTTTTTTGCACCAGACAATCTGCTGATCTATACGTCCAAAAAGTTCTAGTTTGGTCACATCACTCCATTAAACATTCTTCCAGAACTCTTTTAGCATATTCAAGCTGACCTTTCTGTTCTTCTTGATCAAGAATGGTATTCGCCAAGATGCCCCAACATGAAAGCCATGCTTGTCTTATATTCATCTTCTACTCTGGAATGAAATATTTTTCCTCCTTTCATCGGGTCATCTCGCAAGTCTTTGGCTGTACATTGCAGGTTTTTCTCAGTTGCTCTGATCAAACATTTTGTGAAATTGTGAATTTTTGGTTCAACACCCTCAAAGGTTTTCTGGTACAGCACACTTTAAACTAGGGAATAAGGCTTTTAATGTCTTAGAAATCTTCACGTAGCCTTAGACTTTCTAATACAATAAAACTATTTCTTCTCTATAGCTTTTGTGAAAGCTATGTTGACTTTACCATATTTGCTACTCAACTTCAGCACATGCATGGGATAAATGTATAGATGTGTAACGTCTCAAGCTGATTCAGCTTTTTTTTTAATAGTTTCTAAAAGCTTAATTGTGTTTTAGGACAATTTTGTTCCCTACCACAAAAACAAATGACTTAAAACAGCAATGTTGAATAGGGGTTGAATAATTATGACAGCTGTGTTACTAAAAAAAATCCTAGAACTCAAACACATTACATTATATAATGACATTGTCACTTTTAATATGCCAGTAAACTGTTGTAGATGCAATGTTTATAAAGTCCTGAAACTTTAGACAAGCTTTTATTTGTAAAGTACTGCAGTCTCTGGGGGGTTGAATAATTTTGATTGCAACTGTATATAAATATCTATTTTGGTGGAAGTCTCACCTGGTCTTTAAGCTGTTTGACAGAGTGCTGCAGGGTGAGGATGTGGCCGAACAGAGGGCTCTGCAGGGCTTCCTTCAGCGTGCCGAGCCTGTCGCTGTGGGTCCACTCTTCCCTCTGCACGAGCTTGGACTGAAGTCTTTCCAAGGCCTGGAGCACCTGCTGCCGCTCGGAAGCAGACACTGAGAACACATACAATCATGATATTAACCATGCAAAGACGGATTAAAGACATAGTATGCTTGCCCGGATGAAAATGATAAAAATTTGCGATACCTGTTGGTACGTTCTCATACATCGTCGCTATCTTGAAAATTCAGTGCAGACTGATCTGTGAGAGTGGATAGAAATGGATGTTTGAAGATTTTCAAGTTTCAATTTAATTTTAAAATCAGTCAATAAAGGCAAGTTAGTAATACTAATTCAATTAGGCTTTTAAAATAATTTTATGGGAAATATACACTACAAGTAATTCTCACAAAGGCTGCATTTATTTGACACAAATTACAGCAAAAACAGTAAAATTGTAAAATATTTTTACTATTTGAAATAACAGCTTTCTAATTAAATATATTTTAAATGTAATTTATCCTGTGATCAAAGCTGAATTTTCAGCATCATTACTGTTTTACATGATCCTTCAGAAATCATTCTAATATGCTGATTTGCTGTTCAATAAACATTTTGTATTATCATTATCAATATTTAAACAGTTGAGTACATTTTTTTAGGATACTTTGATAAATAGAAAGATCTAAAGATCAGATTTATCTGAAATAAAACGTTTTTGTAACGTTACATACTAATATCATTCAAACGTTTGGAGTTTGGACATTTTTTGCGAAAGAAAATTATAGAAATTAATACTTTTATTTAACAAGGATGCTTTAAATTGATCAAAAGTGATGATAAAGACATTTGTAATGTTACAAAAGATTTCTATTTTTTATTTGCTGTTTATCTGAACTTTCTATTCAGCAAAGAAACAATAACCATTATAAACAATAATAATAATAATAAATATTTTTGAGCAGCAAATAAGAATATTAGAATGATTTCTATACGATCATGTGACTGGAGTAATGATGCTGAAAATTCATATTTGAAATCACAGGAATAAATTACGTTTTAAACGATATTCAAATAGAAAATTGTTATTTTAAATAGTAAAAATATTTCAGAATTTTACAGTTTTGCTGTACTTTGGATCAAATAAACCCAGGCTTGGTAAGCAAAAGAAACTTCTTTAAAAACATTAAATATCTTACGGTTCAAAAACGTTTGACTGGTAGTGTATACATTAAAATTGTTCTTTTTACACCTTTTTATACCTTACAGAAATTGCACAAATAATAACAATGTGTGTCTATTTACAAATGTTTTAAATGTAATAATACTGTTGCTGTTATTATAACTATTGTCAGTAAAAATAATTTAATGGATTAGTCCTACCAAACATTTTCATATTTCAAATCAGTTATTAGATATAAATAGTTCTATATATATTAAAACAATACACTTTTTATTATGCCAAACTCTTCTTTGTGTACTCAACAAGTAGAAATTGCTTTTCAAAACTGTATTATTTTTCATGAGGCCATGATGCAATACTATTGCAGTGTAGTATTTATAAATCAAATACATAAATCAAAAACAATGTTTCTCTAAAAGATGATAGCAAATATTAGTTCTACTAAACATATGCTGACATATTGTATTTGTTTTCATTTAATCAAACAGAAATTTTAAAAAATGTATTAATCTAAGACTCAAGTATCGATTTCTAAAACCTGTAACAATATCTTTCAAAAGATCATATGCTAGTTTCTGTTCACCTGAGCATCCAGGTAAACAAAAGTAAGAGTATCTACTGTTCCTTACTTACCTACAATATTGGTCCATACACTTGGTTTTGAGGATTAATCAAATCTCTGTCAACTTGAAATCGCTCATAAAACCCAATCCAGCATTTCAAGTGCTGTTTGGGGCTGAGACTGAGTCCTTTCTTGTTTGTTCGTGCGTGTTTACACCTGCGCGAACCTCACCTGAAACCAGGAAGTGCGTTATCATTCAAGTTTCGGCGAACTTTATTTAAGTTTAACACAAAGAAACCATTATGTAACTGAAAAATAAAAATGTGTTTATATTACTACTCTTCAATTAAAACATTACTTATATAATGTCACATAACATAAATTACATAAACGCAAACAGGTGCATACACGCAAAACACTGAGTCACTATTGAAATCAGTGCTCTGGAAACTTCCTGACAGTCGAAATAATGAATTAAGCAATCATTTTATCAATCGAAACGCGCTTTTTTAAAAACATTAATAATATCACTTAACTTTGAAAAGCATAGAAATACAACCTCATAAGTCATAACAAACGTGCTCCTGCTTCTCAATACAAACCCTATTATGTACATCGGCTAGCGCAGTTAGCCGGTTATAAAGTTGATTATTACTATCAAACACCGCGAATAAGTTGCACCGACACTTGGTTTTAACTGCAAATGTACTCTAACGACTTAACCTGACTTTATTAAGTATATACATAACGTTAAAAGCCTTTAAAAAGAGAATTACGAGAGACTTACATGCTATGTGTGCGGCGAATCTAGTGCACTGTGTCTTTAAGAGCTCTCGCGGTCACGTGACAGTCCAACATGGCGTTCTGCTGGAGGAGTTTGTTGCGTTTTCGGTCAACAACACGGCCGTTGATCATCTTCACCTTCTGCCTGACTGTCATCCACAGCTTGGGTGAAGATGTGGACAACTGTGATAAACTCCGGCTGGGACAATATCCTTTCAAAATTGTGTAAATATATAGGGTTCGTTTGAATAGCAGTCTGCTAGCTAGCATGGGCGCTGTTAGTGTTGTTTGTTTTTAATATATATTTACTAACTTAAAATCAATCAGTCCATTATTCACACACTTAAAGTATAAATATTAGGATTTGTGTTGTAAACTTGTTATTCAGTCTTGTATGGAGTGATATAGATAACTGTATACTAAATACGTCCTAAATTGCATGCCATTAGATTTGGTTTAGACCAGTTTGAACATTTCAGATGTGTTTCCATTACATAAATGCTTAGATTGGTTACATTTCTATGTCTGTGTGTGTTAAACGCATGATGAATAATGAATAACATGGCACTGATTGCCTGTAATGGCTCATCTCTGTCATTCATCCAACATTATTTGAAATCAGTATAATTTAATGCTGTTTTATGATTTAAATACCACTTGATTTGCCCTTAATAGTGCTCAGGTATTTGTGTAAAGATCCCAAAATAGATGATGCAACTCAAGAACCAGAAAACTGCAAGGACCGGTTGGCTTGGGGTGGGTCACTATTTAAAATGCTGCTACTGTAGTGTGTAAATATACATTTTATAGTACTGATTAAATATTATTAGAATTTTGAATTAAAATTTGTATATTACAGATAATTTAGTGTACTTTTACATTTTTATAATAAATATTTTTTTATGTTTAGAATTAATTAAAATAAAAACTATATACAGGTGTAGTGTGTACATTTATAACATTTAAATAATTTATAATGTATAAAGTGTATTATAATACTTCTTGTATACATATATTCATATTTATATTATGATCAGCATAGTGTGTAAAGATAAATAAAATAACATTAATTATAAAATAAGTTATAAAAAATTTTATATTTAATTTTAATCATGTAATACAATATTAATGTAATATGATATTTTACATATTGTACTATTATAGTTAGTATTTTAATCATTGTCATTTTATATTGTATATATAAATATATTATAATATAATATACATTATACACTAAAATGTAATGTTAGAATGTTAGGATTTTTTTTATAATTTATTATTATTATACATTATATATATTTTTTGTTATTAATTAATATTGTGCTATAACAATTTTTATTTAATTACAATCATTTTAATAATATAATCATAAAAATATGCATTTATTATATACATATACATATATAATTTTTTGTATTAATTGTTATGTTATAATGTTAAGACTTTTAATAATGTATTTATTATTATAATATAATTATTAATACAATATTTTTAATTCTAATCTTGTTAAATATTTTTTTTAGTGTTTTACAACAAATTTTTTAATTTACACAATTTTAGACAATGGAAGCAATTCTTTACAAAATCTTTAAAAATCAATAAAAGAATCAGTGTTATTTTAGGATTTTTATATACACAATTTATATATATATATATATTTTGTGTTAGCTTTTATATTTTTCATTTTCATTTTTTAAAAAGCTTTTTGTGCTTTTGTCATAATATTTTTTAAATGTGTAATAATTTTTGTTATAACAGTATTTTTATTTAATTATAATGATTTTAATAATATATTAATAAAATATGCATTTTTATAAATATGTACTTTTTTGCAATATTTTTAAAAAATAATTTTGCTTCCATAAACAATTACAATTAAAATCTAAATTTACTAAAATAATTTACATACTATTATAGTTTTTATTAATATTTTGTATTAGCTTGTATATTTTCAGTTTTCGTTTTAATTTTCAAATTTTTTTCTTAATTGATTACATTTTTTATTTCTGTTTTAGTTTTATTTTAGTTAGTAATTTTAGTACTTATTTCAGTTAGTTGCCAAGGCAGCATTTCTCATTTTTGTTCAGTTTAAGATTTCATCTAATATTTTATTTTAGGTCAGCTTAATTTAAATGAACAGTTGTTTTAATAGTTGTAATTTTAATAATAACTCTTGTCTATTTTTTTCTTTTGCCTGATGATCCCAGTTACATGTCACTGCATGACTATGTTTTATTAAATACGGAATCTAAGGCTGTGTTGTCATTGCAGTGGAATGTCTACCTGCTCCAAACATCAGTTGTCGGCTGTCAAACGGAACACAGTTCAAATTCAGCGGTGAAGAAGTCGGCTTCAACAAAAGCGTCACATGTCGAAATGTGTAAGTCAGACTGGATTACTCATATTTGCAAATAATCGGTTAATATCTTTGAATAATATGAACGTGTTTTGTTTTTCATTAGGAGTGGTTACTCATACAAAGTCGCTGTTGCTCTGTCACTCTTTCTGGGATGGATTGGGGCGGATCGGTTCTACTTGGGATATCCAGCCTTGGGTAAGACAATACTGCTGGGTTTTGGTCCATCTTTATATCCACTGTAAGAATCTGTAAATGTTGCAAACCAGATTCGAACTTGGCTAAACGTGTAGGCCACTAGGCCATGGATCCGATGTTGTATTTTTCCCTTTTGGCTGTGTGCCGTAGCCTGAAATCACCTCTTTCTGGCACCCATTTACCCATCAATAACTCTTGAAAATATCTCATTCCTGTGCTGCGCTGAAACACAAGGGACCTTTAGAACGGACAGAATCAGTGCTGGATATTCTGCTGTTGACATCATCTCTTGTTTCCTTTCCAAGGACACACCTTTGCACCAGATGTGCTCAGAATAAGAATCACACAGACAGATTTTCTTGCATTTGTTGATTTGAAAAGGCAGATATAGACATTTCAGCACTGACGTGGAAATTTGAGCTGATTCTGAAAATTATTATGATTATGCTATAACAGTAACCAATATTATTGTAGATTCGTGGGCGACCAATAGCCCCTTTCACACAGCAATACCAGTAAATTGCCGTAAAATTACTGGTAAATACAAAAATGCACTGTTCACATTTTGTCTTTTTACCGGTAAAGCACCATCCACACATCACTTTCAAAATACCAGTAAGTTCTGTGAGGTCATTGACCAGAAATGAACTCTAAATGGTTGCGCCTTCCGGTGTTGTTTGTAAACATGGAGGGGTATACGCGGTCAGTGTTTATGTTTGATCTTTTCATTCTTGTGTTCAAACTTTGACATTTATGCAGCTGCCTTTGGCCCTACAATTCGTACTTTTTTCTTATAATTGCATGATATAAACTCACAATTGCGGAAAATTTTTTTAAACATTTTTTCTTAGAATTGTGCGAAACAAACTTGCAACTCAGAATTTGTTTCTCGCAATTCTTACATTTTCTCAGAATACCACGATGTAAACTCACAATTGCGAGAAATAAAGTCAGAATTACAAGAAAAAAAACTCACAATTCTGACTTTTTTTCTTAGAATTGCGCAAAATAAACTAGCAATTCAGACTTTTTTCTCGCAATTGCGAGTTTACATCTCACAAGTCTTACTTTTTTCTCAGAATAGCAGGATATAAACTCTCAATTGCGAGAAATAAAGTCAAAATGGCAAGAAAAATTCAATTCTGACTTTTCTTTCTTAGAATTGCAAGTTTGCATCTCGTAATCCTTATTTTTTTTTCTCAGAATGGTGGGATATAAACTCACAATTGTGAGAAATAAAGTCAGAATTGTGGGAAAAAACTAACAATTGACTTTTTTTACAGTTGTGCAAAACACTTGCAATTCTCCCCCCCCCCCCTCAGAATTCAGTTATTAAGTCAGAATAGCAGGATATAAACATGCAATTCAGAGAAATAAAATCTTGCAATTCTGAATTGCAAAATATATATACTCACAATTACAAGTTATAAAGTACAGTTCTGAGGGGGGGAAAATAGACTGATACGTTTTCAGAATTGCGAGTTTATATCTCACAATTCTGACTTAAAACGATTTGTGTGTTATAAAGTCAGAATTGTGAGATATAAACTCGCAATTCAAAGGAAAAAGTCACTATTGCGAGATAAATTCGCAATTATGAGAAAAAAAAGTCAGAACTATAAGTTTATATCTTGCTATTCCAAATTGGAGAATTGTGAATTTATATCACACAATACTGACTTTGTACCTATTTTGAGAAAAAAGTCAGAACTGCGAGTTTATATCTGGCAATTCTTCCTTTATAACTCTCAATTGTGAGTTTATATCATGCAATTCTGAGAAAAAAAACAAGAATTGCTAAATATAAAATCGAAATTGTTAAAGAAAAGTCAGAATTGTAAGATAAAAATGTTAGATTTTTTTTTTTTTTTTATTCAGTGGCGGAAACAGGCTTCTATTAGAACCAGTTTAGAGAATGTGAAAAATAATTAAAAATAAAACTTAAAAACTAAAACATCCAGGAATAAATTGGGGGGAATTTTCAGGGGAAATGTTTTTAATTGTCATAAAAATAAGGTCTAAGCGCCAAAAAAAAAAAAAAAAAAAAAAAAAAACTTTGTTTTTAAGCCAATAGCCAATATTCTTTTCTTTTTTAATGCTCTTGAATTTAGGCAAACATGTGACCTATGTTTTAAACAGGTTTTATGGGCCATGGATTGAAAGCCAAAGAAACTTTGATTGATGTTTTGATTAAAGACTTGTTATTAAAGTGTTTTTGGCCTTTCTGTTAGTTCGAAGAACTTTAGACCTTCCCCTTTGACAACGATATTAACAATCCCCACCAGATCCACTCCTATGTTGAAAATAAACCCCTGAGAGAAATCCCAGCGCACACTGACGTAATAAAACAGGTTTGTAGTGCTTTTAAGAAAAGCTACATGCTGTTCACACATGTGGCCAACAATATCAGTCCTTACAGAGCTGTAGATCACACAGAACCTGTGAGAAACCCTTTGATGACCCTTTTCTGAGCACCTTGCTCTTTTTTTGCCACCAGCTGTTTTAACACAAAACGAATCAGTGTGCGGCAACTAATTAACTAAAACAGTTCCCCTTTACCATCAGATCTCATGGCGTTCGTCTATCCTATAGTGCAATTATTGTCATCGCATGCAGATGAGTTCAAGCTGTACATCTAAATCCCAAGGCGGGATACGGTGGGATACAGCGGGAAGCTTCGTCTTTCTGCCTCTCTCCACGTTTTAAGGACTTCCTGATCAATTAAGCACCTGCGTTAGGACAAAAGGGCCTGGGCGTTTGAAGGTCCCCCTTGTTCCCGGCTTCTTTGTGCAGGGAGTTGGTGAAAGGCAGCCTCACACCGCGCTGGAGTCAGTTGTATAGACGTGTTCATTGAGAGCGTAATGGCCCAGCAGCTCTGAGGTCAGTCCAGACCAGGTGTGACTCAAAGGAAGGCCTGGACTTGTTGAGAAGACATTCTGCAGGTGGCTTTTTGGATATCCGTCCTGGAATCAACATGCCTAAACCCCTCAAAGACCAATTATAAGTAATATTAGAGATGATTAGCAGCAATTATGCTTGAATTGCAGAATGGAAGGGGATTTTTAATTGACTGCAGATCTCATGGGTTCCTGATGGTGGTTTTCAAATGATCACTCAATGGACATCCAAAGTAGGCCTACTTAAATATAAACCAAAATAGTTTATTTTGTGGAAGTTCACCCAAAAATGAAAATTCTGTCATTAATAACTCCCCTCATCAATAACCCTCATGTCGTTCCAAACTTGTAAGAACTTTGTTCATCTTTTTAACTCAAATTAAGATATTTTTGATGAAATACAAGAGAAATTGTTGAATAAAGTCCTTATTTTTGTTTTCTTTGGGCACAAAAAGGATTTTAGTAGCTTCGTGACATTACGGTTGAACCACTTGACTTTAATAACAATGTCTTTACTACCTTTCTGGGCCTTGAGCGTGTCAGTTGCGTTGCTGTCTATGCAGGGTCAGAAAGCTGTCGGATTTCATCAAAATTGTCTTAATTTGAGTTCCAAAGATGAACAAAGGTCTTACGGGTTTGAAACGAATTAACAATTAATGAGAAAATTTTAAATTTTTGGGTGAACTGTCTCTTTTGAAATCCTCAGATTCTTCACAACCCGATTTCAGTTCTATGAATTGGCTGATTTGACCTTACAAACTTGAACAGTGGTTTGAAACCTTTTTTAAAACTTTTTCAGGAATATTTATCAAGAATAAAGTGAATTTTTTTGAAAATAAAGTCTTACAAGAATACAAGAATAAAGTCATAATGTTACGAGAATAAAGGCGAAATTACAAGAATAATGTTCAAACACTACGAGGATGAAGTTGAAATGTTACGAGAATGAAGTCGTAATGTTACGAGAATGAAGGTCGTAATGTTACGAGAATGAAGTCGTAATGTTACGAGAATGAAGTCGTAATGTAACGAGAATGAAGTCGTAATGTAACGAGAATGAAGTCGTAATGTTACGAGAATGAAGTCGTAATGTTACGAGAATGAAGTCGTAATGTTACGAGAATGAAGTCGCAATGTTACGAGAATGAAGTCGCAATGTTACGAGAATGAAGTCGCAATGTTACGAGAATGAAGTCGCAATGTTACGAGAATGAAGTCGCAATGTTACGAGAATGAAGTCGAAATACTACGAGAATGAAGTCGAAATGTTACGAGAATGAAGCCGTAATGTTAAGAGAATGAAGTCGTAATGTTACGAGAATGAAGTCGAAATACTACGAGAATGAAGTCGAAATGTTACGAGAATGATGTCGTAATGTTACGAGAATGATGTCGTAATGTTACGAGAATGAAGTCGAAACACTACGAGAATGAAGTCGAAACGTTACGAGAATAAAGTCGAAATGTTACGAGAATGAAGTCGAAATGTTACGAGAATGTAGTCGAAATGTTAAGAGAATGAAGTCGTAATGTTACGAGAATGAAGTCGAAATACTACGAGAATGAAGTCGAAATGTTAAGAGAATGAAGTCGTAATGTTAAGAGAGTGAAGTCGAAATACTACGAGAATGAAGTCGAAATGTTAAGAGAATGAAGTCGTAATGTTACGAGAATGATGTCGTAATGTTACGAGAATGAAGTCGAAACACTACGAGAATGAAGTCGAAACAGTACGAGAATGAAGTCGAAACAGTACGAGAATGAAGTCGTAATGTTACGAGAATGAAGTCGAAACACTACGAGAATGAAGTCGAAATGTTACGAGAATGAATTCGAAATACTACGAGAATGAAGTCGTAATGTTACGAGAATGAAGTCGAAATACTACGAGAATGAAGTCGTAATGTTACGAGAATGAAGTCGAAATACTACGAGAATGAATTCGAAACACTACGAGAATGAAGTCGTAATGTTACGAGAATGAAGTCGAAATGTTACGAGAATGAATTCGAAACACTACGAGAATGAAGTCGTAATGTTACGAGAATGAAGTCGAAATGTTACGAGAATGAAGTCGAAATACTACGAGAATGAAGTCGTAATGTTAAGAGAATGAAGTCGTAATGTTAAGAGAATGAAGTCGAAACACTACAAGAATGAAGTCGTAATGTTAAGAGAATGAAGTCGTAATGTTAAGAGAATGAAGTCGTAATGTTAAGAGAATGATGTCGTAATGTTACGAGAATGAAGTCGAAACACTACGAGAATGAAGTCGAAACACTACGAGAATGAAGTCGAAACACTACGAGAATGAAGTCGAAACACTACGAGAATGAAGTCGAAATGTTAAGAGAGTGAAGTGGAAATACTACGAGAATGAAGTCGAAATGTTAAGAGAATGAAGTCGTAATGTTAAGAGAGTGAAGTCGAAACACTACGAGAATGAAGTCGTAATGTTAAGAGAATGAAGTCGAAACACTACGAGAATGAAGTCGTAATGTTAAGAGAATGAAGTCGTAATGTTAAGAGAATGAAGTCGTAATGTTAAGAGAATGAAGTCGTAATGTTAAGAGAATGAAGTCGCAATGTTACGAGAATGAAGTCGAAATGTTAAGAGAATGAAGTCGTAATGTTAAGAGAATGAAGTCGTAATGTTACGAGAATGAAGTCGAAATACTACGAGAATGAAGTCGTAATGTTAAGAGAATGAAGTCGTAATGTTAAGAGAATGAAGTCGTAATGTTAAGAGAATGAAGTCGCAATGTTACGAGAATGAAGTCGAAATGTTAAGAGAATGAAGTCGTAATGTTAAGAGAATGAAGTCGTAATGTTACGAGAATGAAGTCGAAATACTACGAGAATGAAGTCGAAATGTTAAGAGAATGAAGTCGAAATGTTAAGAGAATGAAGTCGTAATGTTAAGAGAATGAAGTCGTAATGTTACGAGAATGAAGTCGTAATGTTACGAGAATGAAGTCGAAATACTACGAGAATGAAGTCGAAATGTTACGAGAATGAAGTCGAAATGTTACGAGAATGAAGTCGAAAATGTTACGAGAATGAAGTCGAAATGTTACGAGAATGAATTCGAAATACTACGAGAATGAAGTCAATACTACGAGAATTAAGTCGTAATGTTACGAGAATGAAGTCGAAACAGTACGAGAATGAAGTCGTAATGTTACGAGAATGAAGTCGAAACACTACGAGAATGAAGTCGAAATGTTACGAGAATGAATTCGAAATACTACGAGAATGAAGTCGTAATGTTACGAGAATGAAGTCGAAATGTTACGAGAATGAATTCGAAATACTACGAGAATGAAGTCGTAATGTTACGAGAATGAAGTCGAAATGTTACGAGAATGAAGTCGAAATACTACGAGAATGAAGTCGAAATACTACGAGAATTAAGTCGAAATACTACGAGAATGAAGTCGAAACAGTACGAGAATGAAGTCGTAATGTTACGAGAATGAAGTCGAAACACTACGAGAATGAAGTCGAAACACTACGAGAATGAAGTCGAAATGTTACGAGAATGAATTCGAAATACTACGAGAATGAAGTCGTAATGTTACAAGAATGAAGTCGAAATACTACGAGAATGAAGTCGTAATGTTACGAGAATGAAGTCGAAATGTTACGAGAATGAATTCGAAATACTACGAGAATGAAGTCGTAATGTTACGAGAATGAAGTCGAAATGTTACAAGAATGAAGTCGAAATACTACGAGAATGAAGTCGAAATACTACGAGAATTAAGTCGAAATACTACGAGAATGAAGTCGAAACAGTACGAGAATGAAGTCGTAATGTTACGAGAATGAAGTCGAAACACTACGAGAATGAAGTCGAAATGTTACGAGAATGAATTCGAAATACTACGAGAATGAAGTCGTAATGTTACAAGAATGAAGTCGAAATACTACGAGAATGAAGTCGTAATGTTACGAGAATGAAGTCGAAATGTTACGAGAATGAAGTCGAAATACTACGAGAATGAAGTCGAAATACTACGAGAATGAAGTCGTAATGTTACGAGAATGAAGTCGAAATACTACGAGAATGAAGTCGTAATGTTACGAGAATGAAGTCGAAACGTTACGAGAATGAAGTCGAAATACTACGAGAATGAAGTCGTAATGTTACGAGAATGAAGTCGAAACGTTACGAGAATAAAGTCGTAATGTTACTAGAATGAAGTCATAATGGTCCGAGAATAAATTCGAAATGCTACGAGAATGAAGCCGAAATACTATGAGAATGAAGTCGAAATACTATGAGAATAAAGAGAATGATAGAGAATAAATACTACAAAAATTTAAACACTAAAAGAATGAAGTCGAAACACTGAGAATGAAGTCGAAACACTACGAGAATAAAGAGAATGAATAGAGAATAAATACTACTAAAATTTAAACACTACGAGAATGAAGTCGAAATTCTACGAGAATAAAATTGAAACACTACGAGAATGAAGTCGAAATACTACGAGTATAAAGGTGAAATTACGAGAATAAAGTTGAAACACTACAAGAATGAAGTCGAAATACTACGAGAATATAATTTAAACACTACAAGAATGAAGTCGAAACACTGAGAATGAAGTCGAAACACTACGAGAATAAAGAGAATGAATAGAGAATAAATACTACTAAAATTTAAATACTACGAGAATAAAGGCGAAATTACGAGAATAAAGTTGAAACACTACAAGAATGAAGTCGAAATTCTACAAGAATAAAATTGAAACTACGAGAATAAAGTCGAAATACTATGAGAAGAAAATTTAAACACTACAAGAATGAAGTTGAAACACTACGAGAATAAAGTCGAAATACTACGAGAATAAAATTTAAACACTACAAGAATGAAGTCGAAATACTACGAGAATAAAGTTGTAATGTTATGAGAATAAAGACGAAACACTATGAGAATGAAGTCGAAATACTTCGAGAATAAAGTTGTAATGTTATGAGAATGAAGTCGAAATGTTACGAGAATAAAGTTGTAATGTTATGAGAATAAAGGCGAAACACTATGAGAATGAAGTCGAAATACTATGAGAATAAAGTTGAAATATCTTGAGAATAAAGCTGAAATATCTATATAGAGGTTGAGTAATTAATGAGAGAATTTTCATTTTTGGGTGAATGGTCTCTTTTGAAATCCTCAAAATTGTTCACAACTTGATTTCAGTTCTACAGTTTGGCTGATTTGACCTTACAACCTTGCACAGTGGTTTGGAAACTTCACCAGTAGTAGTCTGCGCTACTGCAAGCGTGAAAAAAACACGAGGAATAGCTTTGCCCTCAATTGTTTTTCTTTGTGGTCATACAGAGAAGTCAGAGAGAATGTGTTTTTGGACGCAAACTGGTTATGATGGGAGGCTTTGCAGTATGTTCTAGGTTAACGTGTGGCTCGCTCTTTGTTTGTTTTCAGGCCTGCTGAAATTCTGCACAGTGGGGTTCTGTGGAATTGGAAGCTTAGTGGATTTCATGTTGATATCCATGCAGGTAAGGCTTTTGACTCGTTTATTGATGTATGTGTTTCCTTCTGCTTTTTTCTTGAAGGTTGGTCCATTTTGTTCTTTTATTGTGGTAAATGATTCCTAACAAATTTGTTATCAGCATTTTTGTGTTTATTTTGCTTTATGCCCCACGTTTTCTTTCTGATTGACTGTAATTGTGTTGTTTCACATTGTATTTTGGTTTCACCAAGGGCAGATTTTTTTTTTTCATTTCATTTGGTTATTTTATTAGTTTATTAGTTAATTATTTAGGAATTATTTCGTATGTATTTTTTAAGTAGAAAATATAGTAAGATTTATTGCATAATGACATAACACTTTTTTTTTAAATAACTAAATATATTTGTATATAATTATAACCATGTTTTCATTTTTCTTATTACGGTTATCTATAAATACTAAGAATTTGGGGGAAGGTTGCTTAACTACAATGGCGTTTTGGTGCCACATTAAAAATAAAATTATGAGAATTAAGTCGAAATGTTTGAGAATTAATTGGTAGCGATTACGATATTAAAGTTATAATATTTTGAGATTATATTCTACCTAATTGTGAATTGAGAGCACCTAGAGATATTCCAAAGTGCCATGTTAAAAAATAAAAAAAATCTATGATTACGAGATTAAAACTGTAATCCGGTGGCCTGGCAACTTCTTTCGATGCTTCCAATCCGGGCCATTTGCACACGCAATATAGGCTATACTCACAAAATATTATAACTTTCATTTATACAATTTTTCTACGATTAAAATTCTCGAAACATTGACTTTATTCTCGTAATTTCGACTTTATTCTCAAAACATTTAACATTTAATTATTCTCATAATTTCAATTTTATTCTGGTAATTTTGACTTGATTCTCGTAATTTCGACTCTATTCACTCTATTCATTTATTCTCATAATTTCAATTTTATTCTGGATATTTTGACTTTATTCTCAAAATATTTCAAATTATTCTTGTAATTTCGACTATTCTTGTAATTTCAACTTTTCTTGATATACAATTTAAATTCTCAAAATATTTAGACTTTATTCTTTGAAATATTTAGACTGTATTCTTGTAATTTCAACTTTATTCTCATAATTTCTCAAAGTATAACTTTTTATTTTTTTATTTTATTTATTTAACTTTTAACTTTACGTTTTAAATTATTATAACTTTAATTTCTACAATTTATGATTTAAATTCTCTAAACATTTCGACTTATTCTTAAAATATTTCGACTTTAAACTCATAATTTCTCAAAATATAATAACTTTAATTTCTGCAATTTATCTACGATTTTAAATTCTCAAAATATTTCAACTTTATTCTCAAAACATTTGGACCTTATTCTCGAAATATAACGTCTTTATTTTTTAAATATTACGACTTTGTTCTTGTTATTTCATGACTTTATTCTCGTAAATTAGACTTTATTCTTGAAATATTTTGACTTCATTCTCATAATTTCTCAAAATATTATAACTTTAATTTCTACAATTTATCTATGATTGAAATTCTCGAAACATTTGACTTTATTCTCAACATTTCAACTTTATTCTTGTAATGTCGACTTTATTCTCTAAATATTTAAACTTTATCAAAATATTATGACTTTATTCTCGTAATTTGTCAAAATATTATAACTTTAATTTCTACAATTTATCTACGATTTTAAATGAAAAATATTTCAACTTTATTCTCAAAACATTTGGATCTTATTCTCGAAACATAACGTCTTTATTTTTTAAATATTACGACTTTATTCTTGTTATTTCATGACTTTATTCTCGTAAATTAGACTTTATTCTTGAAATATTTTGACTTTATTCTCATAATTTCTCAAAATAGTATAACTTTAATTTCTACAATTTATCTACAAATTTATCTACAATTTATCTTTATCTGAAATTCTCAAAACATTTCAATTTTTTTTTTCAAAACATTTAGGGAAAAAAAATTAGAATATATATATATATTTATTGTTTATTTATTTTTTTAAAGGATAACTATTGCCGAAATGCAACCTGGGCTGTTTTTTTTTTTACTGTAAATTGTTGAATAAAGTTATTAGTTTTGTTTACTTTGCACAGAAAAAGTACTCTCGTAGCTTCGTAAAACTGCACTTGAACCACTGATGTCACATGGACTATTTTAACAATGTCCTTACTACCTTTCTGGCCTTGAATGTGTCAGTTGCATTGCGGTTTCAGTTGGGTCAGAAAGCTCCTGGATTTAATCAAAAATATCTTAATTTGTGTTTTGAAGATGAACAAAGGCCATGAGGTTAAGTAATTAATGACAAAATTTTCATTTTTGTGTGAACCATCCCTTTAAAAGGGTCCGCAAAATGACTACTACATTACATTATCATATTAGCGCAGTAACCAAGGGAAAGCACTTTACCCACAATCCTCAAATGAGCTTCAGACACAGAGACTCAGCACTGACTTGTACTTGAATGCTTGTGTTTGTATTCAGTTGCACCTGTGTCTCTCCTCCGGTGCCTCCAGCACTGTGAAAGGAGCTAATGAGAGTGTGGTTTGTTTTCGCCTCCTCCTCCTCCTGTCCCGAGTCGCACGCTCCCACAGGACTCCCCTAACCCCTATTAAAGGCCCCCTACACCTGACAAGAGAAAAAAGCCACTCCATTTGTCATCTTGTTAGGCCTAACCTCACCCACTCGGCTCTCATTAGGCCTCACGGGCCTGAATGAAGCTATACATGAGAGACGTTTGCTCACCGCTGCCACTTCCACACACGGCCGATGACAGATATTTATGGAAAGCTCTTATGTGTGTTGAAGGATGGCTCCGGGATTAATTATTACATGTACTTTAGAAATCCGCCGACTGCTGCGTCATATGTTGGAAATGTTTGCGTCCCCCGCTGCTAGTGAAAACAAACATTTTTCTGAGCTACTGAATGCTGAGGGAATGATGACCTGATGTCTTCCGACATGTTTCAGCATGTTGGAAAAGATCAGGACGGGACGGCCGTCATTTTTAAGCTCTTAAAGTTCTGGCCTTTCAAATTTACTGACTTCCACAAACATTGTGCGGCTCAAATCCTCCGTACCTGGTTCGATTATTCGTAGTCGCCTCCGGCGCACTGCCTCAAAACAATACCTGTCCATTCATTGACAATTTCACGCTCCACAAACATTGTGCGGCTCAAATCCTCCGTACCTGGTTCGATTATTCGTAGTCGCCTCCGGCGCACTGCCTCAAAACAATACCTGTCCATTCATTGACAATTTCACGCTCCTGCCAGTTTATCATCACTCCTTCAGTCGTTTTGTTCCTCCTCAGAAATACCCGCTCTTTCCTCGCCGCAGCGGATAAATAAAGCAAGCCTTTATTTTTTGAAATGGCCGTGGCGGCTTTGATTAACAGGGCCACTGCAGTGTTTATTGTTCTCTTAATGTCTTATTGAAGGCCCTGGGAGAGCAATGCTTTTAAGAAGTGCCTCTGGCAGCCAAAGCTGTCACGCGCTAACATTCTCAATTAGCTGTCGACTGTCGGGCCTCTTCGTTTTTAAATTGTGACACTTTTGATAAAGAGTATCCCCTTTCCTCAGGACCCCATTTGCACACATCGCTCCTCTCTAAAACCCCATATTTTATACACTAAACTACCTTCGCTAAGAGCCACGGCGTCCGGGAAATGCATCTTTGAGAACTAATGAATAAACACCTGGGACGTGTTACTGTTATTTATATTCATCGATATTCCCTCCCGCAAGTCGGTGCGTTTTGGCCTTTTGAAAGTAATGATGCAAGATTAACGGCGCCTTGAAACTATAGGTTCGAGGGTGGAGGCATCAAGCGAGGTTGAAGAAATTGTAGTTGATCGCCACACCAATCTAGACAACTCTCGGCCGGTACCATTGTGAGACTAAGCTTGTATTGGGCCGCTGCCAGACGAGCGCTAATCTCGATATGGTAGAACACAGTGTCTGTGTTTGGTGGGCGCCTTTCTCCCTCTACCAGATGTGTGTTCTCATTATCATCCCGTCCCAAAGCGGAGCGGAGCAGAGACGGCAGGGCCAGGTGTTGGGCACGTACGCCTGCAGGAAGCCATTACACCGTCTTTGTGCGTCAGTCCAAGCATGTTGCTTGGATAGTAGCTGATCTCAGAACTGGCACGAACCCCAGTTTGGGCTCTAGGCTCATTGCTGAAGCTCTGATCTGGGGACTGTCCTTCGGGACACTCCTCCTCACCAGGACTCCAAAAGCAACCTCAATTACAGCACTGCCTGGGGTTAAACTTAAATTGCTTCCAATTCGGCATTACTGTCTTATAATTCAATTGTACGAGCATGAGCCATCTGAGGAGGACGATAGACCCTACCAGCCCACCTGGTATTCATCATTGTGTAATGCAGAATCATGTAATTGTCTGGTGAAAGATTACATTGTTATGTAGGTCTCCCTACGCTGCTCTGACATTCGAGACTCATTCTGTTTGCTCTGGTGTAGATTGTGGGTCCATCGGATGGGTCGGATTACATCGTGGACTACTACGGGGCACGCCTCACCCGTCTTTCGATAACAAACGAGACGCACAGAAGAACGCAGATCTCTCCGTGAAGACACCAGGTGAGGATCTCTTTGTCAAAACTTTATGGGATTCTTGTGAACCCTGTCACACAAGTGGCATATTTCAAAGGTTCTTCAAAGACTTCTTAATAATGCTCTGACTCAAGGTCAGTGGTGCTCTCGAGTGACCTCCTGGGGTATCAAAGCAAACTGGCAGACCAAGGACACTTTCAGCTGTGCTCTAAGCCCCCGACCACCGCCCCTCACTCTCCTGTTCCCCAGAAGGGGCTCCCTGCTCTGGGGAGAGAGCGCGATTAAATGTCAGACGTGCCGAGAGGACATTGGGAAAGCGCGGCGGGGTCGTGAGATTGCACTTATTATGGCTGGCACCAGGGCTGCATCTGTTAAATTTTGTCCTGGTACTCCACACACACGCTCATGCAGACACCCCCCCTGTATCCCAAAGAAAATAGTGGCCGCATTCTAGACGATTCCTTATATCGGTGTCTGTCCCCTATCAGTTTCTGTTTCCTGCCAGTTCGGCTCTCTGGTTAACATTTGCTGCCGCAGTGGTAATGGCGGCGACAGGGGTGTTATGCGGAATGGGACCCATGTGGAGACCATTACTTGCTCTCCCGTGTGTACATTGCTCCAGCATAAGCCTCCAAAGAGACCAGGTCTCCATCCCTGATTCCCCCTGCCGCATTCACCACATCTCCTTGTCTCTTTGCATTCTATCTCTAAAACTTGTCTAGTCTGAAACCAGAGGCAAAGTAAATTCAAGACTAGTTTGACTTCAAAATATTAGGGCACCACCTCAGACCATCATCTTGCTCTTTGCTTGTACCCTGATCCAGATTTGTTGGTCTCACATTACATCTGGTGCTATATCAAGACAATCAGACCATACAGAAGATCCCAAGGTAGATCTAGATCAGGGGTGTCTAAACTCAGTCCTGGAGGGCTGGTGTCCTGCAGAGTTTAGCTCCAACTTGCCTCAACACACCTGCCTGGAAGTTTCTAGCATGCCTAATTAGTCCTTGATTAGCTGGTTCAGGTGTTTAATTAGGGTTGGAGCTAAACTCTGCAGAAAACTGGCCCTCCAGGACAAAATTTGAGATCCATGATCTAGATAAAGTACCCCAGATATACAGTAGATATCTACACCTAGATCTGGACTAAACAACCCAAATTTAGATGACCTACATCTTTAGACAAATCAACCTGTGTGGCTTGAATGTTAACACAATGGTCCAGTTCTCATACACAGTCAAAAAAAAGTGCAAAAATTGCATTTTGTCAGTGGGGCAGTACCCTTAAAGTTCCTTATCTACCCTTAAAAGGTGAATATTAGTACCTTAGAGTAGTAATATACACCCTTATGTTGCTATCATGACCATTTCAGGGTAAATAAGTTTTAGAAAAATTAAGAATTGCATAAAACAAATTTGCAATTAGGAGTTACAAAGTCAGAATTGCAAGATGTAAACTTGCAATTGCGAGAAATATGTCCAAATATGTTCAAATATGTCCCTTTGAGGTTTCTGCCCCAACAACAATCTGTTGTACCCCTAAAGGTACAATGTATTTCAATTTTCTGACAATGTAGGTCACGGAAAGCTCTGATAAATGTCTTAGAACCAACTTAATCCTCCTTCTGTTTTTCTCCGTTTCATCCTTATAAATAGGTTTCTCATGTTTACATCAGCTCTGGAATGAATCCAGAAAGGCAAATGATGTTCTTTCTCGTATAGGAAAAATGACACTGATCCATTTTCAGCATTGGAAGCGTTCCCTGCCACATGTGTCTTCTCCAGTGTGGGAAGAGACTGATTTATCCTCTGCTTGTGTTATTCTGGACCTGCTCCCAAACTAAACTAACTCTTTCCATTCTGCCGTTTCAGGTGGATCCCAATGAGATGACCCACCAAATGTACAGGATCGTGTTATGTAAATCCCATCTTCTTTTTTTTTTTTTTTTTTGGATATGCCTTTGGCGTTTCCAAACACAAAGACACATGGACATGCCAAACTACGCTCTGAGAAAGACAACCCTTTGTCTGGAGTTTGCAAACATGGCTCATAGCGTTGGTCCCACTGCTCCAAGTTGTGCTCTAGTCCTCGCGTAGCTGTTATTTCCACTGGGCCGCTCAGGTCCTCTATCACTCTCTCTTTCCATCACTCAATCAATTAGTCTCTTCCTTTGAGTCATGCTGCTGGAATGTCATCCATCTTTTGTTTCTTTTTTCATTCCTGTTCTCACTTGATTCACATTGTTGGACATTGTGTGATTTTTTTTATGTTATTTAAACACTGTAAATAAAGTTTTAATACCATCTTCTGTGCTGGCATGTTTCGTTTCCCATTAGTGTTGTCAAAAGTCCCGGTACTTCGGTACCAAGTCGGTACTAAAAAAATTAAAACGTTACGGTACCAGGTTTTCTTAAGTACCGGTGGTACCGACTATCCGGTCAACCCGGTTCTTGATACGCTATACAAAAGGTGCGCTCTCACGCACTGCGCACAGTTGCGCTCTATTCAGCGGTGCTGCTGATGCCGCGGCTCTGACTCCACTTGTTGACAAAGAAGAGCCAGGCTTGCTCCAAATAGTTTGGATTTGCGGCTGAACAAGGCGAACATCATAAATCATCAAAAAACTATTTGCAAAAGATGTCGTCTAGGTTCTCTCGAAAGGAGGAAACATTAAAACTTAAAACACCTCAAATATCGACTCCGGGATCAAATGAAAGAGTTCAAGTAAGGTAAGTTTCATTTTAATTTCATATTTAGAGCATTATTGCATGTTTTAATTTGAATGTCAGACTGAAATAAACATCACCGTTTGTGTAGTGAATCGTTAGCATAAGCGCGGCTAACGCTAATATGCTGGGCCTTAGAATGAATTTGAACCAACGCTCCTATAACTTTTGTTAGAGTAAAAAAAATAAGGACATGATGTATTTACTATTTTTTACACAAATGACATGTGTATCCAAAATATATGTGTTAGAGAATGTACAAATGTATGTGTCGTTAACAATGTTTATGTCCTTAATATGAGTCTGTCAGAAAACGTTCTAGGTTTATTCTTGACTGGATAAATATGAATGCAGTTTGGATTGAATAAAAGTACAATCAAATAAAACACGTTTTATCCCCTGTTTAGTTTGGTAATACTTTAAAATAAGATCAAATTCATGCATCATCTAACATAAACTTAAAGTAAGTGAAACATATTTTTACAACATTAATTCATGTTTGTGAATGTTATTTAATACAAAAAGACATGATCATGTTTGTTCATGTTTAACAGATTAATATGATTTTATGCATTAGTAAATGTTGAAATTAGCCTAACCTCACTAAGAATAATTGCCATGTAATGTTAACTACTGTTTATTGTTAGGCGATGTTATCTAACAAATGAAAATTGTAAAGTGTTTTTAATACTGCAGTTTTCATCTGTGATAGACACTTGTCTTAATATATGTAATCTTATCTTAATTTATTATAACAGCTGAGGTTAGTTTTTTACTGAAAATTCATATTTTGCTGGTGTCAATGATTTAATGTTGCATCTGGTCAGACTTAGGCCATGGCTTTACTTAAGTATATTATATTTCTTTTTACAATTGCAGATTAAGGAAGATCATGAAAGACCCCAGCGAACTCTAAAACAGACAACAGTACAGATGTTTTTCAGCAACAGCAGCAGAAATATGACAAAAAGTTTTGGGTGAAGCTTGTTTACATTTTTTATGCCTGTAATTTATTTAGATGTTATTTCATTACTAAAATGTTTACAAATACTTTTTTAACCTGTGAAAAAACTTTTAACAAAATTTTACATTAGTATAAAGAATGGCACTGTTTTTTGTACATTTTATTTTTTTTATTAATAAAAAATAGTGTGTTGCTCAATTAATATGTTATTGTGTTTTGCTTTGGTACCGAAATTGGTACCGAGAACCGTGGATTTTCAATGGTATTGGTACCGAATACTGAAATTTTGGTACCGTGACAACACTATTTCCCATTAACCATCAGGACATGATGGGCAGGCAAACTTGTAAATGTATATTTATCTTTTTTTGTGTGTGTCAGCTACCATATTTTTGGAGAAAATTCTAAATTCTCCCCCGACTTGTGTGTATAACAGACTTGTGTGTAGATTAACTGATTCTCGCCATAAATATTGCCATAGATGCTGGAATAGCTTTAATCATATTTATGGAAGCCCCTTTCCACTACTGAAAAAAAAAAATGGTTTCTATCTTACAAAGACTTTTTATCTCACAATTGTTATTTTACATCTCGCAATTTCATAAAACAAACTTGCAATTTAGACTTTTTTTCTCAGAATTGTGATATAAACTCACAATTATGAGTAAACTCAGAATTGCAAGATGATAACTCAATTTTGAGAAATAAAGTCAGAATTTCAAGATATAAACTCGCAATTGTGATTATTTATCAATTCTGAGAAAAAGGTAAGAATTGAAAAAATCTCGCAATTGCAAGAAATGAATTGAGAATTGCAAAATAGAACTTGCAATTGCAAGAAATAAAGTCAGCATTACAGGACAAAAACTTGCAATTGTGAGAAATACACTCAAACATTTGACAGTAAATGCAAAATTGCGAGATAAAATCTTGCGATTGTGAGAAACAGTCAGAATTATAAGATAAAAGCTTGCAATTCTGACATTTTTTACAACTGCAAGTTTATCTCACAATTCTGAGTTGTGAGATAAAAACTCACAGTTGCAAGAAATAAAGTCAGAATTACAAGACAAAAACTCGCAATTCTGATTTTTTCTCAGAATTGCGTAAAACAAAGTAAAAATTGAAAAAAAACTCACAATTGCAAAAAATGAATTGAGAATTGTGAAATAAAACTTGAAATTGCCAGAAATAAAGTCAGAGTTACAAGACAAAAACTCAATTGATTTTTTCTCAGAATTGTGAAATATAAACTTAATTATGAGTTATAAAGTCAGAATTGGAAGGTATAAACTCGCAATTGTGAGAAATAGTCTGAATTACAAGATAAAAGCTTGCAATTCTGATTTTTTTCCTCAGAATTGTGAGAGATAAACTTGCAATTACGAATTATAAATTCAGAATTACAAGATAAAAACTCGCAAAACTTTTTTTCTCAGAATTGTGAGAGATAAACTCACAATTACAAGTTATAAAGTCAAAATTGCAAGATAAAAACTTGCAATTGTGAGAAATAAAGTCGCAATTCTGACTTTTTTTCTCACAATTGCAAGTTTTGATCAATTCTGAGGAAAAAAAGAATTGAAAAAAACTTGCAATTGCGAGAAATTAAGAATTGCGAAATAAAACTTGCAATTGTGAGAAATAAAGTCAGAATTACAAGACAAAAACTGGCAATTCAAATTTTTTTCCTTAGAATTGTGAAATTTAAACTTGATTATGAGTTATAAAGTCAGAATTGCAAGGTATAAACTCACAATTGTAAGAAATACAGAAATATTTGACAGTAAATGCAAAATTCAGAGAAAAAGAATTACAAGAATTAAAAGCTAGCAATTTTGACTTTTTTTTTCTTTTCTTTTTTTTGTTGCAATTGCATATATCTGGCAATTCTGAATTTTTTCTCAGAATGACGTAAAACAAACTTTCAAATTCCCAGAATTGTGAGAGATAAACTTGCAATTACAAGTTATAAAGTCAGAATTGCAAGATAGAAACTCACAATTGCTAGAAATAAATTCAGAATTACAAGATAAATTTCTCAATTATGACTTTTTTTCTTGCAATTTCGAGTTTATATCTGGCAAAACTGTCTTTTTCTCAGAATTGATATAAACTAACAATTACGAGTTAAAGTCAGAATTGCAAGATAAATACTTGCAATTCTGACTTTTTTCTCACAATTGCGAGTTCATATCAATTCTGAGAAAAGGAATTGAAAAAAAACTCGCAATTGCGAAAAATGAATTGAGAATTGTGAAATAAAACTTGAAATTGCGAGACATTAAGTCAGAATTATAAGACAAAAACTCGCAATTCAGATTTTTTATCTCAGAATTGTGAAATAAACAATTATGTGTTATAAAGTCAGAATTGCAAGGTATAAACTCACAATTGTGAGAAATACACAAATATTTGACAGTAAATGCAAAATTTTTATTATTTTTTTGCAATTGCATATATCTGGCAATTCTGAATTTTTTCTCAGAATGACGTAAAACAAACTTTCAAATTCCCAGAATTGTGAGAGATAAACGTGCAATTACAAGTTATAAATTCAAAATTTCAAGATAAAAACTCATAGTTGCAAGAAATAAAGAATTACAAGTTAAAAACACGTAATTCACATTTTTTGCGTAAAACAACTTTTTTTCTCAGAATTGTAAGATAAAAACTCACAATTACAAGTTATAAAGTCAGAATTGCAAGATAGAAACTCACAATAGCGAGAAGTAAATTTAGAACTGTGAAATAAATTAAGAATTGCCATTGTAAGAACAAAAGTCAGAATTGTGAGTTATTTATTTATTTCTTTATAACTCACAATTGCAAGTTTAAATCATGCAGTTCTGAGGAAAAAGTCAGAACTGCGAGTTGCAACTACCTTTTTTTATTTTTTATTGAGTGCCAGAAACAGGCTTCCATACCTATTTGTACTGGCCATAACATAAAAATAATATCAGGTATCGGTCAAAATAATCTCTAATTCTTAGGTATCATATAATACTGGGTTGTTACACCCTTCAGGTGTCTTGTAAAATTGGCCCATCGTTATCCCCTCTGATCTTCAAACGGTCTGTGTCAGACCAATGTCAAGTGCTCCTTCAATTTCACTTGAGTGCGTCTGCTTGTCTGCCCTGCCACAGTCCGTCACATCGCCATTAATACAGACTCCTGTAGAGGCTCTTCATCACGCTGAAGTGATTGCGGAGCAGGCCCCGGCTACGCCAATGTGTGTGCGCGTGCGTGTGAGTATGCTTCCTTATGAACTGCAGTGTCCTTGCTACAACACGTACGACTCTGCTTGGATATGTAAAAACAGATTTAGCACATTCCCCAGCGTCTGCGATGACGGGTGACCAGTGCTGCTTTGGGACTCTGCCCGAGCTCTCCAGAGCCTGCTTTAGGCATCTCTATAAATCTCCATGAAACAATAGTTTGGACAGCGAGGATTCAGCGACGTTCAGTCGCTTTGAAAAGCAACCGCATGGTTCGATTTGAAGTATCGTAGCACTAACTGTGAGTTAGGCCTTAGGATTAGGGATTCGAAAACCCTTAGCCATACGTATAAGCAATAAAAACAATGAGTTTAGATTAAGTATATCATGTAATACAGCTGTCAGAGTTGTTAAATGTCTCCCTGAAAAGGGAGAACAAGATAACTTTGATCTTTTAATATAAAAGCAAAAAGTGATTCATCTGCAAAATGTTTTCCTAACCCCCTCCGTCTCTTTCTTGTACCTCTTTTCTCCTCCTCTCTCAAGCTCTTTTCTTGTTCCTCAGCAGTGCAGGGCTTATCAATAGACCAGCCGGATAAGAGACCAGAGATTTATAGTGCACTTCCCACAAGAGAGAGCAGCAGCTCTGGGACTGCACCCTCCCTCAGTGCGGAGGAGGCCATTCCTCATCCGGCCCTGGTGTTTTATAGGTGCAACCTCCATTTCTCCCTCTCCCGCTCTCGGCCCCTTTGAGATGGAGAAAAATTAAGAGGAGGAAACAGCCCGGAGGAGGCGTGGGGTGCTCCCTTTCTTTTACCCGTCCAAAAACAACAAACTCCCAAAGGAGGGGTGAAATAATCCTGCATTGCAGACCACATTGATTCCTTATGCAGCTGCATCAGGTGGGGAAATGGGTCTAAAATCACTTAGTCCTTTACTCGTTCACTATTGCCACGTTGTGCATTATGTAGGGAAAGAGGAGATCAAAAATGAGCTGAACTTTGAGTCATTGCCTTCTGTCCACCTGAAGGGTTTGACACAAAGAGACTCTGAAGACAAGATGACTCTAAACAGCACAAAAAGGAAAAAGCTGAGATCATGGGGCCTGAGAACCGATGTTCTCAGAATTGCATTAAACAAACTTGCAAGTCTGATTTTTTCGCAATTCCGAGTTTCAAAGTCAGAACTGCAAGACATAAACTCACAATTGCAAGAAATAAAGTCAGAATTACAAGATAAAAACTCACAATTATGACATCTTTTCCGCAATTTTGACTTTTTTTGAGCAATTCTGACTTTTTCTCAGACTTGTGAGATATAAACTCTCACATTTTGCAAGAAACAGAATTACAAGATAAAAACCCCCAATTCTGACATTTTCTTGCAATTGCGAGATATAAACTCACAATTGTAAGTTATTAAGTCAGAATTGTGGGATATAAACTCACAATTGTAAGTTATAAAGTCAGAATTGCAAGATATAAACTCACAGTTGTAAGTTATTAAGTCAGAATTGTGGGATCTAAACTCACAATTGCGAGAAATAAAGTCAGAATCGCAAGGCTTGATCTTGTAATTCTGACTTTATTTCCATTCTGACTTTTTTCCTTGCAACTGACTTCCTCAGAATTGCATAAAACAAACGAGCAATTCTGACTTTTTCTCAGAATTGTGGGATATAAACTTGCAATTACAAGTTAGAAAGTCAGAAATGCAAGATATAAGTTCACAATTGCGAGAAAAAAAAATCAGAATTACAAAATAAAAACTTGCAATTCTTCCTTTTTCACACAATTCTGACTTTTTCATTAGAATTGCATAGAACAAACTTGCAGTTCTGACTTTTTATCAGTATTGTGGGATATAAACTCGCAATTACAAGTTATAAAGTCAGAATTGCAAGATATAAACTCACAATTTCGAGAAATAAGTCGTGTAATTCTGACTTTTTCCTCAGAATTGCATAAAACAAACTTTTTTTTAGAATTGTGGGATATAAACTTGCAGTTATAAGGTCACAATTGTGGAAAATAAAGTCAAAAATTACAATATAAAAACTTTTTTCAATTCTGACCTTTTCTCGCAATTGCAAGTTTATATCTTGCAAATCTGATCTTTTTTTTTCCGCAGAATTACGTAAAACAAACTTGCAATTCTGACTTTTTCTCAGAATAAGAGATATAAACTCGACTTCCTTTTACCCGTCCAAAAACAGGAAAAATCCCAAAGGAGGGGTCCAAAATCCAACAAGCTCACTATTGCCAAGTAGTGAACAAAAATAAGATGAACTTTGAATCATTGCCTTCTGTCTACCTGAAGGGTTTGATACAAAGAGACTCTGAAGACGACACTAAACAGTGCAAACAGGAAATAGCTGAGATCATGGGGCCTATAAAGTCTGTGTTGGACGTTTCTGAGGTAATCCGACGACCCCAAAAAGTATCATTCAGACATTTTTAAGTGTGATTTAAGTATCCAAATACGTTTTGGGGCCACTAGCTGTAATGTTGTATGTGTTTGACATGATAGCATGTGGACAGGTCCACAGCTGCAAAATCCCATGGTGAGTGCAGCATCTCTGCTCCCTTCCCAGAATGCAACAGTCTTGAAATGTGATCACCAAGAAACCCCTGCCCTGCAGTCACCACTTCTCTCTCTCTCTGTCTCTCTCTCTCTCGACTCTAAACGTGTGGTGCACTGAAGTGCAGATGCAATCGTGAATGGAGCGCTCATACACTCGTGATATTGACAAGCATTTCTGGTTGACACCGTGCCAAGCAAGCTGTCCTTGTCACTCTCCACAGCCTGTAAAGAAAATGATGAACAAATTCCTTCTGTAACGGAGCTGTGTTTTACCGCCGTTTTCTGGCCTCCCTGTTAAACGCTTTCTGATCAAAGCTTTGCATGTGCGTCTACTAAAATAAATGGAGGCCTGTTTCTGCCTCAGAGTGAAAAAAATGCTACTTTTTTCTCACAATATGCTTTATATCTCGAAATACAGGAAATAACAAAAATAAAAAATACTTACTAAAACGTCTTCTATTTTTGCCATTTCTACTTTATCTTAATTTTTCATAATTGCTCCTTTTCCCATTACTTTCTATTTTATATTTCACAATTATTTGTCATTAGTAACAAAATTTACAACTTTAAAACTTAATTTTAACAAAGATTTTTTTCAGTTTTGACTAAATCACAACTCCTACTGTCTCACAATTTCTACTATATTTATCGTAATTTAAACTTTGCATGAACTTTCTTCCCAGTTTCCACAATTTCAACTGTTTATCATTTCTACGCTTATTTTTTCACAAATTCACAATTATTTCTTATTTCTGATTTTATTTCTCCAAATTGTAACTCTTTTCTCACAATAGTGACATTATCTTAAATCCCACAATATTTCTGTTAGCTGTGACATTATTTCTCATAATTTTGAATTTAGTTTTCTTTTCGTAATTTTAGCATTATCTCTAAATTGTAGCCTTTTCTCTCAAATGTGACTTTTGTCTCACAGTTGTGACTTTATATCCAAAAAAAGAAACAACTATGTTTCTCATTACTGCTAGTGTTTTGCAAATTCTACTTTATTTATTGTAATTTCAAATTCTCCACACTGAGTTTTCCCTTAAATTTCAATTTTTCATAAATGCTACTTTTCCTTGTAATTTCTACTTTATTTTTTTACAAATTCACAATTATTTCTCTCATTTCTGACTTAATTTCTCCAAATCTAACTCTTTTTTCACCATAGTGACATCTTAAATTCCACAATATTTCTCATAATTGTGAATTTCTATTTCATAATTTTGTCGTCACTTCTTAATTTTAACATTTAAATTGACTTTTTTCTCACAGTTGTGACTTCATATCTCAAAATTGCAGCTACTGTATTTCTCATTACTGCTACTGTTTTGCAACTTATGTAATTGCAACTTCTCAGCACTGACTTTTCCCCCTCACAATTTCAACTTCTTTTTATAATTGTTACTTTTCCCTGTAATTTCTACTTTATTTTTCAGAAATTTACAATTATTTCTCATAATTCTGTCTTCCCTTTTTTTAACATTATCTCAAACTTTCTCAATTGTGACTTTTTTCTCACAGTTGTGACTTCATTTCCCAAAATCTTCTTTATTTATCGTAATTTCACTGACTTTTTTCCCCCTCACAATTTCAACTATTTTTTTTATAATTGCTCCTTTTCTTGGTATTTTCTACTTTATTTTTTTACAAATTCACAACTGTTTCTCTCATTTCTGACTTTATTTCTCTAAATTGTAACTATTTTAGTGACGTTATCTTTAATTCCACATTATTTCTTTTAGCTGTGACATTGTGAATTTCACTGCTTAATTGTAATACTCAAAAGAAAAGCCTTTTCTTACAGTTGTGACTACTTATCCCAAAATTGCAACTACTATATTTCTTGTTAATGCTACTCTTTTGCAATTTCTACTTAATTTATCGTAATTTCAATTTCACATTATATATTTTAGCTGTGACATTATTTATCATATTGTGAATTTATATCTCACAATTCTGTCTTCACTGCTTAATTTTAATATCATCTTTAAAAAATGCAGACTGTTCTTTCAATTTTTGTCTCTAAAACTGCAACTATATTTCTCATTACGGCTACTGTTTTGCAATTTCTACTTCATTTATTGTAATTTTAACGTATCTGCACTGACGTTTTTTGCTCACAATTTCAACTATTTTTCATAATTGTTACTTTTCCCTGTAATTTATACTTTATTTTTCACAAATTCACAATTATTTCTCTCATTTGCAACTTTATTTCTTTAAATCGTAACTATTTTCTCACAACAGTGACATTATCTTAAATTCTACAATATTTCTTTTAGCTGTGACATTATTTCTCATAATTGTGAATTTATTTCTCACAATTCTGTCAATTTTAATATCATCTTTAAAAAATTGCAGCCCTTTCTTTCAATTGTGATTTTTTTTTTTTTTTGTCACAAATGTGACTTTATATCCTAAAATTGCAACTACTATATTTCTCGTTACGGCTACTGTTTTGCAATTTCTACTTTATTTATCGTAGTTTTAACGTATCCGCACTGACATTTTTGACGTTTTCATAATTGCTACTTTTCCCTGTAATTTCTACTTTATTTTTCACAAATATTTCTCTAATTTGTGACTTTATTTTTCCAAATTGTAACTCTTTTCTCATAATAGTGGCATTATCTTAAATTCCACATTATTTCTTTTAACCGTGACATTATTTCTCATAATTGTAAATTTAGCTCGTAATTGTCTTCACTTCTTAATTTTAACATTATCTAAAAAAACTTACAACATTTTCTTTTAATTGTGACTTCTTCTCTCTGTTGTGACTTTATATCCTAAAATTGCTACTAAAACTACTATATTTCTCATTACTTTATTCCTTGAAATTGTAACTCTTTTCTCATAATAGTGATATTATGTGGAATTTAAGATCATTTCTTTTAGCTGTGACATTATTTCTCATAATTCTGTCTTCCCTTTTTTTAACATTATCTCAAAATTGCGGACTTTTCTCAATTGTGGGTTTTTTCGCACAGTTGTGACTTCATATCCCAAAATCACAACTACTATATTTCTCGTAACTGCTACTGTTTCTCTCATTTGTGACTTTATTTATCCAAATTCATCACATTATTTCTTTTAGCTGTGAGATTATTTCTCATAACTTCTTAAAACTGCAGCCTTTTCTCACAATTTTTCTCACAGTTGAGACTTTATATCCCAAAATTGCAACTACATTTCTCTGACTCACTGATACTTTTTGTAATTTATAAATTATTTCTCATAATTCAACTCTCAATTCAACTTTTCTCAAAATTCTGACTTCATTTCCCATTTAATTAATTGTATTTTTTTTTAAAGGTGGCAACAGGAATCCAAGAAGAAAATGAAAAGCATGAGGTGAAATATCTCCAGAGAGCAAAAGCAATCAGTTAAAATTAGTTTCTTCTTCAACGGTGTCAAATCGCGCTCATAACCTCTTGCGTTACAGAGACATCTGCCTCATTTGGACGGCATGATGGTGTCAAAACAGTCTTTGTTTTCATCTATTGTGCAAAAACAAGTGCAGGTCACACACACTAACAGGTCAGACTCCCAATCGTCATGGTTTACAAAGACTGTGTGACCTTCAATCCAAGCGTGGTCTTGTAAGCTAATCTGCTGGGCTCCTCACTGTATGTGTGTGCGTTAGCCTGCTAGAAGCGAATCGAGTACCGTGTCGTGGCTCTCGATGCAGTCTATGACTCAGCAGAAACGCAGTCAGTCATCGTCTCGCGTCACCCGCACAGCCCCACTGCAATGAAGCTGTGGACGCAGCACGTCGACGGGGAAGATTCATGGCACTGGCGAACTGCGCCGTCTCACCTCTGAGTCAAACACCCCAGCGGCGTGGGCAGAGCTCATCCACGCTGATGGAGACGCCACGGCAGCATAGAGAAATCTTTGTTCGCCAGCTGTCCCTGATTTTACAAACATTTTACACTCCTCCCCCCACCTTTCCCCATTTCTTCTAAAGTACATCCTGTTTTTTTGGCCAACTTCTTGGCTGGGAGAACCCGCGCAAACTCGGGTCCGGCGCTCGCTATAGCTATTCAGGGTCACGCGTCATGTGTGTTTAATCAAAATTCAATTACTGTGCCGCACCACGCTCCAAAACCCCACAGCCCAGGTTATGAAGTATGATGAAACAGGCCCCGGCCCTAATTGGTTCAGTATGGAGCCAATATCTCCCTAGCATGTTATGATAAATAGCTTCCTGTGCTGGAGGTATGCGAGTCCAGTGTCCCCTCCTCACCTTCTCCTGGTCTCCCTCTCTTTCTTTTCGATTCTGGTTTTCTATCTTTCCACATGTTTCTTACAGGACTCTGATCAGTCCTGTGGGATGCAGGTCAAGGTTGTGGTGTTTTTCAGAGTCAGGCATGTTGCGAGCGCTGCAGTGAAGCTGTCACAACTCATTGCTGCTCGCTTTACATTCTGACTGGTTTAGAGTTTAAGCCATGATCTGACTGCATTACCATTATATGCTTACAAAAAGTACTTTAGGGTTTCATTGAGCGCATAACCAATGCAGCACCATGTTTTGTTTTGTTTTTTGGACAAGTTCAAGGTTTGTTTTCCAAAGAAAACCAGGTGTCAATTTAACCTGTTTATTCAATGAATACGTTCTGAAAAAGTTGACTGTCGACAAACATGATGCATGGAAACAACATAAATGCAGTAATGTAACCCTAAAATTCCATATTTTGGGTCAAAAATGCCCCTGTAGGAGTTTTTCTCTCATATTTATATCAAACAATGAGCGATATCACACAAAAAGCGATGTCAATATCCCACAAGAGCCGTTTTGTCCCGAATAGAGTCCAAATGTGATTTTATCTACCTTATTTCTCCTGTAAGAGCGGGCACAGCCATTTGTAAAATTAATGGGTCTGGCTTCCGGTGTGTAATTCGCTTCCAGCTATTTTTAGCTGTACAAAACAGCTCGTTTTGCTGCTTGATATAGAGTGTGTTCACGACACGTCATCAATCGGCCATATTTTCCTGATTATTGTCATGTTTGGGGCTGTACTAATCCGTCGAACCTGGAAAAACATTTGGAGTACTTTAGACTGCCAAAAGTTATAACAAATCAAAGAGAAAAGTGCAAAAAACTGTTTGTGGTTTGCCAGACTGAACCAGGATTTCCAGAATCTTGAGAACATTTGTGTTTGTTCTTTTCATTTCCGGTCAGATACGTGAAATATTAGGTTAATATCTTAAAGGGGTCATCGGATGCCCATTTTCCACAAGTTCATATGATTCTTTAGGGTCTTAATGAAAAGTCTATAATATATTTTGGTTAAAAATTCTCAATAGTAGTGTAATAAAACACCCTTTTACCTTGTCAAAATCAGCTCTGCAAAAAATGTACTCGTTTCATTGCATGGGCCCTTTAAATGCAAATGAGCTCTGCTCGCCCCGCCCCTCTCTAATGTGGGATTATGAGCCGTAATGTTTACTTTAGCCACATTTAACGGCATTTAGCCGCGTTTAGCCAAGAAACTTGCCAACAAGCACATTATTAAGATAGGCCGTTAGCAAAGATGCATAAAAAAGCCTTATACTCACTTCTGCTGTGGGTGAAACTGCATCAGGAACGATTCGCATGAACATAGACGCATATGTAGATCGGGATCGGTGCTTTCCTTTTTAAAAATGAAAGTAACATTATCCTCTGCATCTTTAGCGGCTCATATGTTGGGAGTAAATGACTACTGCTATGTTCATTATTACATCCAACAACAGAACACTTCAGTCACTCAATCGGAGACATTCTTGTCTTCCCCTGCACTTGAGTCGACACAATGGCGTTCGTATTCGGACTGTTTCAGCTCGGTAAGGGCGGGTCTAAGGTAAGGCGCTCATGTCAATCAACAATCGTGGGAGTGGCCTCTGTCGGTGTGCCGTCACACCCACAGAAGCTGAGAATGAG
Source organism: Garra rufa (assembly GCF_049309525.1). Taxonomy (NCBI): domain Eukaryota; kingdom Metazoa; phylum Chordata; class Actinopteri; order Cypriniformes; family Cyprinidae; genus Garra; species Garra rufa. The sequence goes on along the minus strand of NC_133367.1, from coordinate 25,533,635 downwards.
CTGATTTTAAAAAGGGGATATTACTTTTAAAGATTAAAAAAAATACCACTGGGTGGATTTTTATCATTGTAGGGTGCTTGTGTACACAAACTGCCAACACACATTAATGTTCAAACAACAAGTAAAAGTAAGTTTTGCATCTGATGACCCCTTTAATCAATACTGCTTGTTCGTATCTTTACCACCTATTAACTTTAGTGTGTTAAAATATTGCAGCATTTCCCTGAGTTCTTCTTTAAATGATTTAGCAGCTTCCACTCATTTTTTCCGTGGTTTAGACAGCGTAAATTAGCAGAACAACGTATTTAGTAGTACATTAACCATGGAATCAATGCTGCTGTTTACATCAGAGTATCTCCAGTATGACCGTGCATCTGGATAACTGACCAAACTGTGACTTAAGTGCAAACTGGTGTGTCTTACCCTATTATTATAAGGTATTATCTTTATTATGAACACACTGGTTTACCAGTGTTTAATATTACCTATAAAGCCACAGCAGACCTGTTGTTCGTCTCAGAGCAACACAGCTGTGATTAGTTTCTGAATGAATCAGCGTTTTAAATGAATCGTGCAAATCAATGATTCAATAGCCCATTCATAGAGAGCCATTTACTTAATTTCTGAATGAATCAGCCATTTGAACGAATCGAAGTGTGTGTGTGTAGGCCTTTATTCTCAGAATATTTCGTCTTCATTCTCGTAATATTTTGACTTTATTCTTGTAGTATTTCAACATGATTCTCAAAGTATTTTGACTTCATTCTCGTGGTATTTTTACTTTATTCTTGTAATATTTCGAATTTATTCTGAAATATTTGGAATTTATTTTCGTAGTATTTCGACTTTATTCTCAAAACATTTCAACTTTATTTTCTAAATATTTCGGCTTCATTCTCGTAGTATTTCGACTTAATTCTCTTAGTATTTCGAATTTATTCTCTGAATATTTCAACTTTATTTTCATAGTATTTCAACCTTATTCTCGTAGTATTTCGACTTTATTCTCATAGTATTTCGACATTATTCTCAAAGTATTCCAACTTTATTCTTGTAGCATTATGACTTCATTCTCATAGTATTTTAACTTCAATCTCATAGTATATTGACATTATTCTCGAAGTATTCCATCTTTATTCGACTTCATTCTCAAAATATTTCAACTTTATCCTCAAAATATTTTGAATTTTTTTCTCTGAATATTTCAACTTTATTTTCGTTGTATTTCAACGTTATTCTCAAAATATTTTGAATTTATTCTCGGAATATTTCAACTTTATTCTCGTAGTATTTCGACTTTATTCTCATAGTATTTCGAATTAATTCTCAAAATATTTCAACTTTATTCTCAAAATATTTAGAATTTCTTCTCTGAATATTTCAACTTTATTCTTGTAGTATTTCGACTTCATTCTCATAGTATTTCGACTTTATTCTCATAGTATTTCGATTTTATTCTTGTAGTATTTTTAATTAATTCTCAAAATATTTCAACTTTATTCTCAAAATATTTTGAATTTATTCTTGTAATATTTTGAATTTATTCTGCAATATTTGGAATTTATTTTTGTAGTATTTCGACTTTATTCTCTTAGTATGTCGAATTTATTCTCAAAACATTTCAACTTTATTTTCAAAATATTTCAGCTTCATTCTAGTATTTCGACTTAATCCTCAATTTTTCTCATTTATTCACAGAATATTTTGACTTTATTTTCGTAGTATTTCGACTTTTGACATTATTGTCAAAATATTTCGAATTTATTCTCGGAATATTTACATTTTATTTTCGTAGTATTTCAACTTAATTCTCGTAGTATTTCGACTTCATTCTCATAGTATTTTGACATTATTCTCGAAGTATTCCAACTTTATTTTCATAGTATTTCAACTTCATTCTCAAAGTATTTCGACATTATTCTCAAAATATTTTGAATTTATTCTGCAATATTTGGAACTTATTTTCATAGTATTTCAACTTTATTCTCAAAATATTTTGAATTTATTCTCGGAATATTTCAACTTTATTTTCGTAATATTTCAAATTTATTCTCATAGTATTTTGACATTCTCGATGTATTCCAACTTTATTCTCTTAGTATTTTGACTTTATTCTCGATGTATTTCGAATTTATTCTCAAAATATTTAAACTTTATTCTCAAAATATTTAGAATTTATTCTCAGAATATTTAGAATTTATTCTCAGAATATTTTAACTTCATTCTCGTAGTATTTCAACTTTATTCTCATAGTATTTCGAATTAATTCTCAAAATATTTCAACTTTATTTTCGTAATATTTCAAATTTATTCTTGTAGTATTTCGACTTCATTCTCATAGTATTTTGACATTATTCTCGATGTATTACAACTTTATTCTCGTAGTATTTTGACTTTATTCTCTTAGAATTTCGAATTAATTCTCAAAATATTTCAACTTTATTCTCAAAATATTTAGAATTTATTCTCAGAATATTTTAACTTCATTCTCGTAGTATTTCAACTTTATTCTGGTAGTATTTTTACATTATTCTCATAGTATTTCAACGTCATTCTCATAGTATTTAGACTTTATTCTCGTAGCATTTCGAATTAATTCTCAAAATATTTCAACTTTATTCTCAAAATATTTTGAATTTATTCTTGTAATATTTTGACTTCATTCTTGTAGTATTTCAACATGATTCTCAAAGTATTTTGACTTCATTCTCATAGTATTTCAACATGATTCTCGAAGTATTTTGACTTCATTCTCGTAGTATTTTGACTTTATTCTCGTAATATTTTGACTTTATTCTGCAATATTTGGAATTTATTTTCGTAGTGTTTCGACTTTATTCTTTTAGTATTTCGACTTCATTCCCGTAGTATTTCAACTTTATTCGCTAAACATTACGACTTTAAACTCATAATCTTAGATTTTTTCATTTTTTAACGTGGCATTAAAATCAGCGTAATTTTACTACTCGCTATTAACGAGTAGTAAGTTGGAAGATAAGATGTGCTTTGCGCTGCTTAAACTGAGGTAGCAGTGATCTGTCAATCAACATTAAAGAGCATCAAAACAACATTTGTAATTGGCAACATTTTGATGGAAATGAGTGAATATAACTTTTTATTTTGCAGAGTTTACCATCCAAAGAAAACCTAAGACATCCGAAAAGCTGTGTGTGTAGCTTTTCTGCGGTAAATGTGCTACTTCTTTCCGTGGTTTGGCTTAGGTACATTGATATAGTATTACCATGGTACCACCACAGTATTTTTTATCAGGCTTAGCTGCCGCTAACATTTATTTCAAACTACACAGTGATGCAAACGCAATCTGATATTCAGACTAATCCACTTACCCAAGATGAATAACCCAAGACCTCATCCAGACTACATTGGTCATCCTTAAAGTCGATATGAAATCAAAAACGACCCTATTTATTTTGTTAATTCGGTTCCTGGTCTTATTGCGTATGATTCATCAGTGCACATTATTCTAAAAAGAGAAATGTTTGTCTTTGTGATCTTTTATCAAAGTGTAATCAATGACATGTGACTAATGACTCTATGTCCGCAGGAAAAGCTGATTGGCTGATGGCACAACAAGAACACATACGGTCCATAAAGTCATCTTGCATGTTTTTCTCTTTAAATATCCTGTTTCGTGTCGGATTACAAGAGTAAAATGGTTTCATGTTGGCTTTAAAGTCTTTGAAACAACTAAAACACTCATGTTGTCATCGCGAGCATGTGTTTGTTAGTGAAAGTGACGACCACTCGCTCTGATCTTGGCAGAGGAAGGCCTTCATTCACACGCGCACACATCTAAAGACACCCCACCTCCGCCATCCTACCCCCAGCATGCCTGCCCAGGTTACGCAAGCCCATGAAATTACAGTTGTGTCGCTTGGAACCGAAAGTGTCAAGAGGAATTAATGATAAGGTGACAGGCTTCACGAAATGGTGATTGAGAAATAAATAAATATCGAGGCCAGACCTTTCCAACCCCCCTCCTCTAATCCTTTATTTTAATTTTCACGTTTGGCGCTGGCGTGTCACCCGATAAGCCGGTCCAATATTCTCACGCTGGCTCAGCCGTGAGTTTCTCAGCTGATGCTCTGCTTCCCTGCCAGGGAGGACGGGCACCGCCTGGCATTTGGAGAGCTCGGTGTGTTCCAGAAGGTTGGAGTCTGTGTGTGTGGCTCAGGTTTGGCCTGCATTTGCAAAAGGAGAGGAAAACCTAAAATAACCTACATTGTGGGGAGCTCACAATAAAATGGGTAATGAATTTACTAAATGATTTCTTTCTTTCTGAATGATCACTGTTTTTTAGGTTTTGCATTTTAATTGCTACAATTTGTTTACATCAAAACACTGTTTTAATTCAATTTTTGTTATCATCACCTTCACGAGGTGCTGTAAATGATCCTCGAAACAGAAATATTTTTATCATCACCAAATAAAATACATTTTAGTATCTCTGATGTATTTAATATCTGATGTCTTTGAGATAAATTCGATTTGAACAGTTTTGGACCTAAGACCGATCCCTGCGGTATCCCATTTTATTATCTACAGCTCTGGAAAAAACTTGAAAATTCTTAGTTATTCTGGATTTACTAGGTATGGGTTTGAGTAAAACGGTAATATTTGTTTTATTCTATAAAGGTTTAATAAAATTTCTTTCGAAATTCAAATAAAAATGTAATTTAGAAATTTTTTAAATTTATAAAATTGTCATTTAGTGTTTTTTTTTTCAGAAAATGAATTTTTTCCTAGAAAATGACAATTGTTCAAAATAACAATGTGAAATGTTTTCATTTGTTGTGATTGAAAATCAGGGTTATTCCACAAAATATTGATTTCGTAACTCTTCTAACATTAAAGCATTGGTATTGTGTTGTCTAAAAATGAATATAAACATGTCTGAAAACATCTTATTTGTTATTTTGACCAATTGTCATTTTAATTTATTTTAAATTTGAAATAAATTTCAACAGTAGTTTACAGAATAAAAAAAATACGTTTAACTATAAGTTAAAAAATCCAGAGGAAAAAAAAAAAAAAAAAAAAAAAATCCAGATAATTTTTTATAATAGCTGTATATTATAATATTTATATTATTAAATTGATTATTACAAATTCTATTTATATTATAAAATATTTCATATTTAAATATAATTGTAATATTTTGTAATTATATTACTATTTATTTAAAAAATATATTTTATATAAAAATTATAGATTGTTTTACATTTAATTTTACTATTTTAAAATTTAAAGAATCATCAAGTAATTTTATAATATCTAAATTGATCTAAATATAAATAAATAAATATTCTTTGCATAATCTCTAAATTCAAGAAGGACTCGAGCCAAAATGTAAATAATTATTTTATTTTAAATATACCATTTTATAATATTTAAAAAAAAAAAATATTTAATATAAAATTTAAAACATTAAAAAATGTTTGTGTGAGGCTTAGTTTGACTGGCCACTATTTTGTTTGACATTTTGATTTTTAATTACTTTGTGCTTCTTCCAATTTACCTAAATAGTCTTACAGCATGGTAAATATTTGTTTAAATAATTATAATAATATTATTACAATATTTAAAAAAAAAAATACAAATATATACTATTAAAATATAAAAAACATGACAGAATTACAGTTATACATTTAATTTTACTATTTTGCAATTTTAAAAATAATTTTATAATATTTTTAAAAATGATCTAAATATAAATAAATAAATATTCAATGTAATCTCTCAATTCAGAAAGGACTTGAGCACAAAATGTAATATTTAAAAAAAAAAAAAATAGATTTAATACATTTAACATTTCATTTTACTATTTTGCCAGTACTTTATAATAATATTTAAAATGATCTAAATATAAATAAACAAATATTCAATGTATAAATCTCTCAATTGAAATATTTTTTTTTATACATTTAACATTTAATTTGACTATTTTGCCAGTATTTTATACTAATATTTAAAATGATCTAAATATAAATAAATAAATAAATAAATAAATAAATATTCAATGTATAATCTCTCAATTCAGGAAGGAATCGAGCACAAAATGTAATATTTAAATAATTTTTATTTTTACATACATTTAACATTTAATTTTACTATTTTGCCAGTATTTTATAATAATATTTATTTAAATTAAGATCATTTTAAATAAATAAATATTCAATGTATAATCTCTCAATTCAGCAAGGACTTGAGGAAAAAATTTAACATTTAAATAAAATATTTTATCTTTTATACATATAACATTTGATTTTACTATTTTGCCAGTTTTTTATAATAATAATATTTAAAATGATCCAAATATAAATAAATAAATATTCAATGTATGATCTCTCAATTCAGGAAGGACTTGAGCACAAAATGTAATATTTCAATAAAATATTTGATCTTTTATACATTTAACATTTAATTTTACTATTTTGCCAGTATTTTATAATAATATTTTAACAGATCTAAATATAAATAAATAAATATTCAATGCATAATCTCTCAGATTCAGGAAGGACTCGAGCTGAAACATGAAATATATTTTTATTTTTTAAATATATTACTGTTTTATAATATTTAAAAAATATATTTTATACAAAATTTAAAACATTGAAAAATGTTTGTGTGAAGCTTAGTTTGGCAGGTCACTATGTCTTTGATGTTTAAATGTTTATTTTGTATATTGTATTTATTTATTTATTTTAGGTAAATATTTGTTTAAATGGTTATAATAATAATTATTAATTTTATGCAAATATTTAACACACACACACACACACACACACACACACACACACACATATATACACACACACACACTATTAAAAAAATATATATATTTATTTTGTTACAGTTACACATTTATTTTTACTATTTTGTCATTTTTAAATAAATGTTATAACAATATATAAAATTTAAATATTATCTAAATTATCTAAATATAAATAAATATTCAATATATAATCTGTCAATTCAGGAAGGACTTGAGCACATAAAAGTGTCTTAGAAAACAACGTAACATCATGTTAGGTATCATATCCAAACTCGTTTTTTCTTCGGAAAATATAAATATCTATTCATTTATTGCACAATTTATTGTGTTCTATGGATTTCAGCATGTCCCACGGCTGTCACTGCTGTGATATGTCATGTGAACCGCCCGTATCTTCACCGTACAGTCTCTGAATAACGTCTCCGAGCATAATCAGCCGTACAACCATAACCGTAATGGCTCGACGCGAGGCCTGCGTACACGCACACAGAGAAAGCCCGCATGTAAGACCCTAACTCAAGTCGAGGAGGAAAGAGTCTTATCGGGGTGTTGGATGTAATCCGCTCCATGTCTGCCAATCCACTTAAAACAGGGCAGTCTGCGTGAAATGAACAGCACCTGTTCGGCAACACCTCTTCCTCTCGCCGCCCAGCCAGTCAGTGAGTCTACACGCCGGTTTCGGCTTCGTGAGTTTGTACATGTGTGGTTTGTGCCTCTCTAATCTCTCTCTGATATCCGTCCTCGTAGATGCAACTCACACCGAGAGCCGTGAGTCACCATCCTGGATCGTTGCGAACGCTAATGGTTTGCGCTTTAAAGCATTTGGCATCCGTCTGATGAAATGTAATGAAGAGACAAGAAACAATGAGTAAGGCTGAAAAGATGCGAATGGCTTCTGTTAATAAGATAAATGCTCAAATGTGTCCCGGGGATCACAGTAGGCTCATTGCGAAGATCGCTTGGCCGGTGAAGAGGCGTTAAACGCACGTTTGTGCGGGTCCAACACAGCTATCAGGAAACAGTTGGAGACCACTTATAAACCGGTTCATTCTTAGTACAGGCTCACAAGAAGATATAGAGTTCAGTTCTTTCATTTCATGAGATTTGCTGATGAGAAAAGCAGAGTGTTTTCTGCTCCGAAAGGAAAGAGGGGTCATTTTTTGTGTGTGAAACTCTCTGCTATGATGCCAGACGGTTGCTATGCGGTTGCTAGGGTGCTTGAGTTCTGGCCCAAAAGAGACAACAAATGTGTCTCTATGATATTCTGGCCTCTAAATATGGCTTTGAGACAGCTTTCTCTTTCTGTGTAAATCTAGGGGAATTACAAAGCTTAGAAAAGAAAAACAAAAATAAATAAGCTGCACGAGTTGAAGAATCATTCACGTTCATTTGAAAATTTCAAAATTTAGTTGAACACAACATTTATGTAAAAATTTGAACAACATGCTGACTTTTATTCTGACTTGTAAATATAAAAGAATAAAGGAGCATGTTTTTTACTGTGTTTTAAATGAGTAAAGAATTATTACTGACAAATGGGCAAAATTTAAAAAAAAATTAATATTTTTTATTAGTTTAAGAAAAATATGTATATATATATATAAATAAATTACATACAGTGTTACTTATGTGTTTTATGCATTTTAGATATTTTTTTGTATTTTTATATGATTATATATGTAATGTATTTTTTAATAAATATATACATTTATTACAAAAAAAATAGATATGGTTTTAGGTATTTTATGAAAATTATATATATTATATATATATTATATATATACACACACACACACACACACACACACACACACACACACACACTTCTTTCTTTTCATTGAACTACATGTAATTTGTCATAATGTCTGTATAAAATGTTTTTTTTTTAATAATTTTTTTTTTTTACAAAAGAAAATTAGATGTTTCAGGTATTTTATAAAAATATGTATATATAGACACATGCATGAGTGTTACAATGTTTCATGTGTTTAGTATTTTTATGTTTATATATATTTTTCCCAAATATTTTGATTATATATTTAGACATTAATTTTTCATTATGTCTAAAGTTTTGTTCTTCCCTTGACCCTTTCTATAATTATTCTTTTTTTAATAAATATACATTTTATTACCAAGGAAAATTAAATTTTTTTTATATTTTTATTATTTTATGAAAAATATTTATATCTATATATATATATCTATATATATATATATCTATATACCATTATATATGTATATATGTATATGTATGTATGTATGTATGTATATATGTATATATATATATATATATATATATATATATATATATATATATATAAACAGATAGATGGATAGATAGATAAATTACATACAGTGTTACTTGTGTTTCATGCGTTTTATATATTTTTTAGTATTTTTATGATTACATATTTTATATGATAAATATATATATATTTCTTTTCTTAATTGAACTACATGTAATTTGTTATAATGTCTGTATAAAAATGTATTTTCTAATACATATATATTTTTATTACAAAGGAAAATTAAGTGTTTTTTAGATATTTTATGAAAAATATGTATGTATAAATATGTATATATATATATATATATATATATATATATATATATATATATATATATTAGTATTTTTATGATTATATATATTTTTTCTTCATTTAACTACATGTTATTTGTCATAATGTCTAAAGTTCTGTTCTTCACTTGACCCTTTCTATAAAATGTATTTTTTTTTAATTAATATATTTTATTAGAAAGGAGAATTAGGAAAGTTCATTATATGTATAAATTATCATGACAAATTACAATGTTTTTATATATGTTTTACATTTTATATATATTTTATGAATATATTTATGTACGTACTTTTTTCGATTTAACTACATCATTTGTCATAATGTATTTACATTTGTTGTACATTTTTTATTACAAAGGATAAATAAATAAATAAGCCACATGATTTGAGGTATTCACATACATCATTCACATATCCTACCATTTTACTACGTATAGTATAAAAGTATTATATATATTTATATATAAATATTTTTTTTCTCTCTCATTGGTATCTATCATTTTATTTTACAATATATTACATGTCATTTGTCAAAACAGGATGCTTGAGCAGGCAGACTGTCTAATGTACCGTTCTTTATTTGACCTATAGGAGGCGGTGTTTCTACATTTTGTCAAAAGTAAGAGGTCTCTTGGCCTCAGTCCTGCTTTGTTCCAGCATCCCGTCGTATGTCACCCAAAGGGGATTTATGGAGCGCTGTGAGGAAGACAAGTCCAATATATGAGACACCTCATATAACAACATCCTCCATTTGAACAATTAAGGGCACAATGGCAAAAGCCGACGGACTAAAAAGGATGCACTTGGTATACGACAAGCACGCTCACACACGCTGCCACTATCTCCAACTGGAATGATACTGCACAAAAGCTCGAACACTGACTCTATTGACTGCTCATCGGTGGCGTAACTCAATCGGGGTAAGAATGCAAACGGGCGGTGGGATGGGGGCGAGATATGGAGAGACGGGTAGGGCTCTCATTTGTCAGGCCGCACTGCATCACTGGAGCGTGAACGGCACACACAAACCATGAGGGCTCGGCCCCGACACCCTGCACCCGCTGTCAGGGTGCCGTCACAGTCCCGGCCCTAGGCATGGGGGAGGGTTAAGAGCCAAGGCCACTGGGAGAGTTAATGATGCCTGACCGGTGGGACACGCACACACAGACACAGAAACACACACACACACACACACACACACACACACACACACACACACCTGCTTGGTGTCCTCCACCGCTGTGAGTCGCTCCCTCAGATGGGAAGATCCTGTTCGGGATACTGCTGATGTGGACTCTGCTGAGTTTTGGGGTTTTGCTGCAATGTCTCAGGTTTTGCTCGCTGAGAGGGATCCGTGAGACTGCAAAAAATGCAGTAAGAGAGAACAGGAAGTTTAGCAGACAGCCAAGATCACCTGCAGTTCGCTATGTGGCAGGACAATTACTGCGAATATGTAGAATGCTAAAAATAAGGCCTGTTTCATGCGGCGCATGCTAGCAGTGCGTTAACAGGCTGCAGTTCAGAAAATATAAATAAAACATATTTATAAACACACTCTGTTGGCTTAAGAAATATGAAATAATAAAGTGAACTACTTACCCTTTGTTTGGCTTGATGTGCAAACAAACACTATTTAGTAAATCTGACTAACTACAAACTATTTAAGTAGTTTAAAGAGGTTTAAAGTAAATACTTGGTGTTGTAACCACTTTCTATATAAAGATGTAACATTTGTTTGAAACTGAATGCGAAATCAGAACATGAAATGTGTAAGAAAAAAGCTAATAAATAAAACAAAAGGCGCTGTTAGCGCTTTAGCTATTTTGCTTACTTCAACCTCACACCATTTCTCTATGAAACCTAATTTTGTAAGCCATTTTTAATTTAGTCTTAGTCCAGTGTTAGATGCACTTTTAGTTATCATATTTAGTCAACCTTGTCCTGTTTTTGTTTAACGTTAGTCAAGTTTTAGTCAGATAAATGAGTGCTTTAGTCTAGTTTCAGTTAATGAAAACACATTCTTCTCATGCTGTTTAATGGTTAATCTGATACAAAAAAAAAAAATAACAGTGAAATTCCTCATAGTAATTCCAAATGTGACCCTGGACCACAAAACCAGTCTTAAGTAGGCTAACACAGGTATAGCCTATTTGTAGCAATAGTCAAAAATACATTGTATAGGTCAAAATGATCGATTTTTCTTTTTAATGCCAAAAATCATTAGGATATTAAATAAAGATCATGTTCTATGAAGATATTTTGTAAATTTCCTGCCGTAAATATATCAAAACTTCATTTTAATTAGTAATATGTATTGCTAAGATCTTCATTTGGACAACTTTGAAGGCGATTTTCTCAGTATTTTGATTATTTTGCACCCTCAGATTCCAGATTTTCAAATAGTTGTATATCAGCCAAATATTGTCCTAACCATACATCAATTGAAAGCTTATTTATTCAACCCTCAGGTGATGTATAAATCTAAAAAAACAACAGCGGCTGAGTAAGATATTTATTCAGTAAACATAGTAATAGTCAAAATAGTCGAGATCTCATGACAGAACACTAACTGAATGAATGACACTTTCACTTACTTGTTTGTCGGTGTTTTCAGATCATCTTCGGCGCTTCCGCAATGAAGATCGAACGCGTACGCATGGTTGCCAGATTGCATAAATACGCAAAACACCGTGAAGAAAATGTATCCTTTTAATAGAGAAGCTCTGATTTGGCGATTTGAACTTGATATTTGACAACCACACACGTTAAAGCACAAAAGTAGAGGCATGTAAACAGTCCGCGAAAATATTTTGTCTCGTTTTTTCGACAATAACAAAAATAAAAAGGGATTTTGGTAAAGTTTTTTTTTATTTTTATTTTTTAAATAGATTTAAGCCTTATCTTTTATCGCCAACGATATTGCATGTTGATATAGATGTTTTACACTTGTGTCACGATTTGGTCAGTTACCGGGATGCCTGGCCATACTGGCAATACTCAGATGTAAACAGTAGCATGGATTGCATGATTGATGTACTATTGAATACGCTGTTCTGCTAATTCATGCTGTCTAAACCACAGACAAAACATGTGGAAGCTGCTAAATCATATAGAGAAGGACTTAGTAAACAGGAAACGGCACAATATTTTGACAAACTAAGGTTAATAGGTGGTAAAGATACATACGAGCAGTATTAATTAAGATATCAGCCTAATTTTTCACCTACCTGACTGGAAATAATAAGAACAAAGACGAATGTTGTCAAGATTCTTGCCCTGGAAATACTGGTTCAGTTTGGCCAACCACAAACACCTTTTGTTCCTCAGACAGTTTTGTGCACTCTTCTCCTTGATTTGGTACAACTTTTGGCAGTCTATAGTTGGCTACTCCAAATGTTTTCCCCGGTCAGCAATCAGCAAAATATGCAAGTTTCATTCAGTTCAGCTGCATTGTTTACATTCAGTGCGGCCAATATGGCCGATTAATAATGAGTCATGAAAACACTCTATAGTCACAGTTATCGACTTTATTGTTATCGCGTCATGGGAAAAAAGCTTGTCAACAAACAGTTTTCATCATATTTTTGATTGACAGACAGAATAGTTTCCTGGAAGGATTTATATATAAACACTTCTGAATGGAGAACGATTTTTTTGTTTAGTTACATTATCTTATAGCAAGACGGCTAAGAGTACAATGCTAACTTCTCAAACCTTGACTTTTTGGTCCACAGAGACTAGTTAATTTTCCAAGGAGACATTTTATCTTTTAGCTAGTTTAAGATTGGTGGCATATAAGGGAGTAGACTATCAGATAGACGGACAGAGCAATATCTTGTGCTCTTCTGCTGTGTTTACAGTGGACTGGATTCAGGTTGGATCCAGACTGACCGCAGCAGGGATCCCTTCTCGCTGGAATATCACCCAAAGCGGACATAATTACTGGCCAGCTGGGTTGGGGTTTTAAAAGCATGCGTAAATATACAGCGCCTCAGTGAAATTGACGTTCTGTGGGTCATCCACATATAAATCAAGGGAAACACACATACACAAACCGCCAGACGCTGGACCACGGTTGCTCACGCTGGTGTGAGTTTTTTAAGGGATTCTGTTGGGAGTAAATGCAGAAGATGTCTGTCGTTAGTGTGCGGACTCGTTACTTTTTATAAGCCAAGGCAATGCAGTTCAATTAAACAGCAAGACAATTACTAAAAAGCAACTACAGGAACTAATGCATCACAGTTTGGAAGTAGTGAACATGTTTAAATGTTCAGCGAATTTTCGTGGCTGAAACAAGTTTTCCCCAAAGATTTCCCAACACCGATTTCGCAAGGGGTTCAAATTGGTCACCCGGAGCTGTGCTTCATGCATCGCTACACTTTCGAAAAGTAGAAAATGGACCTTCTTGGCCTTTAAATGTTGTGACCTCACCCTTAATACTTTGCGACAAAGCCGTAATTGCTGTGTTGATTCATAACACAGCTGCTAAAACGTGGCAACGTTTACTTGAAAACACGCTGGCCACTGGATGGAAATCGCCTCACGGATTACCACCAGCGGGTTTACATAAGGACACTTCGAAGGGACTTTTCAGCATGTCGACTTACAGATGTATTTTGTTACGTGCCAAAAGCGAGCATGAGATAGAATAATAATCACTGAAAGCTTCCAGCCGAGGTCATGCCTCAAATATAAACCTCACGCAAATAACCGTCCGCATTATTCACCAAACGCACAGCACATGGAGAAGCGGGTGAGATCATGTTTCCCCGAAGTCCGTTCGCTGGGCCTCAGCACCTGCCAGCATTCACACTTTCCCCTCTCTCCCCATCCAAGCGCCATTAAGCAATGGGAAGCCATTGATTGTCGCCCCGGTTCTAAAACACTGGTGGCAATTAAAGGGTCTCGTGCTGCGTCCGTGCCTTAGGCGACTCATTGCCATTCAGCGTCCAGCAGGACCATCAGACCCCGGTGTGACCAATACTTCTCTCCTCCTGACCAACTCTTTGATTAATGCTAATTTCTCGGTGGACGGCAGGGCTGTAATCCCGCTCGCTAATTACCCGCTCGTTATGGGGCCAGGCGTGGTTCGGGCCCTCCATCACCCTGGGCTTTGTTACCTCCGCTTTAGCTGTGGCCAGGGGAGGTGTGGATGCCTCCATGCCTATTCATGTATCACATTAAGGGGCTGGACTCAATACTGGACTCCTCTGAGGGGCATTATTCAAGTAATGTGTGATACACTGACCAGAAACCGGGTAATTTATCCAATGAGGGAATCCAAAAGCCAGCCATTTGGCAAAGGGATGTGGTAGTGTGTGATGGGCCACATATAATATAAATCACCATTTGGATGAAATATAGATGTGCTTTTGAGAAGTAAATAATGGAAACTACTTTAGTTTATTTGCATTGCAGCAAACCCTAAAACAGTTCGCTAGTCATTATCATATTTAATAAACTCTGACACAAAACACTAATTTCACAGCTATTAAACAGATAAATAAACACATACATATGAAATGTTAGAGTCTTAAGTATTATTATTTGAGAAGAAAAGAGACAAGTGTGATAAAAGATTTCCATAGGGCCTACTAGGCTACTCACTGACACATGCTAAAATAAAATACGCTGGAATAAAATAATAAAAAAGGTAAATTTGAGTTTATATTTCAAAATTCTGGCTTTGTTCTTGCAATTTTTAGATAATATCTCACAATTCTGATAAGAAAAATCAACTCGTCATTCTCTCTTATCCCCTTGGCTCAAAATCATTTTTTTTTTATATCTCCCACACTTCTGGCTTTTTTTCCCTTAGAATTGACAAACTCACAAGATATAAACTTGCATTTGCAAAAAAAAAAAAAAAGTCTGAATTGAAAGATAAAATAGGTAAATGTACAATGTTATAGGTTTAAATAGTATTTCATGCTGTAACTGTAGGGCTAATGAGTTGAACAAAACTCACATATTTTGCTGATTATTTCTGCTGAAAATGATCAATTATTGTCATGTTTTGGGCTGTACTTATCGGTCAGACCAGGAAAAACATTTTGAGTTCTATAGACTGCCAAAAGTTATAACAAATCAATGAGAAAAGTATTAAAAACTGTCTGAGGAACAAAAGGCATTTGTGATTTGTCAAACTAAACCAGGATTTTCAGGGCAAGAATCTTGATCAAATTCATGTTCTTATCATTTCTGGTCAGGTAGGTGAAATATTAGGCTAATATCTTATTTAATACTGCTTGTATGTATTTAGCAGCTTCCACACGTTTTTTCCCCCCGTGCTTTAGGCATACATTAGCAGAACAACGTATTCAGTAGTACATTAACTGTAGAATCTATGCTGTTGTTTACATCTGACTATTGCTAATATGGCCACGCATCCGAGTAACTGACCAAATCGTAATGTAAGTGCAAACCATCTATATAAACTGCATGTGAATATTATGTAGACTTATTGTTTAAATCAAATTTACACTTTAAAGGTACAGTTCTATCCAGTCGTCTGTCCTTTAGTCTGCGTTTAGCTTCAAATGGCGTCTTTGACGACAGTATTTTCTAAGAATGATTTGCATTCCGATTCTGACATCCAAAGGCACAACAATGCATTTTTCCCTCCACTTGTTGCCAGTGCTTTTCTGCAAGTGAGGTAATTTTGCCGTCTACTCCAGATTGGTCTATTAGCATGCTACTCTTACAATTTTAACATATTTTTATGGCATAAATAGTCATAAATCAGCAACAGTTTCCTTCAAATCTACAGTGTGACCAGTATGAGCGATTCCCAGATGAATGACTCCAATGAGACGATTCTATTAAAGCGATAGTTCGCCTGAAAATGAAAATTTGATATTTTTCTGTCTACCCCCAGGGCATCCAAGATGTAGGTGACTTTATTTCTTCAGTAGAACACAAACAAACATTTTTAACTCAAACCGTTGCAGTCTGTCAATCATATAATTGCAGTCAATAGTTACCAAGTTAAGAGTAAAAAAAATACATAGACAAAACCAAATTAAACTTTTTTTTAAGTCTTAAGACACAAAACGATCGGTCTGTGCAAAAAACTGAACAGTATTTATATCATTATTTGATTTTCTAAGTAGAAAATCAAAATCCATTCAACCGGTGTAGCACAATTCCAGAACGAATAACTATAATGAGCTGGTTGAGCCGACTAAATCATCAACAAACAGCGCAACCAGTGTAATTCAATTCTCAAACGACTCTAATGAGCTGATTCTTTTTACCGTGAACACACAGCGCAACCAGAGCAGTTCCTGAACGAATGACTTAGTTCTAGTTATACAAAAACTTATAGCGCAACCAGTTAGTCGGTTCTTTTTTGTAAAAAAAATAAAAAATAAAAAAATAGTCTACAGCACAGCCAGTGTAACATGATTTCCAAATAAATGATGAGCAATTAATAATATACACCTTTTTCCTGAGTAAACGATGAGCGCCGCCATTACAAATTCTAACATCAGATTGGATGCTCTTCTGTTCCGGTCTCCATAGGAACCCATTCAAATAGCGTCAATCTGTTTTTAATGTAGCTAACGTCGGCAGCTTTGTGTCATCTACACACTCATTAAACTTTGAGGAGTAAAGCACTGCCAAAATGACGGTCATTGCAACATTGCAAAGTGATGGCGCTATATAGCCATGTGCTTTTTAAAAACATTTTAATAGGTTTAACTTTAGATTAACAGCTCAGAATATATACTACTTTTACTAGAAACACTGGAGACCAGAAATCCAAAGCATTCTACAGGTTAAGAGCCAAGCGTGACTTCCATGTTCAGGAAACCTTTAATAGTTCACCTTTAATAGTTTGCGACAAAGCCTTAATTGCTGTTTTGATTCATAACACAGCTGCTAAAACATGGCAACATTTACTTGAAAACATGCTGGCCACGGGATGGAAATTGCCTCATGTTTTACCACCAATAGGTTTACATAAGGACACTTCGAAGGGACTTTTCATCATGTCGACAGAGCATACAGTGTGTCGTCATTTCTGATTGAAGGACTCTAATGAGTCTTTTTAGTAAATCAAACACGTCTAGCGCAACCAGTGCAATTCCTTCACAAATGACTCGGTTCTTTTCAGTAAATCAAACACGTACAACAACTAAATGTGTTTAAAGTAGCCGTCCCCAAACTAAGGCCCGCGATGTCTCTGAACAATGCCAGAGACATATTTTGAAAATGTAATTTTAAATATATGTTTTACTTATCATTTCGGTATTTGATAATAAAGGATGGATTTCAAACTAAAATTTCCCTTAGTTATTAACATAGCCTAATTATTTGTTAAATTCACCAACAGAATGGTACATTCAACATAATGTGTCGCGATCGAAAAGGTGATGCGCGAGCCAGCTAGAAAATTCAGAGCGATAACAAAATGACTCGATAGCATTTGAGGTGAAACTAGCACTAATTGTGGGACAGGTGCAAAAGTAAGACTTCACTCATCTCTCAGTTATCCAAAGTTTTTCTGAGAAACCAGTGGCCCCATTCCCAGCTGAAAAGTATGTGGAAGCGCTGAAAATGCTGAAGGCAGAGTTTGACCTGTGATTCAAAAAACACAGTAGACCAACACCAGCAGATGACATTGCACCCCAAATCATCACAGACTGTGGAAACTTAACACTGGACTTCAAGCAACTTGGGCTATGAGCTTCTCCACCCTTCCACCAGACTCCAGGACCTTGGTTTCCAAATGAAATACAAAACTTGCTCTCATCTGAAATGAGGACTTTGTACAACTGGGCAACAGTCCATTTCTTCTTCTCCTTAGCCCAGGTATGATGCCTCTGATGTTGTCTGTGGTTCAGGAGTGACTTAACAAGAGGACTACAACAACTGTAGCCAAATTCCTTGACATGTCTGTGTGTGGTGGCTCTTGATGCCTTGACCCCAGCCTCAGTCCATTCCTTGTGAAGTTCACCTAAATTCTTAAATCAATTTTGCTTGACAAGCCTCTCAAGGCTGCGGTTCTCTCGGTTGGTTGTGCATCTTTTTCTTCTACACTTTTTCCTTCCACTCAACTTTCTGTTAACATGCTTGGATACAGCACTCTGTGAACAGCCAGCTTCTTTGACAATCAATGTTTGTGGCTTACCCTCCTTGTGAAGGGTGTCAATGCTTGTCTTCTGGACAACTGTCAGATCAGCAGTCTTCCCCATGATTGTGTAGTCTAGTGAACCAAACTGAGAGACCATTTTGAAGGCTCAGGAAACCTTTGCAGGTCTTTTGAGTTGTTTAGCTGATTGGCATGTCACCATATTCTAATTTGTTGAGATAGTGAATTGGTGGGTTTTTGTTAAATGTGAGCCAAATCATCACAATTAAAAGAACCAAAGACTTAAACTACAGTACTTCAGTCTGTGTGCATAAAATTGATTTAATACACAAGTTTCACAACTTGAGCTGAATTACAGAAATAAATGAACTTTTCCATGACATTCTAATTTATTGAGATGCACCTGTGTATCGTTTGAAATGAAATGATTATTTGTCTGTGTGGTGCATAACAAAATAATAAACTATTTTAGCATTAAAAGGTATAATAAATACAGATAAAATCATAATAAAATAATAATAATACTAGTAGTCAGTCCGGCCCATGGTATTTTCTTTTATAAACCGACTGGCCCCCCACATTAAGGAAAAGAAAATTATGTGGCCCTCTCAGAACAAAGTTTGGGGACCCCTGGTTTAAAGGAACAGTTCAGCTGAAAATTCTGTAATCAATTACCCACCGTCATGTCGTTCCAAACCTGTAAGACCTTTGTTCATCTTTGGAAGACAAATTAAGATATATTTGATGAAATCAGAAAGCTTTCTAACCTTGCATAGACCGCAACATAACCATGTTGTAAAATAGTCCATGTGACATGAGTGGTTCAACCCTAATGTTATGAAGCTAAAATCAAAATCAGCCTAATGACTTTATTCAACAATTTCTTCTCTGCCGTGTCAGTCTTCGACCAGCGTTTTGTTTCTAATGGAATTCAGTTGAGTATTGTGCACTTTTCTGCTGAGAGTTTACCACTTTTTAACTTTGATACGAGACAGCTGGAGAGGCTGTAATGGCAGAAGCGTTCTTTTATTTTAGGATTTGGCCAGACCGCTGACCCGCTGTTATGCCAGACAGCACATCTAATTCTTCCAATTGACAGAACTGACACAAGCCAAAGACACTGACGATGAGAGTTCAAGAAAATCAAAGAAAGAGCCGCAGCAAAAAAAATAAATACAAAACGGTCAAACTAAGTGACGGCAGGCAGAGCAAAGGAGGAATAGACAAAACATAGGAAAACGTGGACAAGAGAGGCCTGAAGTGGCTACAAGCTGTTCCACTGATCTCCACATGAATGTCCCTTTTTTTAAAAAAACCCTGGTCTGCAATTTCCAGTTTAATAGCAGTGCCTGAGGCGATAATATGATAATAGGCTTGCTATCACCCAGGGCGAACTTTTCTCTGCCACGGAGAGGCCTGCCCCGTCCTGCCGGGAGCCCTTTGATTAACGAGCCACGGTAATCCCGGACACGCAGTACGGACTTGGGACAGGAGCTTTCATTTGTGTGGCGAACACAAAAGGCACAGGTGTAATTGTTGCTTTGCCGCCAATGATTAATACTTTTTAGACGCCACGTCCCCCACGGCCAAAATGAACTTAACCATCTTATATAACACCACAGTGAAATTTAAACAAACAAATGGGAAGAGAAAAAATAAGCCTCGACTGCCTTTGTTTCCCTTCAGATTTGTGTTTTTGCCAAACCTCAAGACTCCCCTTTTCCTGATGTATTTATTTAAACCGTAGGTCGCTTCGAATCTGGCCATGTTCTTGCGTCTGTGAGAAAAATTCACTTTAAACATGTCGCTATCGCTAAAAACAGTTCATCCAGTCGCAAAGCGACATCTGCTTTGGATTTCAGGATGACGACACCCAAAGTTGTGGAAACGCAAACAGCAAGTGTTCCTCTTTTCTGATTATGTGCGCAATCAGAAATTTGGTTATCACTCGTTCTATCGGAACATCCGAGAGAGAAGAATTTGTGTCGTCAATACTAAACTGAGACCAGATTTCAGACGCCACACCCAATGGTAATAAGACTAGTCAACTGCACTCAGATGTAGTTGTAAGTCACAGTGCACAAATGTCTGGTTGAAAGGAAAGAATAAATAAGATATTAAAATGAATGGTAATAACATGATAAGCAGTCATCCTGGACCACAAAACCAGTCTTAAGTAGCATGGGTATATTTGTAGCAATAGCCAACAATACATTGTATGGGTCAAAATTATCGATTTTTTTTAATGCCAAATATCATTAGGATAGTAAGTAACGATCATGTTCCATGAAGATACTTTGTAAATTGGCCGCCGCCATCTTAAATGTAGTCACGATAAGTCGAGTGTCGAGCACCAAGGAAACTACAACCTGATACGTTGATAAGCTGATAAATTCCTTGGTGATCGACACTCGACTTATCGTGACTACATTTAAGATGGCGGCGGCCGCTAAACTTCTTGCGGTTACTGTCTGTATAAATCTACTTGTAAATAAACTACCGGTGCTTTTTCTAAGTTCTCAATGTCTCGTTTTAAATGTCAGGGCCCTTGGAAGTCTACCAATGAAGTGTGGAGCTACTTTGTGCCTCGTAAATGGCGTAAAACAGTGATTTATTTACATGGCTCCTTCGATGCCCGATTGACTTTCATTGACAAGCTGTTGTGAGCATCGGCTAACTGACCCCAGATTTCGGACAGCAGTGGACAAGACGAGATGAGATATGCAAGGTACGTTTACACTCGGTATCATGATTCAATACACTTTAGGTCAAAATCACACCGGAGTTCTCCTTTAATTTTTGAGTAGTAATATGCATTGCTAAGAACATAATTTGGACAACTTTAAAGGTGATTTTCTCAAAATTTAGATTTTTTTTTTTGCACCCTCAGATTCCACACTTTCAAATAGTTGCATTTCAGCTTCTTTCAGATGATATATAAATCTCAATGTCAAAAAATTGACCCTTATGATTGGTTTTGTGGTCCAGGGTCACATATTTTCCATGTTAGTCTGAAATTTCTATTAACCTATCATCTCCTAACATTTTACCAAGAAATACTGTATTATTGGGAGAGTGGCAACTGATATTTATATGCATTTTATTTTTCTGCTGTACTGCTATAAAGATCTCATTGATATTCATTACAAGCTATGAGAATTTTTGAGCATATGAATATCAGCAACTGCACCAAATTAATTTTTTTTCTTTTTCTTATTCTTCCCAGTTTGGGCCTTTGAATAAAATTCATGTGTTTTTACCTTCTGGAGTATGAGGTCCATTTCTCCTGTATGTGTGTTTCTGCTTCCACTCAAAATAGGCATTTTCAAAATTATAATAAATGATATGTGGGGTATTTTGAGCTGAAACTTCACAGATGCATTCTGGGGACAGTTATTAAAAAATAAACGAAACTGTAATCTGTTACAGTTACTAAGAAAAAGTGTGTGATTAAATTACAGTTACACTCTTAAAAATAAAGGTGCTTTAAAAGGTTCTTCACAGCGATGCCATAGAAGAACCATTTTTGGTTCCACAAAGAACCATTCAGTCAAAGGTTCTTTGAAGAACCATCTCTTTCTTACCTTTTTATAATCTGAAGAACCTTCTATTGCCACAAAGAACCTTTTGTGAAACAGAAAGGTTCTTCAGATGTTAAAAGTTCTTTATGGAACCATTTAGACAAAAAAGGTTCTTCTATGGCATCGTGAAGCACCTTTATTTTTAAGAGTGTACTTATGAAAATGTTAACAATTATAAAGGGGGTTACATCTAATGTTTTCTGTAAAAGTTTGGATATGTTTTAATAATATTCGACCTTGACCACAAAACCAGTCGTAAGTAGCACAGGTATATTTGTACCAATAGCCAACAATACATTGTATGGGTCAAAATTATTGATTTTTTTTTATGACAAAAATCATTAGGATATTCTGTAAAGATCATGTTCCATAAAGATCTAAAATTTTATTTTATTAATAATATGCATTGGTAAGAACTTTATTTGGACAACTTTCTCAATATTTAGATGTTTTTGCACCCTCAGCTTCCAGATTTTCAAATAATTGTATTTCACTCTACATTGCTGCTGAAATCTTAGGCTACAACCTGTCTGAGAGCTGATTAACAGTTAGAAATATTCGTTAAAAGTAATCAAATGTAATCAGTTACATTACTTTCATAAAGTAACTGAAATAGTTACACTAGTTATTACATTTGAAAAAAGGTAACTTGTAATTTTTAACCTATTAAATTTCCAAAGTAACTTTCCCAACACTGCTGATGAGCCACAAAATATTTTGTTGACTTTGGTCATGATTTGCATCTACCAACCCTGAAAACGTTAAAAGGACAACCTATTAACTGCTCAGCTGCTCAGATTTCACTTCCCCCTATGACATAGAAATAGATCTTATTATAATATTACCTCCCGTTAATCTGCACTTTTCCACTTGGGCGCCACCATTTTGTTTTCACAAGCAACAACGGTGTACCAGTTCTAATGCCATGGTGAAAGTTTGAGCAATGCTAACTGTTCTGTCGTTGACTGCACAGACGAGTACAGAACATTATTTAGATTCCCAGCCTTGGAGGAGACAAAAAAGCAGTGGATTTATTGATTTATTTACTGTATATTACACTCCTGCCACACAGATCTAATATAAACATGGAATTTCTTTCCTAGCTGTTTAGATTCACAGACATAACCGACTGTTTTTGTAATTCCTATGTGTTTTTAACATAAACTTTGTGTTTTGACAGTTCAAGCGCAATATGACATGAAAGAGAACTTAGTTTAGTACTCACATTCCTTGTGACAGCTGCTTTCTGTACGCGTGCTTTGGATGTGTGCACGCAGAAAACCCTATATCAGAAGTTTAAACTGATGTGGCTTTAAAACGCATGATTTCAGTGCGATAGACAAAACCAAACGCAGGGCTTCACAGTGCGACCATTTCACTCGCATTTGCGACTGAGAACTACTACGTGCGACTATGAAAAAATATTTAGGAGCACCATGTGCTACTGACATTATCAAGTGCTCCTAACAAAAAAAAAAAAGTAAGCCTAGAGCCCTGAAACAGATGTTTTTTAGCAGAGTATCTGAGTTATAAGATGTAAAGGCACAGCCCTATTCTGAAAAAGGGGGCGGGGACCAGCAGCTCATTTGCATTTAAAGAGCAATGCATGAAAACGGTGTGTTTCTGCTTCCACTCAAAATAGGCATTTTCAAAATTATAGTAAATGATATGTGGGGTATTTTGAGCTGAAACTTCACAGACGCATTCTGGGGATACCTGAGACTTATATTACATATTGTAAAAAGGGGCATAATAATGCTCCTTTAAATGGGAAAACATCTGCTTGGACCAAGAATAAGAAAACGAACAACTATGGTTATTTTGCTTCTGAATATAACTTACTTTAGGAGTCCTTTAATACTGTATAAATATTTCATACAAAAATATCTGTTTTGTCTCATATAATATCTGCAAACAATAAACACTCTACACTCGTATGCTTTAGGAATATGGTGCCATAAAACATAAACAAAATTATATGACTGTATGGTTTCGCATTGTTGCAAAATTATATGTTTTTGCCCTGTCCCATCACATTTTGCTCATTGTTGTTATGAATGTTGTAATCAGTGTAGTTTTTCCCCTACCGGCGTGCTCAGTGAAAACATTGCTGCTTGTTCATGATTGTTACGGATGTAGTTTCAGCTTAGCACGGGGCAGTGGATTGTTATTTTTTCAATATGCCTCTTTTTTCCGCTGCATTCAGTTCGTTCACGGCATTAATGTGTGTGAAGCGGTCCTGCTCGGAGGCCGCAGTCAACCATGTCAACAACACCGTTCCCAAAGTCGTTTTGCATGGGATTACCTAGAACTTTCTAAAGACTTGCTCTAATTCATGTGCATCTTCACTAAGCTCTTCACCCAGTATGTGGTCGGCGAATGTGAGTGAAATTAATTATCTTTTTTCACTGAATGGCTTCTAAATCCCAGATTAGCCCCTCTAAGTCAGTGTTCAATTTATGATCTATGGTTTTAATGAGGCACTGGGCTGCACACCCTGCAAAATATGAGAGGAGGTGAGAGGGGAAATGTAGTCGATGCATTCATAAAGTCTGTCCGCTGGCGCTGTGGCTGTATTGACAGGACCTACTTAGTCGTCTTCCAGGTGAAGTCCCTGTTTCAGGTGGCTGAAGCAGAAGTATTGAAATAAGTAAAATACAAGTATTTCAACCACATCTTAACTTTAAGTTTTAGAAAATAAGTAATTTTAACATAAACATTGAACTTCTTACCTCTAGTTTATTTTAGGTTTTGACATTTGTAGATCTAGAAATCATCAAAAGTGCAAAAAGTTCGTCAGAAACATACATTTACAAACAAACAGACTACCAAACGCAGCTTTCAGATGCCATTTTTTAAGATCAACCATCCCGAAATTGAACGCACAGGATTGTGGGATATCAAAGGATACATCTATGCTGCCTTCAAAAATCGACCAGATTCAGGTATTTTAGAAGGCAGAAAGTAAACTTTGGGTTTTAACATGCCTTGATGTTGCCTTGCAATTTTGAGTTTATATCTCGCAATTCTGACTTTTTTTCTCAAAATTGCGAGTTTTTATTTTGCAATCCGGCCTTTTTTTTCTCACAAATGCAGGTTTATATCTCGCAATTCTGACTTTTTTTCCTCACAATTCCGAGATTATATCTCGCAACTCTGACTTAATTTCTTGCAATTTCAAGTTTATTTCTTGCAATTCTGACTTATTTCTGGGAATTTCGAGTTTATATCTCGCAATTCTACCTTTTTTCTCGCAATTCTGAGTTAATATATCGCAATTTTGCATTTTTCTCACAGTTCCGAGATTATATCTTGGAATTTTGCCCTTTTTTCCTTGCAGTTCTAAGTTTAGATCTTGCAATTTTTACCTTTTTTTCCCTCACAATTTCTGAGTTTATATCTTCCAATTCTGCCTTTTTCCCTCATAATTTCGAGTTTACATCTCGCAATTCAGACTTTTTTTCTCCCAATTCCGAGTTTATATCTCACAATTCAGATTTTTCTTGCAATTCCGAGTTTATATATATATTTCCCAATTCTGCCTTTTTCTCACAGTTCAGAGTTTATATTTTGTAATTCTGACTTTTTTTTCTTGCAATTCTGACTTTTTTTCCTTGCACTTTCCGAGTTTATATCTTGGAATTCTGCCTTTTTTTTCTTTTTGCAATTCTGAGTTTATATCTCACAATTCTGCCTTTTTTTTCTCACAATTCCGAGTTTATATTTTGCAATTCTGGTTTTTTTTCTCGCAATTCCAAGTTTATATTTTGCAATTTTGACTTTTTTTCACAATTCTGCCTTTTTTTCTTGCAATTCTGAGTTTACATCTCGCAATTCAGACTTTTTTCCTCGCAATTACGAGTTTATATCTCACAATTTAGATTTTCCTTGCAATTCCAAGTTTATATCCCGGAATTCTGCCTCTTTTCCTCGCAGTTACGAGTTTATATCTCACAATTCAGATTTCCCTTGCAATTCCAAGTTTATATCACAGAATTATGCCTTTTTTCTAACAATTCTGTTTTATATCTTGGAATTCTGCCTTTTTTCTCACAATTTTGAGTTTATATCTTGCAGTTCTGCCTTTTTTCTTGCAATTCCAAGTTTATATTTTGCAATTCTGACTTTTTTTTCACAATTCTGACTTTTTTCTCGCAATTCTGAGTTTACATCTCGCAATTCTGACTTTTTTCCTTGCAATTCTGAGTTTATATCTCACAATTTGGATTTTTCTTGAAATTCCAAGTTTATATGTCAGAATTCTGCCTTTTTTTTGTCACAATTCCGTTTTATATCTCGGAATTTTGCCTTTTTTCCCTCACAATTCTGAGTTTATATCTCACAATTTTGATTCTTCTTGCAATTCCGAGTTTATATCTCGATATTCTGCCTTTTTTTTCTCGCAATTCAGAGTTTATATCTCTCAATTCAGATTTTCCTTGCAATTCCAAGTTTATATCTCAGAATTATGCCTTTTTTCTAACAATTCTGTTTTATATCTTGGAATTCTGCCTTTTTTCACACAATTTTGAGTTTATATCTTGCAGTTCTGCCTTTTTTCTTGCAATTCCAAGTTTATATTTTGCAATTCTGACTTTTTTTTCACAATTCTGACTTTTTTCCTTGCAATTCTGAGTTTATATCTCACAATTTGGATTTTTCTTGAAATTCCAAGTTTATATGTCAGAATTCTGCCTTTTTTTTGTCACAATTCCGTTTTATATCTCGGAATTTTGCCTTTTTTCCCTCACAATTCTGAGTTTATATCTCACAATTTTGATTCTTCTTGCAATTCCGAGTTTATATCTCGATATTCTGCCTTTTTTTCTCGCAATTCAGAGTTTATATCTCCCAATTCTGCCTTTTTTTCTCACAATTTTGAGTTTATATCTTGGAATTCTGCCTTTTTTCTCACAATTTTGAGTTTATATCTTGCAGTTCTGCCTTTTTTCTTGCAATTCCAAGTTTATATTTTGCAATTCTGACTTTTTTTTCACAATTCTGACTTTTTTCTCGCAATTCTGAATTTACATCTCGCAATTCTGACTTTTTTCCTTGCAATTCTGAGTTTATATCTCACAATTTGGATTTTTCTTGAAATTCCAAGTTTATATGTCAGAATTCTGCCTTTTTTTTTGTCACAATTCCGTTTTATATCTCGGAATTTTGCCTTTTTTCCCTCACAATTCTGAGTTTATATCTCACAATTTTGATTCTTCTTGCAATTCCGAGTTTATATCTCGATATTCTGCCTTTTTTTCTCGCAATTCAGAGTTTATATCTCCCAATTCTGCCTTTTTTCTCACAATTGTGAGTTTATATCAAGAGTTTAATGAAAATTAACCATGGTTTTACTATAGTAAAACTGTAGCAACTATGATTTTTTGCGTATTGACTGCCATTTTTACAACCAGAGTTGTACTACAAATACTATGGTTAAACTACGGTTAGTGTAGCAAAACTAGGGTTAATTTGTGGTTACCATGGTTCAGCTATAGTAACTTTTTTGTTTGTTTTTATTTAAGGTTTTGTAGTAAAACCATGGTTAATTTTCGTAAGGGCAGAACAGTATAACACTTAATAGTTAATTTGTTTTAATGCCCTAGTTTATAATTATATATATTTTATAATCGTTTTACATCATCTTCAGTCAACCTGCATTTGTGTAAGAAAAAAACAAGGTTGCCAGTCAGATGTGTGTGGAAGTAATGACACGAGTATGACACGAGTCATTTATTTCATAATTTGATCATCACAATACATTCACTTTTAATTCATAAACAACAACATTACTGTAGAAATGTCAGTGATACACTCACCGCCAGTCATCTCAGTTGAGGCGTCTGTCTGGCCTGTCAGGGTGTAATACAAGTATGCATACTAGAAAGTGATTACGTACATGTCTGTTCACCTGAGGTGTTCCTGTAGCAGTGACTTTCACACCGAAGGCCTTGACCTCCTGACCTTTTGCCCCCTCGTAGGATCAGGAGTGTGCGCGTCTCGCACGATGGGCTGGGTGAGTGCAGACGGGCCGATCCCGGCGAGGAAACCCGAAGCCCCGTGTTGCTTGTGCATTATTCACGGGGCCTCTTGCGGTTTCGTCTCGGGATTGTCTCTCGCCCTGTAACCCAATCCTTCGCTTGCACCGTTCCCCTGAGGGAATCCAAGTTCACTGTCACACCACTTCTCAGGGAAAGCGAGCGAGAGGTAGAGGTACGGTCAGCAGCTCTGCCGGGGTGACGGCATCACAAACCTGCATTGATTAAGGCGCTCGCAACCACAAATGAAAAGCAGTTCACGTCAGTCATGTGTCAGACGTGCTGTAAAAGAGCGGGAAATCTTTTTCTGGGTTCTTAGTATAGAGTGTGTTTTCAAAACAGAGATATGTAGTAAAATACAGTGTTGGGTATAAGCGGTGTTTGCTTAGGATAGCATCATTGTTACTATTGTAACTTGTAATCCACTTGCAGTTTTTTGCCTGATGGACAATAAAACAAGAAAAAAATCCCATACACCTATTTTAAAGATGCGATCTGAGCCATGTAGAGACCAGAATAATTCTTGAATCTTCTTCATATCCAATTTAGATCTTTTTACAAACCTGAATATAATGTATTGTTCTTATTGTGGTTTTATATGAAAATGTTCTTTACAATTAGTGAGTATTTTATCATGCCATTAATTTTAGCAAGTTTTACTGTTAAATGGCACAATGTGCAAAATGAAAAATACCTTTTTTAACTTTAACCTGTATTTTATTAATCGATTAATTTTTTTCCTCTTCTAAAACCATAATCGAGTGCATTGTTTTAAATATCTAGTTTTTTTACTCTTTATGTTTATTTATTTATTTATTATCATTTATTTTGGTAAATAACATTTTTCATTTAAATATTTAGATTTATTAAAATTCTTTTTTTTAAATAAACATTTGAACGTTTTCATTAGAATGAGTTTAGTATTATTTATACACTGCTATACTGCTGTATATTTTAAATTAACTTTAGTTTTCATAGTTTTATGACAATTTATTTAATATAAAAAGTTTTTTCTTTGTTTTATATGAAAATGTTCTTTACATGTAGTGAATATTTTATCATGTAATTTAGTTTTTAGACAGTTAACGTGATATCTTAGTTGACAATATGCAAAATGACAAAAAAAATATTTTATTAATCAATATTTATTTTTTCCCTCTTTTAAAACCATAATTCAGTGCATTGTTTTTAAATATCTTGGATTGTTTTTTACTCTTGCTTTTTGTTTTTGATTGTTGTTTTTTATTATTATTATTTTGGTCAATAACAGTTTTAATTAAAAATAAATAAATAAATAAATAAATAAATAAATATGCTTTATGGTTTCTAAAAATATTTTGATTTAAGTGATATTCGTATAAATAAACTTATTTTGGTTAGTTGCCAAGCCATCATTTCTAATTTCTGTGACTTTATTTCAGCTTTATTTCAATTACAAAAAATGTTTCGTAATAATAGTTTTAGTAAACAATAACAAAAAATGAAATGAAATGAACACTGGAAAATACATTTGTAAATTTGTAGTTTTTTTTACCTTTAAATCTACCTTTATCTTTATGTCTCAGCGATGTAGATATACTGGATATTCTCTCTGGCAACTATTTAGTACACAGTAGCATAATGGCATCTTGTTTTGCACCGCTACCATTCGAATCGGCTGTTTGCGAGAGTTCATTTGTGTTAAACGCTCTCAGAGTAAACGTTTACACCACATCCTGATTAAAACCTCAGGGAAACGTACTGTTTTTTCTCAATTTATTTCCACAGATTCTCAAGGTATCGACGAGCTCGTGTGCTGAGCGTGCTTTCATTCCACTTCCTCGAGCCGTAACCAGCTCTCAGAGAGCAGGCCACGGGGCACTTCAACATCAAACGAGGCATGAACACGAGACACCGGCATACGAGAGAGAACGCCGGCAGTGCGGCCCAGGCCTCCATCTGCGCTCAGACAGCTGGCATCAGCAAACTAACCACAAAGTGCCTGGATTACACACAACATCTCTTAAAGCCTCCCAACACACTGCACACTTTGTACTCATCAAACCATCCACATCAGTAACTCATTCTGGACGCCTCGTATAAAGAGAAGCGAGGCGCTTTTGACGCCGATGGGTTGGAACCTGCGAAGGAATCAAGCCAGACACGGAGGTGTACAGCATTAGCGTCTTTTATTTCGGTTTCTTTTTTTTTTTTTTTCCATTTCTCGTTGCATAGGAAATGCACATCTTGCTTTTAGTAATTGAGTCGATGGAGGTGGACACTAATGGCTCCAAGAGAAAGGGGGCAATGTCACTACACACATAAAAAAAAAGAGAGAAAAATTCAGAGAAAGAACCAAAAAGCAAACAAAGTCATTCACAGCTCAAATACAGAAGCTCCGTGGAACTAGTTATGGAGCTGGTACCAATACAACGTGAAGTTTTCTTCAGGAAATGTATTAGAGGCACAAGGTTTTATTCATTTTTTTTGTATTTTTTTTAGATTGTATCTAAAACGTAAGTAAGTATACAGTGATTCTGCAATGTGAGATGAAGCTCATGGTAATTCGTAACCGTTTTTCACTTTGGCGAAAGTAATTGCTCAAACCAAATCATCGCCTTGGAAAATAGTTACGTTTTCTTACAAGATGGGTTTGGATATACGAAGGATGACAATGATGGACATGAAGATTTGGAGTGGTGGAGCTGGTTGAAGGGGTCTTGTAACATCACGCCAGAGATTCACGTGTAGCTAATCTTTCATGCTAACCACCGCGATTGTCTTCTTTGCGATTAGGGCCGCAGTGCTGGTTAATTTTCAACAGAAAGGTTCGAGCAGAACTTGTTCTAGTTGAACGTCCTCAGACTTATACGCACAAGCACGTCTGTTTCCAAAAAAGTGGTACAACATGTCCTTAAGATATTTAATAATCAGTATAAACAAAGAGGAAACACTAATTGTAGCCATTTGTTGCATGTTTTGGTTTATGGATATTATTGGCTGCTAGAAGACCTCTTTTCCTTAGGGTTGGATTTGATGGTCCTGGATGTTGTAGGTATGTGAACTATGCTCAGGTTCAGAGCTATTTGCGAGTCTCGAGACTCTTCTTGATATTTGCATCCTACTCTTTAGTCATCTTCAAGTCAAAGGCGTCTTTTGAGGATCTTCTGAAACTCACTCAGTTCCGTTAACGGTTCTCACATGAACGTTTTTCTGCTGACACAGAACGAACAACGTACTAAACCACACCGTTACTAAATCTCAACACAAGTTGGATACACTCTTAAAAATAAAGGTTCCAAAACGGTGTTTTTGCAGTGATGCTATTGAAGAACCTTTCAGTGAACGGTTCCTAAAAGAGTTCAAAAACCATTTTGAAGAACATTTTAATAATCTAAAGAACCTTTTCTGCGTTTGAAAGGTTCCAAGGATGTTCAAGGTCATTCATAGAACCACTGATGTCAATAAAGATCCTTTATTTTAAGCGTGTAGTACGACCAGTTTAGTTAGACTCCTGAATATAAGGTGATTATTCTTAGTGGATCAAAGACATACAGCGCAACTACTGGGCTTTGACTCCCAAACAAATGATTTTTCAGGCCAGGGCTTGAATCAAAAATATCAAGCACGACCAGTGTAGTCTGATTCCTGAACGACTCTTTTAATGGATTATCACAAATAGTGTACTCTGAATCTCGAATGAATGACTATTTGAGTCACGTCTTCTTGTGAATCAAAAATACACAGCTCAACATCAGTGCTGTTCGATTCTTGAAAGAATAATTCCAATGAATTGGTTCTGTTTAGAGAACCAAGACAAGGCTACGTTTACACTAAGGTGTTTTTGTTTTAAAACAGGTAACTTCTGCAATGGCTATGCCTGTCTTTTACACTACTCTGGCCCTCGAAAACTAAGAGGCTTTCAAAAATGCTGCAGACCACGTTTTAGTTTGAAATCTCTGGGGTTGCATTTAGTGTAAACGAACCAAAACAGAGACTTTTAAAAACGATGGCATGGCTGCCCATGTTCGCTCTGCGTATCCTTGATGACCATGTAAACAATAACATCATGCCCATTTGTTGCGTCTTGTTTCGGAGGCTCATTTAAGAAAAGTAACCGTTGAATTGCAAAGTTAAAAAAAGAAACTACAGTGTTTTTATAACCCAAGAAATAACATTTAATTTTATTACAGTTACTGTACATCCTTGATGGCACATAGAGCCTGAATGGCCACACTACACAATCGAAAACGCATGAACACATGACCATTTATAATGTTTAACGTGTAAATTGTTTACACGGTCTTCAAGGATACACAGAGCGAATATGTGAGCAGATTTCAAAAGTCTCCGTTTTGGTCAGTTTACACTGAAATGCAACCACAAAGTTTTCAAACTAAAAGAGTCTGCAGCATTTCCGAAAGTCTGCATATTTCAGGGTCTAAAACATCAGAGTAGTGTAAACGACAGGCCTAACTGTAGCAAAAGTTTTGCATTTTAAAACGAAAATGCACTAGTGTACTTTGATTCCTGAAGGAATAACTACAATTAATTGGTTCTCTTTAGTGAACCAATAACAGCGCAAATAGTGTACTAAGATTCTAGAACAAAAGACAGGTATGTAAACATTATAACGTCAATAACAATCTGCTGCTGATCGGTTAGGAGTTTAAAACTCTTGCAGTCTGAGCCCGGCAGAACAAAAATGTACAGATAATGTACTCACCCCCTTGTCACCCAAGATGTTCATGTCTTTCTTTCTTCAGTCGTAAACAAATGTTGTTTTTTGAGGAAAACATTTTAGGATTTCTCTCCATGTATTTGATATGTATGGTGCTCCCAAGTCTGAACTTCCAAAATACAGTTTAAACGCAGCTTCGAAGGGCTCTAAATGATCCAAGCGAGGAAGAAAGGTCTTATCTAGCGAAACGATAAGTTATTTTCGAAACAAATCGACAATTTATAGACTTTTTAACTTTGTCAATACAGTTAGGGTAACGTTATGTCGAAAAACTCCCTTCTTGTTTTCTTCCCCAACTTCAAAATCATCCTACATTGCTGCAGAAGTACCGACCCAGTGTTTACAAAGTGAACATACAAAGAAGTTTAAATGCATTTCACAAAAAAAAGATATACAATATTGTACACTGCAAAAAAAGCTTTTCTTACTTAGATTTTTTGTCTCGTTTCCAGTCAGAATATCTAAACATTCTAAAATCAAGAAGGATTTTCTAGACAAGTAAAAATAATTTTCTTGTTTTCAAAAAAAGCAGTCAAAATTAATTGAGTTTTTGCTTAGAACAAGCTAAATAATCTGCCAGCTGAGTAAGCAAAAAAAAAATATCATTTCAAACAGAAAACAAGATTATTTTTCTTACCCCACTGGCAGATTATTTAGGTTGTTTTAAGAAAAAAAAAAAAACACACTTAATTTTGACGTGTTTTTTCTGAAAACAAGAAAATAACTTTTACTTGTTTAGAAAATCCTTAGTGATTTAAGAATTTTTAGATATTTTGGCTGGAAACAGGACAAACATTTTTTTTTTTGCATTTTTTTGCAGTCTAGGACAAATTCGAAGTTGAAGACGAAAACGAGATGGGAGTTTTTCGACATACCCTAACTTTGACCCAGATTACACAGACTACACATGGGCATGGGCGAAAATAACCGATCGTTTCGCTAGATAAGACCTTTCTTCCTCAGCTGGGACGATCCCTTTAAAGATCCCTTGGATCCCTTTAAAGCTGCATTTAAGCTGCATTTTGGAAGTTCAAACTTGGGGGCACCATACATATCCATTATATGGAGAGAAATCCTGAAACGTTTTCCTTTAAAAAAACACAGTTTCTTCATGACTGAAGAAAGAAAAGCATGAACATCTTGGATGGCAAGGGGGTGAGTACATTATCTGTAAGTTTTCATTCAGGAAGTGAACTAATCCTTTAAGGAATCAGATTCTTTCTTCACAATTCTCATCCCTATCAAAGAGCCTTTCGTGTTTAACTTCAGAAGTCGAGAGATGTTGTAAATTGCACCTACAGCAAGAAGACGCCAGTTCCACTGAGTATCGATTGTCGAGTGTGGGAACATGAGGAAACACAGACCTTCATGATTGTTGTTGGAGATAATGGAGGACTACGATATTTGAGTAGACGTAAATCACTTCCTTGACTTCGTTTTGCAATGAAACTGGTTGCGAACAAGTATGAATCGGAGAAGCTTCTTGGAGGATTTCGACTGGTAGCAGAGCTAGGTTAGATCATCTAGTCATGTTTATATCAGTTGGTTATGGAGGCGCATGCAGTTTATAGAGTGTGGTTACTAAACATCTATAGAATCAGAAAAGGCTAGTGGTGTTGAGAAAACGAACGGAAACGGTTATAAACTGTTAACTGGTTCGATACTGAGAGAGCGATATATAATACAGTTTTTCACAGGCACTACATTTGATCTTCTTAGATACGTCAGGTAAAATGCTGGTTTGCTTTTAGTTCCGTTATTCCGTAGATTTCGATACAAGTTCTTAAAAAAAGAGGAAGGCAAAGGTGCAAGTACCAGACTCCGATTAGATTAGCGTGTCGTCAGTGCATAGTTCTCATGCGGATTACGCTGCTATGCTATCAGAAAGCAGGGTCGTTTCCAGTTAGCCTCCACTTTATCAGCAAAATTTAGCACCTTGTAAGGATACCATTTGGTGCAGTTAAGCCACCCACCACTGGTGCATGATGGGATCCATGGTGTGATGAAGCCGACAACACGTTTTTATTGTTATTCCTCATCAACCCCGAAGGTGAAATGTGGGTTTGTTTAGCGTAACAAAGAATGTGTACCTGTAGTCAAATCTGTAGTTGAATGGCCACATACTTGATTCAATTATTGTGTTTTTGGCTTTTTAGACTTCAAAATGTCTCACGATTGAATATTACCCTGAAATAAGCCGTATTTCTGCCTGGAACCATCCAATGCTTTGTTCCCACCTCAAATAAATATAAGCAAAGACCCACAAAAATGGGGACATGAAATGATAAAGGCCTGTGGAACCTTTATTCAACCCTGTTTCAGGACTAGCATGAAACTGATGTTATCAAACAGGATAGTTGACCCAAAAAAGAAAATTAAGTTGGAACAACTTAAGGGTAAATAATGCCAATTTTCAATTAGTGGTGAACTATCCTTTTAAAATAATACTTAAAGGGTCAATGTATAAGAATAAATAATAATAACCTAAAACAAACTGAAAAGTGACCAAATGAGATGTAAAACATGACATGCAGGACTCAACATGTCCATTTATCTTCAAGAAAAGTCAAAGTTCTTCCTTTTTTTGAGTAATTGTATGTCTTTTGAGTGTTTTCATGCGAGTTATGTGACCTGAGGGCCTTGCTTTTACATGAAATGTAACCGTGACCGGCCTTCCCGTCATTTAATGTTGCTCGAGTGTCTTAGTGTGTGCTGGTGGGCGGTGGAAGAAAGATGAAGAAGTTGAAAAGAAAAAAGAATCATGTTGCATATCAAGCGGTTTATTTTCCTGCATGGAATGGTGAACACAAAAAGATGCCTAGATGCATTTATAATAGGGGCATCCTTTGGCTGTCTATGTCATTGTCTTCTGCCTAAAACTAATTTTAAAATGCATAAAAACGCTCTCTTCTTACCAACATCCTCAGAATTATCTAGATTTAGCTTCATCAACACTGATGCAACAAATAACCTTCAAAACATACAGCATACTTGTAACATCCATTTACAATGGGGTTTTCACCTCGGCATCCTACACTTTTCAAGTATAGGAGTACTTCTATACCATCGAAAGAAGAAATAAGTCCTTAAATACATACAAAAAGGAAAGCAAAAAGCAAAAAAAAAAAAAAAAAACAGGAAACAGGAAGTTTTCAACTTAAATCCAGTTCCCCAGAGGACAAACAAAACCAGTTCTATTTATGTGGCCTTAATACAAACAATCAGAAAATTCACAACACTAGTTTTTCCTCATTTAATCAATGTTACAAAAGTCCTGCATTATAAAATAGGGCAGCTTTAAAATCAGTGTAATTAATAAAACTATACAATATACAAACATCAAATCTCCCATACTCAGGTGCGTCCGCCCTAACTCTCGTATCTAATCGATTCGGTTTGTTCGCTTCTCCCGCGTCTTCTCCAACGTTGTACCAAAAAACTAAATTACACACACAACACGAGAACAAAACAGACTGCCCAAACTATTGCTTGAAATTCTTTTTCTCTTTTTTTTTCTTTCTTTAAAAAGGGTGCAATTTTGTCATTATCTTACACACACAGCCAATCTCGCTGATTAGATGCCAGGCTGCTCTAAACAAGGTTTTTGTGACAAAAAAATATCCGTGCAATCGTGTTTCCCTTCGCTCTTTTAAGCCCTGGAAGCTTTTTTTGTATTTTTTCTGTTTTTTTTTTTTCCTCAATTATCACAATTGTCATTATTTTATATTTAGTGCAGACGATTAAGAAAGTAATGCCCAACTCATTTCTAAAGGGTAGGCAAGAACAATGACAAAAAATCACGCTGAAAAAAAAAAAAAAACCTCACAAGTGTAACTACTAAACCAGTGGTTCTCAATCCTGGTCCTGGGGGACCCCTGCTCTGCACATTTTGCATGTCTCCCTTATTTAACACACCTGATTGAGATCATTAGCTTATTAGTTCAGTTCATGGATCTCTCTCCTCATGAGGTGATGATCTCAATCAGGTGTGTTAAATAAGGGAGACATGCAAAATGTGTAGAGCAGGGGTCCCCCAGGACCAGGATTGAGAACCACTGTACTAAACCATCACATCATATGCCTGGGAAATTCATCCCCATCATTTGTTTTTGTTTTTGCTTGTTTTTTTTTTTCTTAAATGATATACGCAATAGAAAATAAACAGGTAAACAATTAATACAACATGGAACTTTGTCAAAATGTACAAAAACTGGGCTTTTTTTGTCCTGGACGTGTTCGCTTGTGTGTTTGTGATGGAAAGGAAGTTCATTTTTAAGGCTCGATTATGACCGAAAACATGATGTGAAACCCAAGTGAGGCTGATCAATGGTGTTTTTTTCGTGTCATGGGCATGAAAAACACACTGACGTTCAGCCACTTGACCTGTCAAGTGCTCACTTTGGTGGTTAAAAAAAACTAAAAAATGAAATCAAAATAAAAAATGACTACATGAGTGCAAGCAAGTATTGCATATTAATCATTTCCTCATTATTCATCTCTGGGAACGAAATAAAAAAAACGAAACAGGAAGACTGAAAAAAAAAAAAGTAGTCGTCATTTAGAAATTGCAGCAACATCCATAAATATCAATACACTAGTGTTAAATCAGAGAAATAGGGCTTGATGACACAAAAACCTTCATGTTGGGCGAATGAGCGAACGATTGACTTTCGACTGATTGAATGGGATTTTCGAAGCGATATGTAGTTAAATGGAGAGTAATACTGCGTATTATCGATTAGCACAAATTCACCCTCTCCACTTGACTACACATGGAAGGTGGGACGAAAGGTAAAAAAATAGTCTCCACATTGCAGCTTGTGCAACAACTCAGAACTAGACCATCGCTCAAGGCACATCGATGTGGAATTGTTCGTGCAGTTCGAAAAGGGACGATGAAGTGCGTTCGTATGAAATGATTGTTCTGACGGGAATAAAGGAGGAAGGGAGACTTTATAGAAATGACGACAAGCTAAGAAGAGTCAGAGAGATGTTTAGCTGGTTGATTGTGAGAACAGCAGTAAAAATACCCTTTTTTTTAAAGGACCAAACAAATACTTGATCGGCAAGTGCCCGATGTTGGGATTACAATATTTTTCACACTACTTTAAACTCTACGTAATCTATGTAAAAATTTGTCACTAACACTAGAACATGCAGATTATTTTCTTTAACTTTTTTTTTTTTTAAACTTTACTGAGCTTTGATCGACGGTGGATGAGACTGTAAGTGTGTATATATTTATATATATGTGTGTTTCGTACAGGAAACGAACAAAAACTCGAAAAAAAACCCAACAGAAATTGCATGCGAGGGAAGCTGGGTGCATTTGTTGATCTTCACATTTTTGCGTGACGCTTTCGAAAGCATCCGCGAGGAAGTTAGTTCACTATTTCGCGATGCATTTAAACAGTCAATTTTTTACGTTCGGCTAATCGGTTCAATTCAAATAATCCTACCTGATCTCATGACAAAAACGTACCTGTGGGAACGTTTTCGCAAGATGCGAAATACGTACGAATAAGTTCATCATTCTAACAGAAATGAACACTAGAGCACTTGTAATCGTTTTCGTACACAGTTATGATATATTTTTCTCTTGCTTGGTTGCTCATCCAGCAAAGAATTGGACTTAGGATGCAGAATCTTTGGGTACGAATCCTGTGAAAAATATGACTCACGATGAAAGAGCTGAAAGAGATTAAAAAACAAGCTAAAACGGCAAGCTTGTGATTGCGTTTTTACGTCACATTTGCTTTTGTTCATACTATTGGGTAGGTTTAGGTGTAGTGCAGATGGTACGTCACTTTAAAACGTCACGGAGCATTATGGTGTGTTCACACCAAATGCGAATTTGGGTAGATTACATACAAAGTCAACAAACATGTGAATAGAGGCGAATTTGTGGCAGGTGACGCATTTGCCGCGAATGTCCGATATTTGCCTCAATCGGGAACATTTTTCAACTTGAGCGGAAAATTTGCATGATGTCTTCTTGCGCAAGCCAATCAGCGAAGAGATTATCGTCATTTTGTATCAGAAATTAGAAGATCTTTACTGTAGCCCGAAATGTATTTATCCGCCTGAGTAGATTACATACAAAGTCAATGCAAAGATGCGAATAAAGGCGAATTTTCGCCGGGCGTCGCGTTTGCCGCGAACGCACAATATTTGCCACAACCACATCTTCCGCGCAAGTTGATCACTGCAAAAAATGCTTTACTTACTTATATTTTTTTTGCCTTGTTTCCAGCCAAAATATCTAAAAATTCTTAAATCAAGAAGGATTTTCTAGACTAATAAAAAATATTGTCTTGTTTTCAGAAAAAAACTCAAAATTTAGTGCGTTTTTGCTTGAAACAAGCAAAATAATCTGCCAATAGGGTAAGAAAAATACTCTTGTTTTCTGTTTGAAATAAGATTTTTTTCACTTAACCCATTGGCAGATTATTTTGCTTGCTCTAAGCAAAAGCTCACTTAAATTTTACTTTAGAATTTTTAGATACAAAAAATCTAAATAAGAAAAGCATTTTTTGTATGCTATACAAAGTCAAATTGACATACAAAGTCAATGCAAAGATGCGAATGAAGGCAAATTTTCACCTAGCGATGCATTTGCTGCGAACACACAATATTTGCCTCAAACGTGTCTTCTGCGCAAGTTGAAGCATTTAAGCTCAAGCGGAAAATTTGCATGACGTGTTCTCGTGCAAGCCAATCTGCGAAGAGATTATCAACATGTCTGGTTGTATGAGAATTGGAAGAGAGCATTACTGTAGCCTGAAATTTATTTACTCGCTTGAGTAGATTACATACAAAGTCAATACAAAGATTTTCGCCGGGCGACGCATTTGCCGCAAATGAGCAAAATATGTCTCAAACTCGTTTTCCGTGCAAGTTAAAAATTCAACTTCAGCGGAAAATTTGCATGACGTGTGAGATGTCCGGTTGTATCAGAAATCAGAAAAGAGCATTATTGTAGCCCGAAATTTATGATATAGGCATTTGGAGCATAGAAAACAATTTGTTGTATTTTATTAGCATGGCTACAGAGATGCCACTATCAATAAAAAAAATGTCAGTGAATTGGATTAATACTCATCCGCCTCTGGATGGTGCATGATTCCAGACACGTCGGTGTTTGTCTTTCCGGCGTATTTGGGACTTCCATAACAAAGCTGCAATTGTAGTTATTTGCACCATGGTTGATAGCGCAAGTGACGCAAAAAACATCCCGCGAGTGATGTAATGCGCATATTCGCTTCGCGTTTGAGTTACAGCGCCACAACCAATGTCACATAAAACGTACCATATATACGTTCATCTGTTCTAGGGAAAAAAACGAACACTTCGATCTTATCTTTTCGATCTTTTGAACTCTTTTAGTGCCACTTAGTGGACATTTCTGTAACTGCAGTGATATGTACTTATCGGTACGTATTTCGTGTCTCGCGAAAAAGTTCCCACAGGCACGTTTTCATCATAAGATCAGGTTGAAATAATCGCTGTAGCGTTTTGGAAACGAACTAAATTGATTGTTTAAACGTTGATATTTCTTAAAGGGATATTTGTTCTACAATGCTAACAAAAGATGAACAAACACATAAAAAACAACAACAAAAATCAATTACAGCTCCCCTTATTTCTCACAAGGCTATTTGTTCTATTTTCTCTTAATGTGTTTTTTTTTCTTTTTTGTACCCCGATATTTTAGAGTCCTGGAGGTGTGAACGGACTAGGAAGAAAAATATATATATTTATATATATACTTTTCAACAATCGCTTCAACGATCTATCTTACAAAGATATTTAACAATCCATCATCTACCCAACAAAATTGCACTTTCCTCAATTCAGTATTCACGGTTAACCTTTTCTTGAAGTTTATGGAAGATCGAACCTTCACTCGGCCCTTGGCGTGCGACAGACCTTCCGCTGGGGTTTAGTAGAAAGAATCGCGATGATTTTTTGTACGAAAAACACAAAATATGAACATGCCTCCAAGTGGGGAGGGAGATCTCCCGTTAGCATACGGTAAAATGACCTGATACCAAACATCACCGTTCGTGACTTCTTCATCGCCTGCCCCAAAATGACACAAAACAACTGAAACAATGGGTTTGGTTGAGTCCTTGAAAGTTCTTGATCTGACATGGTGTTGATGGTGGTGGTGTTGATGATGGTGGAAGGGGTTGGAAATGGTCCTGGCCAGAAGACGCAATAGAGATTTTTAGCTGGTGGCATATCTGACCGAGGCGAAACGTTCCAAACGGCTCCAACGTTCACCGATACGAAAACCGGATTGATCCGTCAAAACACGAGTGATTGAAAAGGCAGAGCTTCGACCTCCGGGTGGTTGTGGGTTTGCGACCCTTGGCCGTAGACTGCGTTGGAAACGCCTTCACTTTAAGACCACAGGCACAGATGCGGGAAGCTCTTTGATTGCGTCACATTACGTTTTCCTCGTCTATCTGTGAGGGTGAACCAAAAAAACAACAAAACCAAAAAACGAAACAAAATGAAAAATAAAACGTGCACGTTTCCGAGAAAACGAAGCTCTTCTTTTTTTCTTTTTTTTTTTTCCGAGCTCCACCCTCAGAAGAGCTGGACAGCTACTATATATGAATATAGGCATGTAAACCATACATATGGAAGAATACATATGGACTATATAGATATATAGTAAGTGGGTGTAAGCGCGTTGAGTCGGTTCCTCTTGTTTCCAGGGCTTGGCGGGGTTCTGCTGGAGCCATGCTGTGGGTCTGTCCGGTACTGGGGCAGCAAGTGGCTTCTCTCTGTTCAGACTGGTGTACATGTTTGCGGGTCGTACTCAGGGGAGACAGAGGGGGTGGTCTTGTGACCTCGGGAGCGGCCGGTCCGTGTCGGGAGTCTTTAGCCCAGGTACCACTGCAATAAGATAGAGAGGAACAGATAGGTGAGCTTTGGTGTGCAAGTTCAATGATTTCAATCAACAATCGGTAACAAAAAGTATTCTCGTAGCTTCATAACATTACGGTTGAACACATGGACTATGTTAATAATGTCCTTACTACTGTTTCTAGGCCTTGAACTTGTCTGTTGCATTGCTGTCTATGCAGGGTCAGAAATCTCTTTGATTTCATCAAAAACATCTTCATTTGTGTTTCAAAGATGAACGAAGGTCTTACAGGTTTGGAACGACGTGAGGGTGAGTAATTA
Organism: Garra rufa; assembly: GCF_049309525.1. Taxonomy (NCBI): domain Eukaryota; kingdom Metazoa; phylum Chordata; class Actinopteri; order Cypriniformes; family Cyprinidae; genus Garra; species Garra rufa. The sequence goes on along the minus strand of NC_133367.1, from coordinate 25,491,627 downwards.
ATGACAGAATTTTCTATCCCTTTACTATCCCTTTAATTGTGGGCATTAATCTAACATAATTTTAATTATATAACACTATAATTCAACATTTGGTGGTATTTTTTTTTAAGTAAATGTACTTTTATTCAGCAATTTCTATTTCATAGTAATGCTGTTCTTTAAACTTTGTGTTTATCAAAAAGCAATATTAAATTTGTTTTCACAAAATATTAGGCAGCACAACTGTTTTTAACATTGATAGTAATAAAAATAACTGATTTTACTGTATTTTTGATCAAAAATGCAGCCTTGGTGAGCATAAAAAACTTCTTTCATAAATATTAAAAATATTAACAAGCCCTAAGTTTGTTGCTATTGTAATTATATAAAACACTGTGTTATATTTTAACTTACATTTTTTAATTCTATATAATAATCATGAAAAATATATTAATATGTATTTCTTTATTTTAACAATTAAATTAGATCATTTTCAAAATGCAATGATGCAGAAAATTTTAATAATATTTCACAATATTATTGTTTTTACTGTATTTTTGATCAAATAAATGCAGCCTTTCTGTCAGTTATTTTAATTATAATAAAACATATGTTTTAATTGTATTTTATTTACATTTAGTTTTAAAAGTTTTTTTTATTTTACATAAAAAATATAAAAAAATATAATAATATGCTTTATATTCTTGATATGATAATTTAAATTTGATCATTTTAAAATGTTATTTATTAAATAAAGTTCCTTTGTGATATGCAAAGCTGTAATAGATAATGCTACTAAAACATTGTTTAAAAACAGCTCGATAATATGTAAAATAATAAAGTTTTACTTTACTTTTTACCTTATTTACAAAATAAATAAATAAATAAAAACAATGCAAAAAAAGAGAGAAAAAGTAAAAAAATAAAATAAAATTAAAACAAATAATAAAATAAATAAATAGATAAAAATGATGTGTGAATGTCTTTTATTGTCAACTAAGACCCCCAGTACTTTTGTTTTACTTTTTAACATTTGTGACCCTGGACCACAAAACCAGTCTTAAGTCGCTGGGGTATATTTGTAGCAATAGCCAAAAATACATTGTATGGGTCAAAATTATTGATTTTTCTTTTATGCCAAAAATCATTAGGAAATTGAGTAAAGATCATGTTCCATGAAGATTTTTACTTAATTTGAGAACTTAATTTGGACAACTTTAAAGGTGATTTTCTCAGTATTTTGATTTTTTTGCACCCTCAGATTCAAGATCTTCAAATAGATGTATCTCGGCCAAATATTGTCTTATCCTAACAAACCATACATCAATAGAAAGCTTATTTATTGAACTTTCATATGATGCATATATCTCAGTTTTGTAAAATTTAACCTTATGACTGGTTTTGTGGTCCAGGGTCACATTTTTTTCTGGCTAAATATACACTTTCAAAAACTATGTCACAATGCCAAAAAATAAAAGTAAATAAAAAAATAAAAAAATAAAAAAATAAATGAAAATTACATTAAAATTAAAATAAGATCAGAATGTCGTTTAATGTCAACTAAGACCCCAAATCTTTTGTTTTCACTTTGTTTGAAGAGTCTAAGACGCATTATAACCCCCAAACCTTTAATTTATGCAATATCTGTATTATAACGGCAAAAAGAAAAGCAATAACCCGCTTGTTGTTTTCTTATCAAATCATTTGTGTATCAGCGTGGTGCAGTCTTAAGACGGTGCTTGACTCTTTGAGGGCTCAGCTCGACAACATTGTTTCTTTTCCTGTTCCTGTCCATCTGTTCCCTCTCTCTGAATGCCTTCACAGCGCTTTCCGGCACACAGAGCGGGCGGCCGTCTGTGGACCGGAGCGGCGAGGTTAGCGCGCTGCACCCCTGTAATCCTTCAGTGAAATGGGCTTATTGATTGCTGTGCTCCATTGTTCACGTTTCCAGCAAGTGTCGTTCGGCCCTCGCCCACTTTTTCACTAGGTTCTTCCCTTCCCCTTTCCAACTTCCCTCCTCCCACCAAGTTCAAGTTCATCCTGGTGTTACATCATGTCTGGTTGCCAGGGACAACCAGACAGCCCTATACGTGACTATCATTAGCAAGGCCCTTATCCCTCTTTCTTTCTCTCCCTCTCTGATCTCTCGTTCCCCGCTCCCTTTCTTGCCGTTCTCGTTCTGCGCGAGCGGCGCGATGCGATCCGCCCCGTCCTGTCCTGGCCGGCCCCTGCTGCAAATACACACGCTATTGATTCAGCGCGTTCAGTGATTCGCTCGCTCCTCCCACCGCTCGGCTCATCGTGCGCGCATGCTGTCTGCCAATCAGAAGCCGTGATTAATTAAGCACACTGAGTGTTCAGCCAATCAGAATGAAGCGCTGAAGGACTGCCTGCTAATTACTCAACAAGGCTGCACATCAGAGTCACAGTTTCTTGTTTTAAGTCATTATTGCACACTTTCTATTCAAATAAGATCAGTAAAGAATGTTATAATATATAATAAGTTTTTTTCCCGTTGTATAATGTTATACAACTATTTTATTATAATATACAGAGATAACATACTTTATACTGAAGACAAGCTAAATATTTATTTTAAATAATTGAAACATTTTAATAAAGCATTATATAAACAGTGTTTAAAGCGATTTTTTTATTATTGTACTATTTTTTTTTAAATGTGTAATTTTTATTAAAAAAATTATTAGTACTATTTTCATAAATAATATAATTTTTAAAAGGGTCATAAATATGTCTAAATGTATTATTTTTTAGAATGTCATACAAAGGTGCGTAAATAAACATGCTAAATATTTTTAAACTTTATTTTTATTTATTTTAAATAATTTTTAACATTTTAATAAAGCATTATATAAAAGACTTTGATGTGAATTTTTTAAATTATTTTACTATTTTTTTAATGTCACATAAAGGTGTGTAAATAGACATGCTAAATATTTACTTAGTTTTACTTATTTTAAATAATTGCATACATTTAATTTATTTTAATAAAGCATTATATAAACAGACTTTCAAGTGATTTTTTTTAATAATGTCATATAAAGGTGTGTAAATATTTGTAAACATTTGTAAATATTTGTTATTTTTATAATGTCAAATAAAGGTGTGTAAATAGACATGCTGAATATTTGCTTATTTTAAATTGTAAAAAAAAATGTATTAAAGCATTATATAAACAAGCTTTAAAGTGATTTTATTTTATTTTATTAGTTTTTATAATGTCATATAAAGGTGTATAAATATTTGTAAATATTTATTATTTTTTATAATGTCTTATAAATGTGTGTCAATACACATGCTAAATATTTACTTATTTTTCACTGTTTTATAACGTCATAGAAAGGTGTGTAAATATTTGTAAATATTTTGTATAATTTGTAAAATTATGTTATATATTTTATTTTAAATAATGATTTAAAAAAGCATTATGTAAACAGACTTTAAAGTGAATTTTTATATTTTTAAAATGTATTTTATTTTTTATAATGTTGTATAAAGGTGTAAATTTACTAAACATTTATACATATTATTTTTTATAAACATTTATAAATATTTATTATTTTTATAATGTCACATAAAAGTGTGTAAATAGATATGCTAAATATTTACTTATTTTAAAGAATTTTAAACATTTTAATAAAGCATTATATAAACAGACATCTTTAAGTGATTTTTTTATTATTTTATTATTTTTTAGAATTACATATAAAGGCACATATTTCATTATTTAATAATTTAATCAATTATTTATCTAATTTTTTCTTTCTTTTTTTTTTTAGAATTTTTAAAATATTAATTTTAAATAAACAGACTTTAAAGTGAATTTTTTACAAAAATGTCTTACTATTTTTTGTATATATATTTCATTATTTTAATTATAATAATGCATTTGTATTTTTATTATATAACATATACAATATGATATCTTATAATAAAGATATGTGAATACTATTTAATATTTAAAATAATCGTATGCATTTTTCATAATACACTATATTCACAACTTTTAGATGTTTTAGATTAATGAGATATTTTTAATTAAATATTATACACCATACATCGAGACACTATAGAAAGTGTGTAAAGAAATGTAACATATTCAAAAGACATAATACTTTATAATCACAATTATGTGTATAAATAAATAAATATATATATATTAAATAGATAAATAGATATATATTATAGTACGTGTGCATACTATATATAATTACACATTATAGGTACTTAGTACATATTGTTTCTGAACAAATATGATAAATAACAATGTGTATTATTAATGAATACATTAGTAGTTCATTATATATAGCGTGTATGCTTCAGCAAGCTAATCCGGTAGATGATCTAATGTAGTAAGGATGAAATGATTTGTGAGAGTGAGTGGCGTCTATCAGGTTGGAAATGTCCCAGACATCGGCGTGGAAGGCTGTAGCGTACGGCTCGTTTAAATTCTATTGCTCACCGCAAGCGCAGCGGAGAAACTGGAAGGTTAGTTTTTAATCAATAGAAGTTGCTGACTCTGGACTTCTGCGCTCCGGTGCAGTGCAGCTTCCTTGTGTCTTTGTCTATCGGCTCGACCGCTCTCAAACTTTTCCTCCCCATCCCCCTCCCCTCCGCTGTCTCCCTCCCTCCGTCCCTCTCCTGTCCTGAGAAGACTTTTCGGCATTGTGCACAGAGAGCAGGAGCGATATTCCCCGTAACTTTGTGGACAGTGGGCTTATGTTACAACACAGAGGCTGTGCTGACAGCTGTGATTTAGTCTGCAGATACGCAGCACGCAGGAACACAGAGGGGAACCAGACGGACAGACAATAAAACGTGTGAAATTACAACCTGTCATCTTACGGCCTTTCAGAAGCTGAACAAACGCAGCTAAATAAAGACAAAACAATCTTGTATAAATCAATTACAAACTGTCTGTGGAACATCAGCGAGGTGTTTGCGAGAGATCAACTGATATTCATTTTTCGCTAATCGGCCAATATGACAGATTATTTTACTGTTTCAGTAACCAATACGCAAAAATTAATTAATTAATTAATTAATTAATGATCAACTTCTGATACAACACACAATGCTAAACTAACTGCTAAAGTAAATCATCATTAGACTACTACAATAAACAACAATTCTAAATATTATCAATAATAATAGTAATTTAGTAAATAATTTACAACGGACATACATTATGAATATTATTATTGTAATTTATGTAAACATTAAAATATTGGAAATTATTATAACAATATACTACAACAATAAAAATGCATTATTATTATTATTATTATTATTATTATTAATATACTAGTAAAATATTAGCATTACAATAATAATAATAATAATAATAATTATATTTTAGTGGTAAATAATAATTTTATAAACTATAAATAATTTATTTAAACAAATTAAAATATTTATTAATAATTTATTAATAATACTTTAGTGGTGAAAAATAATTTTATAAAAAACTTAAAATAATTTTTGCACACACATTAAAATATTTAAAATTAATATAACAATATTAATAATAATAATAATAATAATAATAATAATACTTTAGTGTTGAAAAAAATAATTGTTTAAAAATGTAAATTTATGTAAACACTAAAATATTTACAATTAATTTAATAATAATAATAATAATAATAATAATAATACTTTTGTGTATAATTTTATAAAATATAAATAATTTATGTAAACACTAAAATATAATAATAATAATAATAATAATAATATAGTGGTGATTTTTTTTTAAATAAAAAGCTATAAATAATTGATGTAAATACTTTAAAATATTTACAATTAATTTAATAATAAGAATAATAATACTTTTGCGTATTTTTTGTAAAATATAAATAATTTATGTAAACACTAAAATATATAATAATAATTTAGTGGTGAAAAAATATTTTGATAAAAAACTAAATTATTTGTATAAACATTAAAATATGTAATATGTAAATATGTAATAATAATAATAATACTTTAGTGTATAATTATATAAAATATAAATAATTGATGTAAACACATTAACATATAATAATAATAATTTAGTAGTGAAAAAATATTTTGATAAAAAAATAAAAATGTGTAAATAGAAATGTTTACAATTAATATAATAATAATAATAATAATAATAATAATACTTTAGTGTATAATTATATATATATATACACATACATACACATAATTTATGTGAACACATTAAAATAATGTATAACAATATAGTACAACAATAAATATTAAAAATATTAACATATTAGTAAATATTTTTAATATTAAAATATTAATAAATAAACAAATGCACAGTGAATCTAATAACAATAAAATGATTTTTGCAGATATGTATTTAATTATTATTTTAATATTTTTATTATCATTAAAAATATTTATGTAAACATTAAAATAAAAAAAAATAATATAAAAATACACTACAAACAATAAAAATGCATTGTTTATTGTTATTATTATTAATAATACAACAATAATAATATACTAGTAAAATACATTAAAATATTATTAAATCAATAAAATGCACCGTGGATCTAATAATAATAATAATATTGTATAAATAATAATAATGTATTGAGAAAATCATTCAATCATTTTGAAAAATGTATTCAAACACATTGAATATTAAATTATTTTAACAATATACTACAGCAATAAATATGTATTGTGATTATTATTGATCATATTATATTGATGTTTGATGATATTATATATTAATCTATTTTAATATTCTTCATATTCTTGTATATATGCAAACAACACATTAATTCAATTTTCTTGTTGAACATCCAGTAATGTAATGGGTGCTACTTTCACTCCACAAAAGCTTTAAACAAAAAGCAATTATGTATAAAAGTGTAAATATATATCTGTAGTATGAAACTCGCTCATAGCACAAACGGTGTGGGATGATCTATGCCCTTCTGGCTTTGCTCAAATCCCTAACCCTACGTAATATCAATAATAATGATGATTCCTGCCTTAGCAAGCAGCACTAATGAATCTTTTCATTGGCTCTCAGCTCCAAAAAGTCCTGAAAAGTCCTTTGCGGCGAAGTGGAACGCCGTGCCAGAGGAATTAAAGTGGTTTCACACACACAAATCCGTATCAGTTTTATAGACTCTCGACTAATGGATGATGTTAAGATTTAATTAGGGGTGACAGAACCTAGAACGGTGTAAAAACGTACCCGGAATAAAACATATCACTTCCTAAGAACATTGTGGGATAGCTCATCTCGACCCTGGAAGACCGAAACACAACAGAAATCCCAGATTTATCTCTTTCTTCATCTGTCAGGAGACCAAATCGCAATACAAGCTCAGGTAGATCGCTGACTAGCTTTGTACGATACTTCGGCCTGTTCAAACAACCTTACAAACATGGTCTCAGAGCGTCATCTTAATGGAGCGTTTCTTTTTCCTAAAGGTTCTGTTTGGACGGAGCTTGGAGCCACCCACACAGAGTCAACACACTCGGCCGTTTGTGTTCGCTCTGGCAGGAAGGATATGTACGGGATCAAGTCATTTCCATGCAACTACAATGACGTTCTGGCCTGCGGTTAGCATTAGCCGTGTGAAGTCACAGAGGGTTGTTGTCCGTTTTCCCAAATGAATTGTACTTTCGAACCGGCTCTTTTTAATGATTCATTTGAACCCTTGTGAGTCATTTGGCTCTAGAGGGGAAGCGCTTTGCGAACAAGAGAATCGGAAGCCATTGTGAATCCATTCAGTTTGATTCTGGTAGTAATGCAAAATGGGTTCAAAAGGGTTTTGATGATTCATCTATTTCGTGACTAAAAATGTAGAAAATGGAATACAATGAAGAATGTTATGCAACCATGAACAATTTATATTTTTGTTTTCTAAAAGTTATTTTTTGTATTTATTATATTTATGTTAAAAATATTTATAATATCTATTTATAATATTTATATATATATATATATATATATATATATATATATATATATATATATTCTGATAGTCATGTAAGGATGTAAAGGGTTTTGAAGCTTCATCCATTTTGTGAAACTAAATCCATTTTATGTAACTAAGTAAATTAGAAAAATATTTGTATATTTTATAAATATTTCTGTATTTTTTATATTTATTTAAAATATTATATTTATTTAAAATATATTTAAAAATATACACAAAATGAAGTAAGAATCTTGTGCAACATTTGACACAATTTATATATTTAACTTTAAGTAAATTAGAAAAATATTTTTATATTTTATATTTCAGAATTTTATTTTTTGTATTTATTATATTTAAAATATATTTATTTAAAATATATAAAAAATTACACACAGAATAAAGAATCTTGTGCAACATTTGACAATTTATATATTTAACCTTAAGTAAATTAGAAAAAATATTTTTATATTTTATGAATATTTATGATTTTTATTTTTTGTATTTATTATGTTTATTTAAAATATATTTATTTTAACTATTTAAAAAATACACACAAAATAAAGTAAGAATCTTGTACAACGTTTGACACAATTTATATTTTTTAACTAAGTAAATAATAAAATTTGTATATATTATGAATATTTATGAATTGTATTTTTTGTATTTATTAAAAATAGATATATTTGTATATATTATGAATATTTCAGAGTTTATTATTTGCATATTTATTTTAAAAATATTTATATGTATTATAAAAAATGTATCATATCTATTTACATTATTTATAAATTAATTATATTCATATATATTAATATAAATTGTAATTATTAATATATATATACAATTGTGATTATTATTATTATTTAAATATTATTTGTAGAATAATTTGTAGTAGAAGTAAAAAGGTAATTTACAGCATAAATAATAAAAAATATATAAATTTAATAACAGACTATAACAAACATGGAACTGTGGATAAAAAAGATAATAATAATAATAATAATAATAATAATAATAATAATAATAATAATAATAATTTAGTAAAAAATAAATAAAAGCTTGAAT
>NC_133367.1:25398468-25482128 GCF_049309525.1 Garra rufa | reverse complement strand
CTGTAGAGTCCAGCTGCATTTTATAAATACTGTTGACAGTTGAGAGAGTTACCGTTACCGTGACAACTGCGGCGCATCTTTAGACAACAAAGAGGACCGCTTGGGCAACCACTAACTCTTGTCTCTGTCTCTTTCATTTGCAATTTAAGGTTAGTTAAATTTATTAAAATTGATACTAAACTTTAATTCACATGCTTTAATGTTTAAATAATTTGTTACAGTTGATTATTTTTGTAATTGTGAAATTCAAAGATACTTGTGTAAGAGGAAATTTCAAACATGTATCATTTAACTGAGTTGTTAATGTACTATACTTACCTGAAATACTTACCAATTTGTTATGAGTATGTCCAGATGTGTATAAGGAGGTTATTTATTTATTTATTTACTGTGATTTAAGTATTTTTATGTATTATTACCGTGTAACAAAGTATCAGTACAATGTGTATTAAAGACAACAAAGAGGACCGCTTGGGCAACCACTAACTCTTGTCTCTGTCTCTTTCATTTGCAATTTAAGAGAGTACTACAAATTTTGGAGGCACCGCTGGGATGTGTATAGGGTGGTTCATCTTCTTGACCAGCAGAGCCCCATCCTGTAACATTCATACTTACCTACAAGACAAGCAGCTGAGTGAAGTGGTTTTACGAAACTGATTGAGCAGTGCACGCACTTGAGGTACAGTGACTACAAGAGGCTGCAAAGTCAAGTCAGTGAGTAAACGTCCACTTTCATCATACTGTCAAGCCACTGCAGATAAAGATGGATACACTTCAGAGCCTTCAGGAAGAAATAGGTGAAAGACTGTGTACATTAACGCGAGGAAAGCTCATAGAACTCTGCCAGATCTTAAACATTTCTGCAGAGAACATTGGAAACACAACTCGCCTGACTTTAGTAAATCTTCTCAGTAATCATCTACTAAGAAAAGAACTAGAAGAGCTAGAGGATGGAGGCATGGCTGAGCTCCTCAGCATTAATGATAAATTAAGCAATCTGATGATGACCAATATTAATGGAACTGAGCTAAGAACAGAGTTAAGACCACCGGAAAGAGAAGTAAGAACAGATCAAAGACCATTTCGACAACTTGAAAATATGAATGAGTCTGCTATGTACTTAAGTCCTACCATCTCACAGAGTACAACAACGCAACAAGTAGCAATTGATCATACACTGGTTAGTGCTCCTCCCCTATTACAGAGACAAATCACACCAGCCGTGTGGCACAAAGACTTCAAAATTTCAGGCCTCATTGGTGAGCCAGGCCAGAAGGACAGATTGTCATTTTCAAGTCTTGCACGCCAAATAGAGAGTGGGTTAAATAAAGGCTATCTAGAACAAGATATCATTGATTCAGTCATCAGAGCAATCACTCCAGGGCTTCAGTTGCGTAGTTATCTTGAAGGCAAAGCAGACCTCACTCTTCCAACATTACGAAGAATCCTCCGTTCTCACTATCAAGAGAAAAATGCAACAGAACTATACAAACAGCTCACAGCAGAGGCCCAGCGTGCTAAAGAAACACCACAAAGTTTTCTCATTCGTGTTCTTGATCTGAGACAGAAAATTCTGTTCGCTTCACAAGAAGATGAGTCTGGCCTAAAATATGATCCAGCTTTAGTCCAAAACATGTTCCTTCATACTGTGCTAACTGGCCTACAGAATGATCGTATTCAGAGTGACCTCCAGCCATTCCTGTCTGACCCCACAATTTCAGATGAAGTGCTGTTGGAGAGATTAAATGTTGCTTGCTCCCATGAGACAGAGAGACAAAACAAACGGAAGTCCGAACGCAGTGCTGCTGTGCATGTCACGCAGTTAAATGAACCAAAACACCAAATAAAACAGACAAAAGTTGACCTGATGTCGCAACTGCAAAGCTTAAGCAATGAAATAATGCAAATTAAAGAGACAATTCAACAGCCCTCACCTGCTTCTCAGTGTTTTGCAGTCAGTAACAAGTCTCCGGCGACAATAGCAACTCATCAGCCACTGCAAGATTTCTCGCAAAGTTATCAGCCAGTAGCAGAGTGGAATAAAGAGCTGCCAAACCAAACATGGGGAGTAAGTCATAACACCTTTGAACAACATCACTATCCACTGCAGCCCCACCATCCTAAATCACAACAGAATGCAGTTTTGCAACAACAGTATATGGTATCACAGCCTTACAGTTTGCAACCATGTTTAATGCCAATACAGCAGCCCCTGCAACATACAGCATCAACACAGCATGCACCTCAGCCATCACGATATGCTGTTCCCTCACAGCTTCGTCCACCACAGTTGAATACAGCCCCTCAACAATATACACCACCACGACAGTACCCTCAGCAATTTCGGCAGCCACGTCCCCCAAGGACAAGACAGTGCTTCCATTGCCAGCAAAGGGGACCAGAGGAATTATGCACCCATTGTTTTTGTTGTGGTAGCAGTGAGCACTTTTCAGCAGGCTGCAGAACCAGAGGTGCAAGATTTCAAAGTAGAACACCTTTAAACGGAAATGGGTTGCCTCCACGGGACAGGGAGTGACCCGAACTGCAAAAACGTCCCACCAACGTCCAAAACAACACTTTGAAAATGAAGAAAAAGAGTTTGAACTGTCTCCACTTGATAACATTCTATCTGCTTCATGTCAAGTTAATAAATACTCACCCGTCACTTCTCTCATTGGCAAACAATGTCTGGTAACCTGCTACTTACAAGGACACAAAACTGAGGCATTATGGGACACAGGATCCCAAGTATGTATTGTAGATGAACGATGGAGAAACAAGTACATACCTGAAGTGAAACTGAAGGACATCTCTGAGGCAACAGAAGCTACAGGTGGCCTACAGCTTGTTGCGGCTAATGGGACCAGTATGCCTTATGTTGGATGGGTAGAGATTACTTTCAAATTGGCTTCCCCTGTTGATGGCGTAAAAGAGTTAGTTATTCCTGTCCTTGTCTTAAAAGACCAAAGGTTATCCAAACCAATAATCGGCTACAATGTGATCGAACAAGTGATGAGACAGAGTGAAGCAAGTGAAAACAGTGAAGTGAGTAAAGGACGTCTGCACAAGATTGTCAAGTATGCCTTCCCTGGCATGAAGAAAAATAAAATACAGACCTTCATTAATCTTGTGACTACTGAGAATCCTAGTGAATATTTGGTGAAGACAATGAAAGACACAGTGAATATACCAAAACGTTCAATAATGCAGGTACAATGTCAAGTTAAAGTGCCATACATGAAGCACGACACTGTTTTCTTGTTTGAACCACACTTAAATCCACACTGTCCAGATGGTCTGGAACCTCTGGAAACCCTACTAACTCTCAAGAAAGGAAGTCGTCCAGTGGTCAAGATCAGTGTACAGAATGTCACAGACCATGAGATAAGGCTTGTAGGAAAAACTGAGCTTGGGACAATACAATCAATAAAATCTGTACTACCAGCTGCAGCATCACATTGTGCAACAACAGCCATGATCAGTGAGATTCAGAATACCACAGATTCTAAAGAAAGTAACAGTGAAGAATTGTGGGACCCACCTGTTGATGTAAGCCAGTTACCTATGCACCAGCGAAGCAAAATAAAACAGTTACTACGAGAAGAGTGCCATTCATTTTCGAGGTCAGATGACGATATTGGGTGCATCAAAGGTCTCCAGCTAAGTATTTCTCTGACTGACGATACTCCTGTTGTCCGTATGTACACTTCAGTCCCCAAGCCACTGTATCAGGAAATGAAGGACTACCTGCATGACTTGATTGCCCAGGGCTGGATTGAGAAAACCCATTCACCTTACTCTTCACCAATCGTGTGTGTTCGTAAGAAAGATGGCAGCCTTAGGTTGTGCATTGACTATAGAGACCTCAATAGGAAGACACTACCTGATCGCCAGCCTATCCCGAGAGTACAAGACATTCTGGACAGTTTAGGTGGTAATGCCTGGTTTTCAGTATTAGATCAGGGCAAAGCTTACCATCAGGGTTTTATGTCCCCAGACAGCAGACACTTGACCGCATTCAGTACACCATGGGGCTTATATGAGTGGGTTCGTATCCCCTTCGGCCTCATGAACGCGCCTGCATCATTTCAGCATTTCATGGAGGAGTGCTTAGAAGGACTAAGAGATGAAATTTGTGTGCCCTACTTAGATGACATCCTGGTTTTCACGAAAACATTTGATGGACATCTTGAAGCAATAAAAAAAGTGTTGCAACGTCTACAAGCCCATGGAGTAAAGCTGAAGCCACGAAAGTGTGAGATGTTCAAGAATGAGGTTCGCTACTTAGGCCGCATTGTTTCTGCAGAAGGCAGTAAAATGGACCCTGAAGACACTGTCGCTGTAACAGCACTTAAAGAGAAGAGACCAAACACTGTGGGAGATCTACGGAAAATTCTCGGTCTACTAAGTTATTATCGCCAGTACATCAAAGACTTCTCAAGTATTGCTAAGCCCCTTTACGACCTTCTGAAGGGCAATGAGAAAACTGAGAGCACAAAGAAAGGAAACTGCAGAGTAGTAACCAATAGAAAAAGTCACATGGTGCCATCCAGTAAGCTGATTGAATGGACAGAGTATCACCAAGAAACACTGTCAAAGCTGATTGACTGTCTCGTTCAACCTCCAATATTGGGGTTCCCAGACTTTTCCAAACCATTTGTACTTCACACAGATGCGTCCAACCAAGGCCTGGGTGCTGTCCTGTATCAGAACCAGAACGGGAAGCTGAGAGTGATAGCATATGGTTCAAGAACATTGACCAATGCAGAGAGAAACTACCACCTGCACAGTGGAAAGCTGGAGTTCCTAGCCCTCAAATGGGCTATAACAGAAAAGTTTAGAGACTACCTATATTATGCACCTACCTTCACCGTGTACAGTGATAACAATCCCCTCACTTATGTGTTGTCCTCTGCAAAGTTAAATGCCACTGGATGCAGATGGGTCGCTGAACTTGCAGACTTCCATTTCACCATTCGTTATCGCCCAGGTAAAGAGAATGTGGATGCTGATTCACTGTCCAGAATGCCAGTTGATATAGAGACAGCAATGAGAGAATTTACAGAGGAGCTTTCATCAGAGTGTGTGGGAGCCACAATACAAGCTGTGGAGGTCCAGCACGACCCAGATCCACCCCTTACTTTAATCAGTCAGTGTGCACCAGCATGCATGGAGATTGGTGACAAACCCTGCAAATCATTATCAAAAGAGGAGATTCAGCAAGCACAAAGAGATGACAAGAATGTCAAAGAAATCATAGACTACTTGCAGTCAGAAACAAGACCGTCTTCAAAACAGTGTCGGTCAGCCAATCCTACAGTTAGAGGTCTAATGCGTGAGTGGGAAAAACTGGTGTTGGATGAATATGGCATACTGCACCGCAAAACATCACAACGAATGCAGCTAGTGTTGCCTGCCCAGTTTAAGAGTATTGTCTTGAGGGAATTGCATGATGAAATGGGTCATCAAGGCCTTGACCGCACAACCAGCCTCATTAGAGATCGATTTTTCTGGCCCTTCATGCAAAAGGATATTGAGCACTATGTCCTGAGAACCTGTTCATGCATAAAACAGAAAAAACCATGCAGAGAGACACGGGCACCTCTCAAAAGCATTAAGACAACACATCCATTTGAGTTAGTATCCATCGACTTCCTTCATTTGGACAAGTGCAAAGGAGGTTATGAGTATATCCTTGTGATTGTTGACCATTTCACTCGATTTGTGCAGGCATATGCTACAACTTCAAAATCTGGAAAAACTGTAGCAGACCGGTTGTTCAATGATTTTGCCCTAAGGTTTGGGTTCCCCTCACGAATTCACCATGACCAAGGCAGGGAATTCGAAAATCAACTCTTCGACCAGCTCCAAAAATACAGTGATATTACTGCCTCTAGGACGACCCCATACCACCCACAGGGAAATGGACAAGTAGAGAGATTCAATCGGACCATTCTGCAAATGCTCAAAACTCTCACAGAAAAACAGAAATTGAATTGGAAAGAGGCATTGAATAAGCTAGTGTTTGCCTACAATTGCACTAAAAGCGAAGTGACTGGATTCTCACCTTTCTACCTCATGTACGGCCGCTCTCCAAGGCTTCCAGTTGATGCATTGTTTGATCTCAATCCAGACAAGGGATCCATCGACCACAGTGAATATGTGGAGAGGTGGACAAAGGGTATGCAAGAGGCTTATGAGATCGCCAGTGAGCATGCAAAGAAGTGTATTGAGAGAAACAAAAGAAATTATGACCAAAAAGTTAGATGCACTAATCTATACCCTGGCAGCAGAGTTCTGGTGAGAAACCTAGCTCAAAAAGGGGGCCCAGGAAAACTAAGAAATTTCTGGGAGGATGAAGTCCACATTGTCATCCGCCAGGCTGCTGAAGATACTCCAATCTATGAAGTGAAACCAGAGCAGGGCAAAGGCCGATCAAGAGTGTTGCATCGTAATCACCTTCTCCCCTGTGATCACTTTCCTCAGGTTACCACATCAACTCAAAATGCCACACCAAAGCAAAAACATCAACAGAAAAGCACAGCTTTACCTGCAGGGAGAAGCGAGGAATATGAGCCAGAGAATGACAGTGAAAGTGATGATGAGTACTATGTGCAAGTTGAACCCTATCAGTTTAGAACACAGCCAAACAGTCAGGTGCAAAATAAAACCACACAACGCCTGTTACCTCCTGGTGAGAAATCATCAGCAAAGTTAGAACGAACGGTTGAGTTGTCAGTGTTGCCACACCAAGCTGAACGGAAACAAGATGAAATAGAACATGTTGACTTACCTGTTGAAGAAAGACACTTACCTGTTGAGGAACAACACTTACCTGCTGAGGAACACTGCTTACCTGAACAAAACTTACCTGTTGAAGAACAAAGTTTAAAAGAACGGCACTCACCTAGACAACACTTACCTGTTGAAGAACATCACTTACCTGCATGGAGGAATCCTGTAACGGAACCATCTAGAGTCCGACAACGAGGACCACCAAAGAGGTTCACATATGAAAAATTTGGAAATCCTACATGCCACAGTGTACAGAATGCAAGAAATGACTTTAACCCACACCCCATACACACATGGACACCAAATATGAATTCTTGGGTGCCAATGCCGATCCATTATTCTCAGCCCTCACTTATCTATTATCCAGCCATTTAAAGAATCTCAATGAACTTTCACTTGACCAGGTCTCAGATGGCACCGCAGAACTCTACTGACAAACTGCCATCATATTGACACTAACTGCCTTGACTGATTGCAAATAACTGTTGCCAGCTAAGGGACTGTGACACTTAATGAACTGTTGTTGGGCCGAAAAGAAAATATGGACTGTTTAAAGGCCTAGACAGAAAAAATGGACTCTGCACATTGAAAATATGGACTGTTAAAAGGCCCAGATAAATTAAATGGACTGAACATTTTGAAACGTTCCTTGGAGAACCTGAGAATGGCCTGAATCTGAGAACTTTCTGCACTTGAACTTGATTGTTTCCTGTATGGACTTCATTCTTAATGAACATTCCTTAGTGCCTTGATTCTGGGACTGTTTAGGGCACTAGCTCATTGAACTTGAATTCAGAAAGTTGATTATCAGCCTACAAGGACTGTCTGTGAAACAGGAACATGATATGTGATTATTAAATGTATGAATGTAAAAAAAAAAAAAAAGGGAAAATGTATTGAAAACATCACATGTGACCTGGTACTTTTACATGAGTGTGAAGTGAAATATATTGAAGTTTATGACTTTGAGAATACTGATGTCGGGACGACATCTTATTTGGTTGGAGAGAGTGTGAACCCTGCATAGTTTGGGCCATAAAAATATTCTATTGTTTGTATATATTTATTTTGTATCCATGCTATGTCTGTTTCTTTTTACATGTACATATGTGTTCAATTCAAGTTACTTTATTGTATGTTTAGTATAAGTTTGCACTGTAGAGTCCAGCTGCATTTTATAAATACTGTTGACAGTTGAGAGAGTTACCGTTACCGTGACAACTGCGGCGCATCTTTAGACAACAAAGAGGACCGCTTGGGCAACCACTAACTCTTGTCTCTGTCTCTTTCATTTGCAATTTAAGGTTAGTTAAATTTATTAAAATTGATACTAAACTTTAATTCACATGCTTTAATGTTTAAATAATTTGTTACAGTTGATTATTTTTGTAATTGTGAAATTCAAAGATACTTGTGTAAGAGGAAATTTCAAACATGTATCATTTAACTGAGTTGTTAATGTACTATACTTACCTGAAATACTTACCAATTTGTTATGAGTATGTCCAGATGTGTATAAGGAGGTTATTTATTTATTTATTTACTGTGATTTAAGTATTTTTATGTATTATTACCGTGTAACAAAGTATCAGTACAATGTGTATTAAAGACAACAAAGAGGACCGCTTGGGCAACCACTAACTCTTGTCTCTGTCTCTTTCATTTGCAATTTAAGAGAGTACTACATATATATATATATATAATGTATATATATATCAGAGGTTGCGTTAACCGAAAATTGTCCGTCATTGACGGATTTTTTTAATCAGTGACGGAAAAATCTGAAGGCTGTCCGTCATTTTGACAGATTACACTGTGGGTGATCTGTTGTAAATTGTAACAGTAATTCCCACCCCTGTCCAGTTGGTGGCGAGCGCGCTCCATTGTGGCAGCAGAGCACTGGATACAGAACAAACACTAAACTGTCACGACGAATCTTTTGCTACGCATTTGATACGCACATGCGAGCACCCAGTATAAACTACAGCGGTCTCACGCCACATTAAAGAGCGCCAAAACGGTATTTATTGCTTGAATTTCCTGATGAAATAGACAGAATTTGAAATCTGAGACTTTTTCATATTGAAAGTAAGAAAGCACAGAGCTTAATGGCTTATTGTGATTCATTAGTTATGCACACTACTGTTAATTCGTGAACTGAAAACAGCAAGATCAACTGAGATTCTTCTGTTCTCTTCATAAATAAGTGCATAAACCTATACAGTATGCTCGCCCTGTAGGTTCATGATTAAAAATGAAAATGTGAACAAAAATAAAAGCAATTAAATGTGTTATTATAATTAAAATATGAAAATTAAAATGACGGGTAATAATAGATTATGACGGAATTTTTACGACCCTGTCCGTCAAAATGACAGGCAATGTGGAAGTCTAACGCAACCTCTGATATATATATATATATATATATTTAAATAGTCATAAAATATGTTAAAAGCAGCATTTTCATTTCCATGTAACTTACAGTAAATTATAAATATATATAAATATGTAAAAAAATATATATAATATAAAAAAATAATTATTGTTCTAGCAATGTTTAAAATGAAATAGAAAATAAATAAAAGTCACATTTTTGTGTGTGTGTGTGTGTGTGTATATATATATATATATATATATATATATTATTATTTTTTTTTTTAAGTCATAAAAGACGTTAAAAGCAGCATTTCATTTCCATTTATTATTTTGACAAATATACATTTCAACATACTTCTCACACAGACAAAATGCTACATAAAATGTTAAGGAAACAAATATTTAAGCACCACGATTTTAACTTTTATAAAGAAAATATAAAGCCCAAATTCCATTTCAGCAGAAAATAAATATGGCAAGAAAAACTACTCATCAAAGAGCCAAGAATATTTTTTTATCTATTAATTATTGAGCTTTTTTAATTGTGTTGTGACTATTTTATTTATTTATTTTGACTGGAGTTTCCCTTTCTGTTTCAAGAGCTCTTTTAATAAAAACATGCTATTAATTAAAATATATTTGCAGGCTGCAAGACACTACTAAAATAATATTACCAAAATAATTTATTAATTTTATAAAACAAATTTAAACAAAAAACATAAGCTGCTTTTTTACAAAATATACAAATGTAATAAATGCTTTAGACTATTAACCAAAAAAAAAAAAAAAACATTATGTCTTAACATTTCCAAGATGAAGAATAAGCAATTCTGCTTTTCAGTGCATTTGTGTTTTTGCAAGCAAGCACCATTATAACACTGGCTGCAGGAGACAGGAAAGCTGTTACAGACAGCGGCTGCTCTGACTGGTCCTCTCTCAGGAGGATGTAGTGCATTCATTTTTCATCAACTTAAAACCAAAGATGGCAGAGAGCTATAAGACCAAACCCAGCAGTCATCAACTCTCTCCGTTGAGCAGGGGCAGTCGCAGGACTCTCAGGATGCGCTCGTTCTTCGTCAGATCCTCCGGCAGTTCATTGTTCTAGAGAAAAAATCGGATACCATCAGAACGTGCTGCAAACATGCCATTAAAACACCAGATAAAACCAGATTATCATTCATCTGTGCTTTTATGATCTACTATGAAGTGAATTCGATTACTGCAGCATTTACCATAGCTCTAGCTATTGCCTGCAATACATTTGTGATACTTAAATTACATACTCATCACTGACCCGTAGATGGCAGTGTTAGATATGAACAATATAACAATACCAGGGACCTCAAGCAACTACTTTTAACCTTTAAACTACTCATTTTAGACAAAACACCCTTTTAAACTACAATTTTACCTGAATACATTGGAAAATGCAAAATTTTAATAGACAACTTTCACAATTATTGTGTGTGTAATATGAATGTAAATATATATAAAATAGCAACTTAAAAAATATTTAAATGAATTCGTAATTTAGCAAGTTTCATCATTATTACAAATAAATTAATAACAATGAAATATACCTATATACTATTTGACAAATAAAAAATGTATTTAAAAAAATACAACTACTTATAATAATAAAATTTAAATATAGATTTTACAAATTACAATTGAAAAAATAATAAAATAAAATACAGAATAAAATATAAATGCGCATTTTAAGCAATTGAAATAATATATTTTGAAATATTTAATTCCCTCATAAAATATGTAAAAAAAAAATCTACATTTTCACCTATATTTATTGTTTAATAATAATAATAATAATAATAATAATAATAATAATAATGCAATAAAATATAATAATAAAATAAATCATATTAATATTTAAAAACATTTAAATATAAATATAACTGCACATTTTCAGCAAGCAACGATTTGCTTAAAAAAACTTTTTTTATCGTATTTTATGAGGGAATTAATCATTTCAAAATATATGTATATTTTAAAATATTTAATTCCCTCATAAAATACGATAAAAATATTTTTTTTACATTTATTGTTTTTACAAACAATAATATGAATAATAAAATCAAAATTCTAAAACAATAAACTATTACGCAATAAAAGCTAACAATAATAGCAATTAATATATCCATAGTTAAATAAAAAGAATTATATTTAATATATCAATATTTTAATAAATATAAAATATTAATTAAATTAATTATTATGCAAATTGTCAATGTAAAATACTATTTATGCAATTTATATATCTAGCACTAAAATATAATAATAAAATAACAATTAATATATTAATATTTAAAATGAAATTAAATACAGAATAAAATTAAAATATAAATGCACATTTTAAGCAATAAAATACATTCCCTCATAAAATACGTTAAAAATCACTCGTTTTGTTTACATTTATTGTTTATTGTATATTTAATATATCAACATTTTAATAAATATTAATAATACAGAATATTAGGCAAATTGTCAATGTCAAATACTATTAATGCAATTTATATATTTGGATTTGTTTTGAGCAATTTAAATAAAGCCTACAAATTGAAAAAATATTGTGGAAAATAAAATAAATTGCACAAATAAGATAAGATATATATAACAACTTAAATATATATTTAAATAATTTTGCAAGTTGTCCATGTAAATTAGTCTTAATATCATTTAAAACACTACTACTAATAATTATTAATAATTAAAAAATAAAATTTATTCATTAATTATGTAATAAAATATAATGATGAAATAAAATAATGACTGTATAAATGCATATATTTAAAAAACAAAAAAAAACTTGTGTGGATTAATATGTTATAATCCGTGTTTTAAACTTACCTTGTTGGGTAAAGCTGGATCTGCATTTGCCTTTAGCAGAAGTTCAACTGTTTTTGGATTCCCGCCCATGACGGCGGCGTGAAGAGCTGTAGAACCGTTCTAGATTGCACAACAAAACACATACAGTCAAAACCGAACCTCTTTTTGCACTTTTTGGACGTCAGATGACACTCTCGTACCTTCAGAAGGCCGAGTGAAGGGGAGAACTTGAGGAGCTCCTCAATGACGTTACAGTGGCCTTTATGTGCAGCCTTGAACAGAGCCGTGGAGCCGTCCTTCAGTCAGAAACACCAGAGATAACACAACACATCAGGCCTTTGTCAAACATTTCATGCATTTTTAATAGGCTTCTTTTCCACCTGGCTGAACAGTTTGTTTCAAGCCAGGGTACAATACAAAGAGATATGGGGAAAGAAATATTGTGGAAAATAAAATTAAATAAAGACAGGCTGGAATTAAATAATTAATAAACAACTATTAATTAAATAATAAAAATGTACTATAATTAAATTTTAATTAAAATAATTAATTAGTTAAATATATTAAAATTTGAAAAAAAAAAAAAAAAAAACATTTTTAAACATACTTTTCTATCTGCATCACGGTCTGCGCCTCGTAGAAGCAGAACTTTCACCACCTCACTGTGTCCCATCTGGGCTGCCATCCAGAGCGGAGCTGTGCCATCCTGACCCAAAAAACACAATCAACATGGAGAACAAATTGAAATACATAATAGCAAACCAAACACTGATTATTAATCAGACCTCTCGCGGTTGATTGACTTTAGCCCCAGATGACAAAAGCTGCCGTATTACGGTCACATATCCCTCTTGGGACGCCAAAAATAAGGCCGTCGCGCCATCCTGAAACAGACAAGATTAGAGAAAACTTTTCAGAAAAAATGTGACCTTTTATAAATCAAATAACATTACATTAAATGACAAATTAATAAAAAATTGTTATTAAACTAAAATAAATTAGTAAATATAATAGAAATTCTGAATTAGTTATTAAAAATAGGATGTAATTAAATAAATAAGAAAAAAGACAAAACAAAAAAAACAAACAAATACATAAATAAAAAAACATTAACATGAATTAATCATAAGATAAAACATACTAAATAAAAAAAATGAATAAATATTAACAAAACACCTAATTGAATAATACAAAAAAAACGAAATAAAATTAAACAAGTCATAAAATAAACTTAAAAATCACATTAGAATTAAATAATATGCCAAATAGGAATGTATTCAAAATAAATGAAAAAGTATATATAAATAATACTTATTAATAAAATAGAATAAAGAAAAGAATAACTTTTAACAATTATTATTAAATTACAATAGATTAATAAATGAAAATTAATATAATAAATATAAGATAATAAACCCTAATTAAATATTAATATATTAAAACCCTAATATTAAGATATTGAATTAAATAAAATTAAAATAAGACAAAAGAATAAATGTTATATTAAATTAAAATTAATAAAATAATATTAATTCTGAGTTAATTAATAAATATAAGATAATAAAACTCATAAACATAACATTAACGTTAATTAATCATAAAATAAAAAAAATACTAAAATAAAAAATTGATAAATATAACAAAACACCTAATACAATTAAAAATTAAATAATATCACATTAGATTAAAATAATATACAAATCAGGAATCTATTCAAAATAAATGAAAATATATATAATTCATATTTAATAATAACATAGAATAAAGAAAATCCCTAATTAAATATTAAGATAATAAATCCCTAATTAAATAAAATAGAAATAAGACAAAATAAAAACAAATAAAAATATTATATTCAAAATATAATGAATAAACATCATATTAATTCTGAGTCAATTAATAAATGGAAAAAAATAATACTTATTAAAAAGTAAATAAGACAAAATAAAAATCTAACAAATAAACATTAAGTTAAAATAAGATTAAATTTGATTAATCATACAATTAAAAAATAATTAAAATAAAAAATGAATAAGTATAACAAAACAACTAATTAAATTTATAATAGTATTAATAGTTATTAATAGTAATAATAATAATAAATAATAATAATAATAAAATAAATCAAATTAAACAAATAAGTCATAAAATAAACTTAAAAATCACATTAGATTAAAATAAAATACAAAATAGGAATCTATTCAAATTAAAATATATATATATAATTAATATTTATTAATAAAATAGAATTAAAAATTAGTATAAAACCCTAATTAAATCAAATAGAATTAAGACAAAATAAAAACAAACAAATGAATAAATAAATATTACATTCAAATTCAAATTAATATACTTAATATTAATTCTGTATCAATTCATAAATGAAAGATAATACAACTTAAATGATTAAATAAAATAGAAATAAGACCAAATAAAAATCAAACAAATAAACATTAAATTAAAATAACATTAACTTGAATTAGTTATAAAATTAAAAAATACTAAAATAAAAAATTAATAAATAACAAATCACCTAATTAAAAATTAAATTAAATTAATAATAAGTCTCCAATAAACTCTATGATAATAATAAACTCTAATTAAAAAAATAACAAATAAACATTCAATTAAAAAAACAGTAACATTAATTATTCAAAACATTAAAAAATGAATAAATATAACAAAACAGCTAATTAAATAAAAAAGATAGAATTACGCAAATTATAAGTCATAAAATATACTTAAAAATCACAATAGATTGAAATTATATACAAAATAGGAATCTATTTAAAATAAATGAAAAAATATATAATTAATATTTATTAATAAAAAATAATTAAATTAATTTAAATTAATAATATATTAAAGAAATATTAGATTAAATTAAAATAGCATTACACTGCATACAAATTTTAAAAAATTAAATTAAAAATAAATTAATAAGATAATAAATGTATCAACATATAAACAAACAAACAAACATATATAACATTAAATTAAAATTCCATGATATTAAAAATAAATAAATAAATAAATAAATAAATGAACATTAGACTGAAATAACATTAAATTAAACAAAAATTAATAAACAATTTATGGAATGACATCATTACTACTAATATGATTCTTTCCAAAACAAGCTCAAACTACTAAAACGAACATTTCCACCAAATTATCTGAAAGTATTTGGTGTCTCCCAAGGATCTGTTTTCATTTAAACAGTGTCCTGTTCCTAAGAGCAGAGTCTAAACACTTAGAGGAACTGGCATAAACATGCAGCGCCTCATGTTGACTAACATTGAGCTGGTCGTGGACATTGGCGCCGTTCTTCAGCAGGGTCTCCACCACTTTGGAGTGACCGTACTGACAGGCCGCCGACAGCGCCGTGCCTCCATCCTAAAAACCACAAACCAGTCCATTCTGAATGATCAGATTCATTTAAAGTCACAGCATACTTCCGTTTTATTTTGGGCTCAAACATACCGCACCTTTGTCTGAAACTCTGTGGACGCTCCAAACTCAAACAGGAGCTTGACGATTTCATTGTGGCCCTGCTGTGAAGCAAAGAAGAGGGCAGTGGAACCTGTCTGGAGGAACAGTGACATCATCAGCAGCACAAACACAAATTACATTAGCACTTACTACTGCACTACTAACAACCTGACACTCCAGCTATATACAGTATATTTAGCTCAGACAGAAATAACTTTCACTGCGGTTTATTGCTAGGAAGATGTCTACAGAAATGCCAAGGAGTAAAATAAAACATAAAAAGCCAAAACAAAATTAGATAGATAGATAGATAGATAGATAGATAGATAGATAGATAGATAGATAGATAGATAGATAGATAGATAGATAGATAATAAATAATAAAAATAATATAAATAATGCAAAATAAAATACATAATAGGAAAAATAATAAATATAATAAATTAAATAATTAAAATAAATAATAATGAACTAAATAACAAAAATATTAAAAAAAAATCATACAATAAAATAAATCATAAAATAAAAATCACGAAATTAAATAAATAATAGGAAAAAAAAACAAATAATTGAATGTTGAATGAATTTATAATAGTTTAAAATAACATTAAGGTAAATAAAAATAATTTAAAAATATTAACTTAAAACAAAATAAATCAAATAATAAATAAAATCGACTAAAACCACTGAATTAGATTAAATTAAGTTTACATTAAATAAAATTAGGAAATTAAAAATGTATTTTTTTTAAAAATGCATGAATATAATATAAATGTGCAAATAAAAAATCTAATTACATTTAATAAACAATATATTTTATTATAAATATAGCAATTAAAAAAATAATAAAATTAAACAAAAAAAGACAAAAGAAATAAAATAGTAAATAAAACAAAATAGTGAATTACATTAAAATAACTTTACATTAAATAAATAATATATTTCATAATATTATTTTATACATTTATATTTTATAATTTTCATAATGAATAATATATTTTATAATAAATATAATTAATAAAATAAATGCATAATTGCACAAAAATGAATGTATAACTAAAATATAATTAATAAATAATATATTTTATTAGAAATATAATGCTAGTGAGGAAAATAAAAATAATACAAAAATAAACAAACAGACAGATAGAGATTATATTATATTAAAATAATACATTAAAGAAAAAATAAAGAAAAAATATAAATATTAAAATAATTATTACATATAATATAATACAAAATCCATTCAATAAAATTAATAATAGAACAAAATAAAAAATAAACTAACAAATAAATTACAAAAATTTGTTAAAAATAATTGCATAAATATATTATAAATGTGTACATTAAAATCTAATTAAATATAATAAATAATATATTTTATCATAAGTATGATTATTTAAAAAATGCATATATAATAAAAATGAATGAATTAATTAAATGAATATAAGACAAAATGATTGAATAAATAAATGTGATAAAAATAAATATAATAGATTAAAATAACTACATAAATTATTAGATATAATAATGAAAGATCTAAATAAAAATAAAATAAAAACAAACAAATAAATATTGCATTAGATCAAAATAACACTATATTAAATAAAATACAATTAAAATAAATGACTAAATATAATAATAAAATCTAATTAAGTTAAACACAATCAAAAAACATAATATGAATGTGTAAAAAATAAATGAAAAATCTTATTAAATGTCATATTTTATCATAAAATATAATAATTCAAATAAATGCATAATTCTAATATAAATGTATAACTAAAAAATCTAATAAATAAGGTATTTTATTCTATATATAATAAAAATGTAATTGAATAAATAAAAAGTAACAAAATTAATATAGAAATAAATGTAATAAAAAATGTATATATTAGACTAAAACACCACCATAAATTCATAAACATAATAATGAAAGATCTAAATAAAATAAATAAAAACAATAAAAACAGCAAACAAATAAATATCGCATTAGATTAAAAAAAAACATTATATCACATACATTTTCAAATAAATACATAAATATAATAACCAAATTATTAAATTAAATACAATCACACATAATAAATTAAATTACAATTAAATAAAATCAAAATATCTCATCAAAATGAATTAATAAATAAATAGTTAAATTAATAGTTTAAAAAGTGAACATGCATAACTTTAACAACAAGTCTAATTTAAAATAGAATGACTGTAAAGTTATATTTTAAGTATAAAACAGTCCATTATAACAGCAATATAGAAGAAATCTGTACCTCTCTCTGGACATTAATATCTGAACCTTGCATGATGAGTTCCCGGACACACTCATAATGGCCGCTGTATGAAGCCACCATTAATGCTGTGGTGCCGTACTGTGAAAACACACAGGAAGCTTTATCATATGCCATACAATCCCTCCAACAATGAAGCATGTATGAAAGAAGCTCATACTCCATCTTTGCAGTCGACATCCACTCGGCCGCTGTTCAACAACAGCTGAAGCAAAGCCAAGTTTCCTTTCCTCGCTGCCCAAAACACAGCGTTGGCAAGCGGCGTCTCCTTCTGTCAGACACGTAAACAAACACACAAACACACACACATGCATCACTTATATGAGAGATCACACTATTATAGCACATGTGGACAATAACATGATTCATTCATAAAATATATTACAACATTACTGAAGGACTGCTGAAACAATATCGACAAATTTTCCTAGTCAACATCGAGGGTCGAAAAAATTGGCAAAGTAATATTACTAAACATAATATCATTAGAGGCTTGTTAAAGAAAAAATAAAACTATAAAAAGCATTAAACTAATTAAAATTTAATAAAACATTTTATATATACACATGATATATATATATATATATATATACACACATAATATATATATATATTAGGGCTGGGCAATTTGGCTTAGAATCAAAATCTCGATTAATTGAACATTTTAACCCGATTACGATTAATGAACGATTATTTTATTTATTAATAAAATTATATTTAATTATATTTATATAATTTTTTTTTTTTTGCCCTCATAGTTCACTGACAAGTTTTGTACAGTAAATATGCTCACATATTACAAGCGAGAGATTTTTGGATGAAGGGTGCATTACTTGATTTTAAAATAATTGAAGGAAACACACTATCTACGATCTATGATTATTAATTGAACATCAGTGTTGAACAACTGAAATTAAAGCAAGCATTGCTTAAAACGAAAAGTCACATTTTTCTTAAATTAGTGAAAATAAATAACTTGCACTATTGGAAACAAAATAAATAATTTTCAATGTTTTTAATATTAAAAGTAGAAAATAAGCAGTATCTCCTCTAAATAAAATTACCCTTGTATATCCTGTAAATACTTTTTACTGTATAAATACTGTTTAAGCTCTCCATCGACATGTCGGCGGAATAACGGAACGGAGCGCTTGTGTTTTTTAAAGGGAAAGTAATTGAAATAATCTTCCTGGAAAAATTTTAACGATTATAGGTTCTGAATGTCGATTTCGATTATTTTTCGATTAATCGCCCAGCCCTAATATATATATATATATATATATATATATATATATATATATACTCAATATTTTATCATTAGAGGCTTGTTAAAGAAAAAATAAAAAGATAGAAAGCATTAAAATAATAAAAATTTAATAAAACATATATATTATATATATATATATATAGATATAGATATAATGATATTATTAAATTAATAAATAATACATTCATAATTATAAATAACAAAATAATTAATGTTTATTATATATATATATATATATATATATATATATATATATATATATATACAATTAATAATTTATATTATTAATTAATAAACATGAATAACAATAATTAACACACACACACACACACACACACACACACACACACACTCACACACACTCAATATATATAGAATAAATTACTTATATTATTACATTAATAAATAATAAATGAATAATTAATGTTTATTTTATATATATAAAATTTATATTATTAATTAATAAATAATCTTTAATTGATCATTAAATAAATCATTAAATATTCATTATAATAAATAATTTATAAAAGGCTATAAAAACAAATATATGTATTTTAATTAACTGATTATTCATATTTATTATGCAAACTGTATATTTAATACAATGAGGCATAATTTTCAGATTTTAAAGTTTAAATACAATGAGGCGTAATTTTCAGATTTTAAAGTTTAAATGAGTAGTGTCACTATGCAAAAAAAAAATTCAAAAAAGTTTTTATATTTAATGTAAATCTATATTAATATAAATATATGAATTAAGAAGAGTATCATATATTTTTATTACGGATTTGTAATTTTGTTTGACTCATATGATATGAGTCAAACAAAATTACAAATCCGTAATAAAAATATATTTTTTAGTTTTCGTTTTGTAAGATACATTTTATTTTTATACTGTAAATTAAAAAATTTAAAAACATGACAGTAAAATATAACATTAATACAAAGTGTAGGATATGAGTCATGTTAAACTAAATTACAGCAAAAAAAAAGTTTGTATTTATTATTTTAATTTTGCATTGAAAATTTTAACTATTCACTATATAAAAATATTCTGTAGTATAAAATATAATGTGATATATAATAAAGTATAATATAACATTCATTTTAATTTAAATTAAAATAATCAAGTACAGTAAAATAAGTGTAGCATTTTAATCCATATATAAACCATATGAAATTAAAAAAATTTAAGAGGATCACAAAAAAATGTAGGCCTGCTATCTTATTACAGTATGCGATATTTTAGCGTAAACTAAGGTTACCATGGTGATTTTAGGAAGGGTGGGGTAGGCAGACACTCGGTCATAAGGCCATGAAGACGCCCGTGACTGATAGACAAACTCTCATAAATCGTTATTCGGTAACATGTTTATTCCTGTTCGTTTTAAAGCATATTTAGATTACACGGTTAATGTTTTAACAGAGCAAATGTTCATGTTTACCTTGAAAGACATGCTAGCAATCTCATTCGTGCCTCATCTTGCTGGTATGCTCTGTGTTCTTTACAATGTCCGTCCGCAGCGCCCATTCATCCCTATGGAGACCTGACTGAACGGATATACGCTGTTGTTTACCGCAGTGAGTGTTTCACGGAACCGCGCCAGCACGAACATGAGCGAGCAGCTTTTGCATCAGCTGCGAATTCCCTTGAATCCCCCTCCTCAGTCTCTCTGACTCTCTCTCTCTCTCTCTCTCTCTCTCTCTCTCTCTCTCTCTCTCTCTCTCACACACACACACACACACACACACACACACACACACAGTAAAGGTGTTCGAATCGTGAAAGAATCGATCTTGTGAGTCGAATCTTTGTTATGAATCAGTTGAACCAAACCCGATCAGAACGATTAACGAATCGATTTTAATTCTAAATGCGCTGATAGTACGAACGTTTAGAGTAAAGCTAGGGTTTGACAGACTATTGAGGAGTAAAATGAGTAGCTTTAATAGCCAAATAATTAAGAAATATTACAAATAAATATGCAACCAGCAAAATAAGCTTCATCTGCCTTATTTTTGATGTAAGAGTGGGCGTGGCCATTTTGTAAATTTTATTGGTCAGACTTCCGGTCTCATCAGCATCCAGCTATTTTTAGCTGTACAAAACAGCTTGTTTTGATGCTTGATATTGCAAATTGGCGTGTCTTACCATATTATTTTAATTAATAAGAATGGATATGGTGCAATTTTCTATGTGATATCGCAATATGTGCCTTAAAATGAAGTTAAATCTATATATAGCTCTGCTTTTAGATACGATTTCTTTAAAGATGCATAAAGAGTTCTATTAAGTATTTTGATAATTCTTACAAAGGGTCTGACAATTTACCAACTACTAAACATTGTTGTATTTTCTGTGGGGTCTGTGTCACTTATGATATATTATGTAAAGTGTGCATATTTATTACAGTAATGCATAATTTTCAGATTTGAAAGTTAACTTTGTATGGAATATTCACTATAGTATAAAAATACAGTCTATCGTAAAATAAATAAATAAATAATTTGGTAAGGAAAATAGTGAGGCTATTCTTAATATGATATAATATAAAAATAGCTTACAGTGTAAAAGAAATCTTGAACACAGGTTATAGTAAAAATATAGAAAATATATTGTACAAAAATATAGTCTATAGTATAAAAATGTAATATAATGTCATGTAATATAATAAATATATTTTAAAAAAATAGTCCATAGTATAAAAATATAATATAATGTGATGTAATATAATACAAATAAAAAAATAGTGCATAGTATAAAAATATAAACATGTACTAATATAATACAATATAAAAATAGTTTACAGTGTAAAAAACACAGGTTATAGTAAAAAATATAAAAGTCCATAGTATAAAAATATAAACATATACTAATATAATATATCATATCATATAATATAAAAATAGCTTACAATGTAAAAAATTTAAACAAAGGTATAATATAAAAATATTTGTATATTATAGTGCAAAAATTGTTTATAGTATAAAAATATAATATAAAGTGATGTAATAATACAAATATAAATTAAAGCTGCAAGCAGCGATGAACGGGCCCTCGCACCCGGGCTCACCGCCGACCGGTGGCTTTGGGAAAACAGCAAACGGTGGGCATTATGCTTTTAAAACAGTGAATGTAGGAAAAATAGATCAAAGTCACTTAAATGTGCCAAACCTCCTGCTGCCAGCTGGTGGCGCTATGCCTGTAACTGATTATTGGCATGTAGATGTGTTCAGGCCAGCACTTTCATCAAACATATGAAGTCTGGTGCAGATTGACCTTGGTAAGTTTAAGTTAGTGCAAGATATGATATATCCTGCTGTCAATAGGTGGCGCTATGATGATATCTGAATATTGGCCTTAAGATGTCTTCAGGCCAGGACTCTTATCAAACATGTGAAGTTTGAGGCAGATTGGACATTTTATGGCTGAGTTATAACAACTTCTATGTCCATGACCAAACATCAAACTTTGTCAGGCCACCACGGACATGCCCTTCAACGAAAACTCAAGATCTTCGCAATTTAACATCACTTAAGCCTTTTTATTAGACTGACCGATTTTAGTGTTGATCTGTATAAATCTCTTGGAGGAGTTTGTTGTAGAGTACAGCATGACACTTCCTGTTGCCAACAGGTGGCGCTATGACTATAACTGAATATGGGAATGTAGATGTCTTCAGGTCAGGAGTGTTATCACACATGTGAAGTTTGGGACAGATCGGACATTGTATGCCTGAGTTATAGAAACTTCCTTTTTCATGGCGAAACATCGAAATTTGCGAGACCGCTATGGACACGCCCTCCAATGAAAACTCTAGATCTTCACAATTTAACGTCACAAAGGGCTTTAGATTACACTCAGCAAATTTGGCGTTAATCCGGATAAATCTCTAGGAGGAGTTCGTTCAAGTACGAGGCCTGAAAATGGCAAAAATGACAAAATTTGCTGAGAAAATTAAAAATAACCGACTTCCTGTTGGGTGTCAAATTTTGCTCCAAGAGGCTTTTTTGTAGGTATTGGACCCTATTTTAAATAGTTACCATGTTTTAAGGTCTACAAGCATTTTTAGATATTATTTTAATAGTCTATAAGCATCTGTGAAATAATTATAAACAAATATATTGAAAATAAATACATATTAACTTAGTTGACTTTTTGGCCTTTTTGTATTTGTTTCTCATTCTAATCAAGTGAACTGAGCAGTATAATATAAATATAATTTATAAGATACTTTGTTCTATCAGTGAGAGTGTATATATGTATTTAAATCACATAATTTTTCCTTAAAAGATAAAAAAAATATTTTAATGCTCTTTAAGCACCTATACAAAATAATTATGTAAAAGTACACTGACAGTACAGTACATATCAACTGATTCTATGGATTATTGTCATTCTTATACACTGACAATGAGCTAAATAGCATTAGAGGTCAAACGATTCCTTATCTTATGAGGACCTCTAGTGTTCATCCCTGGTATTAGAGCTTTAATCTGACAAATTTATTTGACACTTTTAATGTTTTTGGGGCCTCTGAGCATGATAACATTTTGAAACTACGCGTATTTTTTTATGATGAGTAAGAATAATGCAATTTAAAGATATATGAAAATAACTCTTCATCTTTTTTATTGTTACTTTCATAAATCACCACATCAACACCGTTCAAGATATCCCAAAGCCGTTCACAATATAGGGAACATTTTCCCTATATTCTGAGGATGATGATAAGAACATGTAATTCATGATGATAACAAAATGTTATTATTGCTTGCTTTACGTCCACCACTTCTGTTTAAATGTCATCGTTACCTATCTGTTCCATTTGTGTGTGGACATTGCTTTGCAGGTGACTCCTGTTATAAGACATCACTCTTAAGCGCTACATAACTAAGAATCAATTAGGAAAACGGTGCCCAGTTGGCACATGCATTCACAGTAACCCTCTGCCAGTTTGGATTTAAAGTTTACAGAAATGAAAGGGTTACATTTTTAAATCAACACACAGACAAATACACACTAAATATACAACTTTACCATCCAGTTTCATTTGTTAACATTGTTAACATGAACAATAATAAATAGCATTTATTAATGTTAATTAATATTAACCTAAAAAAGTACTCATATATTGTTTAAAGGTAAATTTGTATCTTTTAACATAGTGTATGTACTGTGAATTAACATGA
This sequence comes from Garra rufa, assembly GCF_049309525.1. Lineage (NCBI taxonomy): Eukaryota > Metazoa > Chordata > Actinopteri > Cypriniformes > Cyprinidae > Garra > Garra rufa. The sequence goes on along the minus strand of NC_133367.1, from coordinate 25,457,864 downwards.
ACATGAACACAGTTCATGTGGGTATACAACAATAAACAATAAAGTGCTCAATAAACGCTTCATTCTTTCAAAATATCTTTAAAAATCAAGTTGGGTATTGTAATGGGGCGATATATAAATATAACTCATCTTAAAATGGTACAATTTTCAGATGTTTTGAACAGATAACAGCAAAGTTTGTTTTGTTGTCAAAGTTTGTCTTGAAATTGTTAGTGTTTTTTTTTTATTGAATCAAAAATTTTAATTATGAAAATAAATGTCTATCAATGAAGATAAATCGCTCATGCTAAAAAGCTGTATTTTTCTTAATCTTTTGCTATGTGACTGAATAGGACAAGTTCATGGTACAGTTCAGTAAAAAATAAATAAAAAACAACAACTGCAATATACAAAGAATGAAAGAGTTTGTGACCCTTTATATTTTCTCAAAGATCAGACTCTCAAAGTTCAGACTTATTTATGCAGATTAAACTACAGCAATGTGCAATGTGCAAATTGCATCTTCCTCAAAGATGGTCTTAAGCAAAACAGCATGTTCCACTGGTCTCTCTCCCTTTCACCCCTCCCCCCTTCAGTCACTCTTAGTGTCAACACAGACTGTCAGCCCAGTGACAACAGTTTACTGATTTCTTTTTTTAATTTTCTTTAATTCATAGAAGCTTGAATAACTATGATATTACCAGCACTTGCTCATAATGATTAGATCTCTGTGTGAAAAAAGTTTTAAAGAGTTTGGATGCTGCACTTTAAAGATATAAAAAATTAGGGTTATGTTTTTTAAAAAATCACCACATCAACACCGTTCAAGATATCCCAAATCCGCTCGCAATTTAACATCTTCAGAATCTTCTCTTCATGTTAAAAAAGTTTGGTGTGAATACCTTGTTATTCTTAGAAGGAGTGTGAATTTGTTTACAGCCTGATTTTTCCAAAAATCCACATTCAAATCAAAATAGCCGGCTTCCTGTTGGTCTTAGCTAATGAGTTTGATTTAGAAAGTTGTCCAGATTGATGAGAACAATATATGTACAGAGTTTGGTGACTGTAGGAAAAACTAACCCCCCAACTTTTGTCAAAAGATGGCGCTATAGAGTGCCTGCTCCACGCCCATTTATGACCTTTTGCCAGTGTCTAACTATCATTAATATTGATGTGTGTGTTGAGTTTCATGAAATTCTAAACATGTTATCTGCTTCGAAAAGACAGGAATCTAATTTTAAAGTTTAACACGTTGCCATGGCAACAGCATTTGATTTATCATCGTACCCTTTACATATTCTTATCGGCCGTGTTTTGACATTATTTTGATGAAGTTTGAAGAAAATCAAGTAAAATTAAGAGGCTGATTTCAACGCATTTTGAAAATGACACGCTTCCTGCTACCAGTTGGTGGCGCTATAACTTTGACTCATAATAGTCACATTTATGGAATCGGCATCATACAACGAACAATCTGGTGAAGTTTCATCAGAATCAGGCAATGTGTGCAACAGTTATTAGACACTTCCTGTTTCTCATTTCTCGCCATAACTTTGTCGCCTTGCCACGGCCAAACCGTTCGAGATATCAAAAATCCCCTCGCAATTTAGCGTCCCCAATGTCTTGAGATCATGCTGACCGAGTTTGGTGACAATCGTATGGAAATCCTGGGAGGAGTACGTTAAATTCCAGAGCATGCGCTTTTTAAACAGCCCTAAATATCTCACTTCCTGTTGCGTTAAGATAATGACATAGAGTACAAAAGTTGTTCAGCTCAATGAGTTCTATATGTGTACCGAGTTTCATATGTGTACGTTCAAGTATGTGTGCTATATGGCCCTAAAAATTCCAGGGGGCGCTGTAGAGTCCCCTTGCCACGCCCCGGTACCAGCCTCTGTGACGTCCTGATGGCCGCAGATTCCGACATGTGTGCAAATTTTCAAGAGTTTTTGAGCATGTTAAGACCCCCTTAAGTGCCCGGAAGGTTAACAAAAAAAAAAAAAAATTAAAGCTGCGAGCAGCGATGAACGGGCCCTCGCACTCGGGCTCATCGTTGATCGGTGGCTTTAGGAAAACAGCAAACGGTGGGCATTGTGCTTTTAATACAGTAAATGTAGGAAAAATAGATCAAAGTCACTTAAATGTGCCAAACTTCCTGTTGCCAGCTGGTGGCGCTATGCCTATAGTTGATTAGTGGCATGTAGATGTGTTCAGGGCAGTTCTTTCATCAAATATATGAAGTTTGGTGCAGATTGACTTTGGTATGTTTGAGTTAGAGCAAGATATGATATATCCTACTGGTAATAGGTGGCGCTGTGATTATAATAGAATATTGGCTTTAAGATGTGTTTAGGCCAGGACTCTTATCGAACATGTGGAGTTTGAGGCAGATTGGACATTTTATGGCTGAGTTATAACAAGTTTTATATCCATGGCGAGACTTTGAAATTTGTCTGTTTGGTGCGGACATGCCCTTCAACGAAAACTCAAGGTCTTCACAATTAACATCTCTAAAGCCTTTAGATTAGACTTTTTGATTTTGGTGTTGATTTGTATCTTTTAACCTTAGTTTTTGTACTGTGAATTAACATGAATGTGAACACACAGTCAATGTGGGTGTACAGCAATACACAATAAAGTGCTATATAAACATTTCATTCAAGTTGAGTATTGTAATGTTTTGAATAGATAACAGCAAAGTTTGTTTTTTTGTCAAAGTTTGTATTGTAATTTTTAATTTAAATTTTATATTCAATTAACACTATGAAAATTATTTTCTAACAATCAAGATAAATTACTCATGCTATTTATTTATTATTAAAAGTGGAATTTTTGTAATATTTTGCTATGTGACTATATAGGAAAAGTTAATGGTACAGAAATGGTGCAAAAAACAAACAATGAAAGACTTTGTGTCACTTTATTTTTTTTGATCAGACTCTCAATGATCAGTATGTTTAGGAACAGAATGAAAGATGGGCAGTATGGTTTTAAGACATGAAATTGCATGGTGATGTAAATTAAAGATACATGATTTAGTCAGTGTTGCAAAAGGACTTTAGGGATGTATGTTGTAAGAGGAAGTTTTGAATATGTGAAGTATTGTAGGTTAAAAATGTGTTGTACAAGGATGTTTTAACATGTAATGTATTTGTGGTGTTTACACATGAAAATGACAGAAATTAAGCGATTAGTGGAAATGAGTTGACAATATATGTGTTTGTTTTATTTGTGTATTAAATAGAAAAGTTAAATGCAAGAATGAGTCACAGGGTTTTAAATAAAGTGTAAGACAATTTATTGTTTCAGAAAGAGACAAAATGTAATGGACATTTTTGGGAACAAGAAAAAGTTTCATATGATTTTTAAACATGTTTAGTTTGGGTTGTAAAGCGGCAAAAGTGCCAGAGGAACTGCTGAAAGTATGTAAAAAGTTTGTGTTTTCCTTGTTGGTTAAGGTGAAGCCCATCATGTTTGTAGAGCTGGTGGATTATTTTTCGATGTTTGAGGAATGGTTTTGTTGTGTTTAGAAAGATGATGTTGTTGGTTTGCATTGTCCAGCGGTGTAGCATGGCGTTGTATTGTTTCACTGTTGTTTTTGTTGTTGAGTTATCTGTAAGTCGTGGCAAGACAGCACTTATTGCAAAATACAGAATGTGGGGATTTGCTTGTGAGATTAAATTTATTAGTGCTTTCATTTGTTGAAGAATCAGCGACGGAGGTGAGCCACTTGCAATGTCATTTGTTCCGATGTGGAGTAGTACCACTGCATTGTTGTGTATTGTGTCAAAGTGGTATATGTGTTGTTTAGAAGACCTCTCAAGAGTAGTGCCTGGATGGACCCAACATTTTGCAGCTGGTAGGTAATTCTCAATACCTCGACACATGGAGTCTGTCAGCAAGCAGACTTGTAGTTCTGTGGGAGTGAAGGAAAAATGTGTTAATTGTATTGTGATTTGTATAGTTAATTATGTAATGAAGCAAGATTGTATTGTATAGTCTTACTAGTCTAAGTATGTATTGCTTACCTTGTGGTACTAGGAAAGTTCTTTTGCTGATTGTAGTAGTTATTGCTGTGTTTTCTGTTGAGAGGCAGAGAAGTTAGTGAATTTGAGAGGACAAGTATGTATAAAGTCACAGAAGCTGTATGAAATTTGGTATTATTAATGTTAAGTTACCTTGTTGTTCCATAGTTGGCTTTAGGTTTATCAGTTGAAGCACGAGCAGTGTGTAAGGTTGGCTTTTAGAGAAATTTTAGTTTGGTTGGTCTTTAAAGTAGCAGTGAACAATAAGGGGTGGAGCTAAAATAATGTGGGCAGGGTGGGGACAGTGTTAAGTGTGCAAGTATTGTGCTAAAGCTGTGTTATTTTAGTTATGTATGAAATGTTTTTATTGTTTATTTGTAATGTTTGTAAATAGTAGCTGTAGTGTATAAGGAAAAAAGTAAGTGGTTACAAGACGTGTATGGATATAGTTAAAAGTATAAATTTAGTGTAGTTGTGATGATGGTTGCTGTGAGTATAGTTATAAGAGATAAAATATGGATAGTTGAAGGCAGTGTAAATTAATTATATAGTAAGAGATAATTTATGAAAAGTAACATGGAAGATAGATATATATCTATAAAACAATGTGCTAGTAATATGTAACTTTTATGTGTTTTAAGGGTATTACAAATATGCAATATTTTGTAATGTGTTGTGATGAAAGCTTAGTATACATAAGGAAGAATTGTTTGTATGTGAATAGAAAACTATTTTTGAAAAAGGTATTGTGTGGGAAGAAATGAAGTAGAAAGAAAGGGTAAACTGGATTGTTGTATATTTGTAGAAGTTTTTATGCATGTATGCACAAAAAGGGAAATGGCATTTTGACAAGAGAACAGGATTGTATGAGAAGTGTTATAGGGTGGATTGTATATCAATGTTATAACACAAAAGGGGATCTGAAGGAATGTGTGTCTCTTTGTAAGCAAATAAACCTAATGCAATGCTGAAAGAAAAAATAGTATAGTGTAGTTAAGGTGATTGCAAAAAGTATAAAAAGGGTGTCATCTGAAGAGTGAAAAATGTGATGGTGATGTGTTAACAATGTAAGTAAAAAAATATGTTTAATTTTGATTTTAATGAATGTGCTGTTTGTTTAAATAAGTGGTAAATAAACTTGGTGAAGTGTAATAATAGTTTTTATAATGTTGTAGTTGTAAATGTAGGGAAGTTGTGTATATATTAGTGAATTTTGTTATATGCAAGTTATTTGTGTTTGGTAATGAGAGAAGTTAAGAGTAAATCAAAATAGTATAGTATTATAGTATGATATTACTATGAATATGATATATTTAAACTGTAAGATTAATAGGTAAATGCAATCACAGAAATACAACCCAGGCTCATTGGCAATACGTGACTCTGCCTACATTTCTGCAGAACCTGAAATACGTATCTCCAGGTACATTTGGCTGCACTTTTCGGGTGAACCGTCCACTAGAGGCGCTAATGTGTATTGTTTTCCTCCGTTTTAAATACACGTTTATTAAAGGCTAGAAAGCAAATTAAACAGTGCTCGGTCTTCTCAGCATACAAAACGTTTGTATTAAACTTGTTAATTCCACATTTTTAAGGTGCCAAAGACACACGTTTCGTCTGGATTTATCCTTTAACTTCGATGGAGAGCAGTTGCGTACAAATACCACGCAGCATCTTCTACGGCAATTACGTCACCAGCGAGGCTCAGTTCGACCAGTTCACCTGATACGTGTACACCTTCAAGCAGGTAAGTGACCGCAACAATCTTTTCATTATTTTAATTATTTCAGTGTTTCTGCATCACTTCCATGGGGTCATGTGTTAAAACGGAAGCTTAGTGGAACAGTTAGCACGGCTGCTAACGTTAGCCTACGATTGACATTAGCCTAAGCATACCACTGTAACTGTAGTTTTACTATAGTATTTGTAGGATATGCACACTAACCACTAGCTTACTATGGTTTTACCACTGTAACCGTAGTTTACTGTGGTATTTGTAGTATAAGCACAGTAAACACAACTCTTACTATGGTTTTACCACTGTAACTGTAGTTTTACTATAGTATTTTTAGTATAAGCACGGTAAACACAATGCTTACTATGGTTTTACCACTGTAACCGTAGTTTTACTATAGTATTTTTAGTATAAGCACAGTAAACACAATGCTTACTATGGTTTTACCACTGTAACCGTAGTTTACTGTGGTATTTGTAGTATATGCACAGTAAATACAACGCTTACTATGGTTTTACCACTGTAACCTTAGTTTACTGTGGTATTTGTAGTATATGCACAGTAAATACAACGCTTACTATGGTTTTACCACTGTAACTGTAGTTTTACTATAGTATTTGTAGTATATGCACACTAACCACTAGCTTACTATGGTTTTACCACTGTAACTGTAGTTTTACTATAGTATTTGTAGTATATGCACACTAACCACTAGCTTACTATGGTTTTACCACTGTAACTGTAGTTTTACTATAGTATTTGTAGTATATGCACACTAACCACTAGCTTACTATGGTTTTACCACTGTAACTGTAGTTTTACTATAGTATTTTTAGTATAAGCACAGTAAATACAATGCTTACTATGGTTTTACCACTGTAACTGTAGTTTTACTATAGTATTTTTAGTATAAGCACAGTAAACACAATGCTTACTATGGTTTTACCACTGTAACCGTAGTTTTACTATAGTATTTTTAGTATAAGCACAGTAAACACAACGCTTACTATGGTTTTACCACTGTAACCGTAGTTTTACTGTTGTATTTGTAGTATAAGCACAGTAAATACAACGCTTACTATGGTTTTACCACTGTAACTGTAGTTTTACTATAGTATTTGTAGTATATGCACACTAACCACTAGCTTACTATGGTTTTACCACTGTAACCGTAGTTTTACTATAGTATTTGTAGTATATGCACACTAACCACTAGCTTACTATGGTTTTACCACTGTAACCGTAGTTTTACTATAGTATTTGTAGGATATGCACACTAACCACTAGCTTACTATGGTTTTACCACTGTAACCATAGTTTTACTGTGGTATTTGTAGTATATGCACACTAACCACTAGCTTACTATGGTTTTACCACTGTAACCGTAGTTTTACTGTGGTATTTGTAGTATAAGCACAGTAAACACAACTCTAACTATGGTTTTACCACTGTAACTGTAGTTTTACTATAGTATTTTTAGTATAAACACAGAAAACACAACACTTACTATGGTTTTACCACTGTAATTGTAGTTTTACTATAGTATTTGTAGTATATGCACACTAACCACTAGCTTACTATGGTTTTACCACTGTAACTGTAGTTTTACTATAGTATTTGTAGTATATGCACACTAACCACTAGCTTACTATGGTTTTACCACTGTAACCGTAGTTTTACTGTGGTATTTGTAGTATAAGCACAGTAAACACAACTCTAACTATGGTTTTACCACTGTAACTGTAGTTTTACTATAGTATTTTTAGTATAAACACAGAAAACACAACACTTACTATGGTTTTACCACTGTAATTGTAGTTTTACTATAGTATTTGTAGTATATGCACACTAACCACTAGCTTACTATGGTTTTACCACTGTAACTGTAGTTTTACTATAGTATTTGTAGGATATGCACACTAACCACTAGCTTACTATGGTTTTACCACTGTAACTGTAGTTTTACTATAGTATTTGTAGTATAAGCACAGTAAACACAACTCTAACTATGGTTTTACCACTGTAACCGTAGTTTTACTGTTGTATTTGTAGTATAAGCACAGTAAACACAACTCTAACTATGGTTTTACCACTGTAACCGTAGTTTTAGTATAGTATTTGTAGTATAAGCACAGCAAACACAACTCTAACTATGGTTTTACCACTGTAACCGTAGTTTTACTGTTGTATTTGTAGTATAAGCACAGTAAACACAACTCTAACTATGGTTTTACCACTGTAACCGTAGTTTTAGTATAGTATTTGTAGTATAAGCACAGTAAACACAACTCTAACTATGGTTTTACCACTGTAACCGTAGTTTTAGTATAGTATTTGTAGTATAAGCACAGCAAACACAACTCTAACTATGGTTTTACCACTGTAACCGTAGTTTTACTGTTGTATTTGTAGTATAAGCACAGTAAACACAACTCTAACTATGGTTTTACCACTGTAACCGTAGTTTTAGTATAGTATTTGTAGTATAAGCACAGCAAACACAACTCTAACTATGGTTTTACCACTGTAACCGTAGTTTTACTGTTGTATTTGTAGTATAAGCACAGTAAACACAACTCTAACTATGGTTTTACCACTGTAACCGTAGTTTTAGTATAGTATTTGTAGTATAAGCACAGCAAACACAACTCTAACTATGGTTTTACCACTGTAACCGTAGTTTTACTGTTGTATTTGTAGTATAAGCACAGTAAACACAACTCTAACTATGGTTTTACCACTGTAACCGTAGTTTTAGTATAGTATTTGTAGTATAAGCACAGTAAACACAACTCTTACTATGGTTTTACCACTGTAACTGTAGTTTTAGTATAGTATTTTTAGTATAAGCACAGTAAACACAACTCTTACTATGGTTTTACCACTGTAACTGTAGTTTTAGTATAGTATTTTTAGTATAAGCACAGTAAACACAACTCTTACTATGGTTTTACCACTGTAACTGTAGTTTTAGTATAGTATTTTTAGTATAAGCACAGTAAACACAACTCTAACTATGGTTTTACCACTGTAACTGTAGTTTTAGTATAGTATTTTTAGTATAAGCACAGTAAACACAACTCTTACTATGGTTTTACCACTGTAACTGTAGTTTTAGTATAGTATTTTTAGTATAAGCACAGTAAACACAACTCTAACTATGGTTTTACCACTGTAACTGTAGTTTTAGTATAGTATTTGTAGTATAAGCACAGCAAACACAACTCTAACTATGGTTTTACCACTGTAACTGTAGTTTTAGTATAGTATTTTTAGTATAAGCACAGTAAACACAACTCTTACTATGGTTTTACCACTGTAACTGTAGTTTTAGTATAGTATTTTTAGTATAAGCACAGTAAACACAACTCTTACTATGGTTTTACCACTGTAACTGTAGTTTTAGTATAGTATTTTTAGTATAAGCACAGTAAACACAACTCTAACTATGGTTTTACCACTGTAACTGTAGTTTTAGTATAGTATTTTTAGTATAAGCACAGTAAACACAACTCTTACTATGGTTTTACCACTGTAACTGTAGTTTTAGTATAGTATTTTTAGTATAAGCACAGTAAACACAACTCTAACTATGGTTTTACCACTGTAACTGTAGTTTTAGTATAGTATTTGTAGTATAAGCACAGCAAACACAACTCTAACTATGGTTTTACCACTGTAACTGTAGTTTTAGTATAGTATTTTTAGTATAAGCACAGTAAACACAACTCTTACTATGGTTTTACCACTGTAACTGTAGTTTTAGTATAGTATTTTTAGTATAAGCACAGTAAACACAACTCTTACTATGGTTTTACCACTGTAACTGTAGTTTTAGTATAGTATTTTTAGTATAAGCACAGTAAACACAACTCTTACTATGGTTTTACCACTGTAACTGTAGTTTTAGTATAGTATTTTTAGTATAAGCACAGTAAACACAACTCTAACTATGGTTTTACCACTGTAACTGTAGTTTTAGTATAGTATTTTTAGTATAAGCACAGTAAACACAACTCTTACTATGGTTTTACCTGAGTAACCGTAGTTTTACTTTTGTAACTGTGATTTTACAGTGTACTATTTGTAAAGCACAGTAACCACAATGCCTACCACACTTTTAAATGTTTTTTGTGAAGTATTTGTAATTCAGTATTTGTTTCTGTCTTGCAGTTATGTCAGATCACCTTCTCCAGCAGCTCTTTTAAGAAGCCATCTCTGGTAAAAGCCATCACTGTATGAACTGTAATCCATAATTAATTTACATATAGTTTTTCTCTCTCTCTCTTTCTGTGGTTCATCATGACATTTTTAAAATCTCATAATTTTGACCAATTCTGTCAGAAAGCTGCTAGAATGAACAGGGAACTTGAACTCAAAGCTCCCAATGCTGATCTTGAAGAAGCTGTGAAAGAGGCTGAAAAGTCCTTCTATGATTCAATCTTTCACAGTAATGTTGAAGACATTTAGCTATAACTGATTTGCTTTAATCAACACATCCTTGTTGTTAGTGTTAATAATACCTTTCCTTACAGTCCTTCCTCTCAAATATTTTGGTCACAGATTTTGTTTAACACATTGTCTCAACATGTGTGTATTTCTCTTTGTTTCAGGGTAAAGGGAAGACTAAAGGAAGGCCTGTCATGGGATTTGAATTGGGCCATGTTGTGCATTTCTGGAAAAGACCAAAAGCAAAGGCAAACATTCCAATGGTATGTCAATGTTGGTCTGAGCACCTGGACTGAACTGTACTGCAGTTACATTTTGCACAGCATCTGTACATACCCTACAGCCCCATCAGAAACAACAACCAACAAAGTGTCATGTCGAAGTATTAATAATTCATACAATTTACCAAGCCAGCAAATGTATATGATATTGTACAAGTGTACTCATATAAAATTCTATGATTTTTCACTTGTACTTGTGTCATTGGCCATTGCCTCAACTCTAATGTTAATTGTGTCCATTGTAAGTAGTCAGAGTGTTTATACCAATCCAGTTTATATTAAGTCCATCATATTCTCTCTATATTAACCTTTACAAATTTTCACTGCCTCTTCCTGTTCTAACAGTACATGATATCTGCCCACACCTCAGAGTCTGCCTTTCTTTCTATGTTGATTTTTATTTAACACATCTGTCTAAGAAGCACAAGTCTGGAAATGCTAGTTTATCTTGACACAAATCAGATCATTAGTAAATTTGGCCAAATCAGATTGCTTAAAGCTGTCCTTACCAAGAGCAAGAACAACAATAAGAACTATTTTAGCATCCACACCAACTGACGATAGCGTTCTGTTTACTGTTATACATGCTACAGTCATCTGCCATCTGTTGTCAATGTTTTTGTTGTTCATCATGTGATAAATTCTCTTTCTTCCTGTCTTGCAGGATTTCTTGAAGACTACTTATGTATATACATATAGTGATAGTGACAGGAGTGCCCACAGTAGAGATGGGAGTGTTGACTGTAGAGGAGAAAGTCAAATAATAATAATATTATAATTGTTATTAACCAGTAATTTGTCTTGCATTTAGTCACAATAGAAGCAAACAACGATTACAGGAGAGATATATTTTAAAGGTAATAATTGTAAAATATTGAAATATTGTTCTAATCATTGTTTGCCTATTAGTTTGTTAAACAGAAGCATTGAATATTAGTTGGCATCTTAACATTTTCTGCAAACAAATTCTCTTTTTGTTTTTGACTATTAGACAATCTTTTTAAGGGGTTTTCTATTGCCTATTTCTTAATTACCTCTATGCAAATGCATTTCAAATACAATCAACTGCTTGTTTTGTCTTTTTTTTTTCCGTAATGGCACAAACTGGAAAGAGAGAATGCTTCTTCTGGGCACTTTTTATCTGTGAAAAGTTTGATATGTCAATAAACATTGGGAAATGACTACAAAATGTGTGATTCATTATTTTTTATTATTCTTATAGTTCATCTGGCAGGTCTAAGAATTGCAATTTTGTAAGGTCCATTTCCAGGAAACAGAAGTGATTAATTGTTTACCCTTAATACACTGTAAATGTTACAGAAGCACAATTAAACAGTAGAAAAAAGCTTCATGTTTAATCATTAGAGGTGCATGTTTTTTGTTTTGAAAGCAAATGAAACATTTTGAATTATTGTTCACAGCAATTTATATCAAAGTTTTGAGTTTAAATATTGTACATAAATTTATGTTAGTGTGAACATAATTTATTATGGGAACCATTATGCCCTTATTTTAAAAAATAAAATAAAATAATCCTGGTAATCAATAAATCTATTGCTGCATCAAGTTAACCAAACTATCCAATCTGTTGTTCCAGTTTTATGTTGAGTGGGGGAAAATAAATATTGAACTGATTATCTGTATTTGCCACAAGAACCCGGAAGATCATGTCATAAATGACCATATTTGGACAAGCAAACGAGACGACTCTGTTCAATTTGGTTGCCATTTGGAACTCGCTGTGATTGGACTATCTTTTAATCCAAATGAAAAACAACGCTTAATGTTACAAAGTCCGTGTTGCTCTTATTACATCAGTAATACCTTCAGTTAACAACGAAGTGTTGCTATGTTGTGAGAACTTCCTAATTTACCGAGATCGTAACCCTAACCCTAAGCAGATCTTAATTAAACTACAAATAACAGCGCCATTTTTTTCGTGTTATATAGATAGAATGGCAGAGGTTTGTGGGTAATGTAGTTTAAAATGTTTATTATTAAAATAGTGGAAAATGCAATCTTTTTTGAACAAAGGTTTATCTAAACAAGTACACTGTGCAGATTTCTATGACATATTTCAGAGGCATGCTGAAATTTGGTTTTTTACTAAGATCATTTTTTAAAACACCTTTATACCACTTTTCCATGAATGTTTGAAAACTGTGTCCAACAATATGTAATTAACATAGCATAAGTAGTTGTCCTGCCAATTTTCTCTTTGACATTATAATCAGACACTGATTTACAGCCATTTGAAATGTTCATTTTTTTGCTCTTCCATGGGACTCTACTGGGCCCCTGGGGATTGAAGGGCAGTCAAAACACACAAACCTATTCTCATCATGGACAGCACACTGTGCTGAGTCACATTTTTTAGATTGTCTTTTCAAAAATTTGCCAATATGTAAGTTGAAAGTCATAGTTTTCTTAGAATAAGAATAGACATTTCCTAATTGAATTGTGTCTATTTATTTCATTAGATCAGGAGCAAGAATTGAGTGATGACAGGAAATGAAGACACCAGTTTAAACAATCAATACATATTGTGACACTTCTTTGTACTATCACACAATGTCAGTGTGTCATTCAGTAAGACAAGGTACAGACCGTGTGGTTTATGCAAAAGCTATACAATTCATGCAATGCAAAGGATCATAATATAAAAGACATCATTTGTATCTTTGTGTCAAATATTCCTCATCTTTGTCCATCTTTGCAAAACATCAGTAATGTGCATGCTCATCTTATTTATTATACAGTACAGGATTGATGTTGATCTTTCCCTGGTCCATCACCCTCAGCTGTGCATAAAGTGCCTGTAGCAATATACTGTAGTCCATGCAGTCTCTTCTAATGAATCTTTCAGCCTTGCCTTCATGTATTGAATGTCATTAATATGACCAAATGTCGCATCTTAATTAAAACACTCATGGTAATTATGTGTATTGTTTACACAATTAAATGGTGTATTTACCAAACAACATTCCTAATAAAGAATATTTACCATACTTTATTATCCAATACTTTGTGCTACATCATAAAGACAGCTAAAGTAGCCTATTAAGACAAATGATATTCAGGAGAAATAAAAATGCGTTATGTTAAAACCATATTATTTTAACCAGATGAAACCTCCCAAATGCATGCATGGTTAAATGTCTTGAGCATCATAGAATCACATTCAGTTTCCTGCTCAGAGCTCTCTTGGTTTTCTTCCTCTTGCTTGCTTATCCATATCCCTATCTTAATAATCTCCTTCCATGTTATGAACAATTTGAAGTTGTTATCCAGCACACTGCAGTACAACTGACAAACAAAAGACATGTGACCAATTTAAATCATATCACTTTATTGTCACAATACCATGATCACATGGTACAGGCGGTGACATTTTTTTGTGAAAACTGCAGCATGAAAGTATAGACAACAAATGTTCAATGTAGGCAACACACACATATAAGGGACTCAATACAGGTAGAGAACAATAAGGTAAATAGTATGCTATACACAGAGAGCATGAAATTAAAACAATAATCACAGTACGCATACCTTTGCAGTGCAGTGTGGAATGAATCAGTTCAAACAGAATGTCATGGTGCAGAATAATAGCCAGTTAGAGTCCAGACAGTGCAACTGATAGAGAGCAGTGCAACTGAGCTTGATGTGCTGTGTATTGTTTCTGGTATAAGTTCAGTGCAGTCTAATTGTCAGTGGAAAAATGTGTCTGCTGGTGCAGGTTCTGCAATAACTTCTGCTTGATGGTAACGATGAGAACAATCCATGGCTCTGGTGGCTGGAGTCTCTGATGGTCCTGTGCTTTCCTCAAACACCAACTGATGTAAATATCCTGGAGGGACATAACGTACTTAGGGTGTTGTAAATTAATAAACAATATGTATTTTTATTTTTAATTGTTGCATTGGACTTACCATTGATTCTTGTTGGAGATATGAGCCAAACGGATCCCTTCACAACTATTTTGCAGTTGTTCATTTGTGAAGTTTACTTTTCTGGGCCGTAACATCTGAGCTGTCACAGTAGAGTTGTTCAGGAATGCAGTCTTCATCGCAGTTTACTGGTGGTTTCAGGCTGCAATGCTGCATCTGGTGGCCATTGAATTGATATGGTCAACTGGCTTCACCCTCCTTCAAACAAACAGACAAAACAATAAGTCAACAATAATTCCAGAGAAATAGTGTTGATGAATAGGTGCAAGTGTCAGTACTCACCATATTTGGCCAATCCTGCCCAAATTCCAGAGATGATAGCACAGTTGATTTGCCAATTCTAGGAGCTATTAAAAAAAAAAAAAAGTGCATGTGAAAAATGGTAACGGCTGTCTTTTGAGAAATTAACATCAATTGCTATACCCCATATAACCCTAACCCCAACCCATATAACTACATTGCTTGAATACATACATACCAGTAGAAATGTGCAAATTTTTAGCTCGGTGTTTGGGCACAAGAAGACCATGTTCATTCCTCATTCATCAGGATTGGCTTGCCGGGACTGATTTTCTTTTCTTTTTTTGGTCTTCATCTTTAAAACAATACAATATTTATTGACCCAATTTTTTTTATTATTATTGTTGTTTAAACATATAAATTAAGCAGTTACAATTATATACTTCAAGCTCAAGTTCCCTGGCAACTCTAGCAGTCTCCTGAGTTCATCTGTATGCATCAGATTCAGAGTCTGAGAAAAGGCCATCATGCAAACTCTAAGCTTCTATTTTTCAACAGAGCACAAAATAATGTGTTAAGTGAGGGAGTAAAGAAATAAGATGAAGAGAAATAGGCAGAATTGTGTAAGTTTAACAGAATGAGAAGCAAGCAGCATTAGAAAAAAAAAATATTTAACAGCAAACTAAAATGAATTATTTTAAATATGATTACCTGCTGATGGTTTTGTTGTAAGCAGTTTAAACGCCTCTTCACACCAAGGATGAGTCCACACCGCAGCTATTTGACATAAAATGACACAGAAACAATATGGATGGAATCTCTTTCAGAATTTTTTTTTCCAGATGTTGAACAATGAAAACATTGACAGCCAATCAAAAACCACCACACAAATAGCCTGAGCATTTAAATGCAGACAACATAACTGCAGCATACGCTTATGATAAAAAGAATGTTATTTTCTGTTAGTGTGAAAAATAAACAATTAAAATAGTCATTATAATTCTTGCTCTTGGTGTGAACAGCTTTAAGTGATCTGATTTGGCCAAATTAACTGAAGGTCTGATTTCTCACATGACAAGTTAGAGATGGGAGTGAGTGTTGACTAGAAGAGAAATTTAAAAAAATAATCAGTAGACATGCAAGGCTTGGTAAATTGTATGAATTATTAATACTTCGACATGACACTTTGTTGGTTGTTGTTTCTGATGGGGCTGTAGGGTATGTACAGATGCTGTGCAAAATGTAACTGCAGTACAGTTCAGTCCAGGTGCTCAGACCAACATTGACATACCATTGGAATGTTTGCCTTTGCTTTTGGTCTTTTCCAGAAATGCACAACATGGCCCAATTCAAATCCCATGACAGGCCTTCCTTTAGTCTTCCCTTTACCCTGAAACAAAGAGAAATACACACATGTTGAGACAATGTGTTAAACAAAATCTGTGACCAAAATATTTGAGAGGAAGGACTGTAAGGAAAGGTATTATTAACACTAACAACAAGGATGTGTTGATTAAAGCAAATCAGTTATAGCTAAATGTCTTCAACATTACTGTGAAAGATTGAATCATAGAAGGACTTTTCAGCCTCTTTCACAGCTTCTTCAAGATCAGCATTGGGAGCTTTGAGTTCAAGTTCCCTGTTCATTCTAGCAGCTTTCTGACAGAATTGGTCAAAATTATGAGATTTTAAAAATGTCATGATGAACCACAGAAAGAGAGAGAGAGAAAAACTATATGTAAATTAATTATGGATTACAGTTCATACAGTGATGGCTTTTACCAGAGATGGCTTCTTAAAAGAGCTGCTGGAGAAGGTGATCTGACATAACTGCAAGACAGAAACAAATACTGAATTACAAATACTTCACAAAAAACATTTAAAAGTGTGGTAGGCATTGTGGTTACTGTGCTTTACAAATAGTACACTGTAAAATCACAGTTACAAAAGTAAAACTACGGTTACTCAGGTAAAACCATAGTAAGAGTTGTGTTTACTGTGCTTATACTAAAAATACTATACTAAAACTACAGTTACAGTGGTAAAACCATAGTTAGAGTTGTGTTTACTGTGCTTATACTAAAAATACTATACTAAAACTACAGTTACAGTGGTAAAACCATAGTAAGAGTTGTGTTTACTGTGCTTATACTAAAAATACTATACTAAAACTACAGTTACAGTGGTAAAACCATAGTAAGAGTTGTGTTTACTGTGCTTATACTAAAAATACTATACTAAAACTACAGTTACAGTGGTAAAACCATAGTAAGAGTTGTGTTTACTGTGCTTATACTAAAAATACTATACTAAAACTACAGTTACAGTGGTAAAACCATAGTAAGAGTTGTGTTTACTGTGCTTATACTAAAAATACTATACTAAAACTACAGTTACAGTGGTAAAACCATAGTAAGAGTTGTGTTTACTGTGCTTATACTAAAAATACTATACTAAAACTACAGTTACAGTGGTAAAACCATAGTAAGAGTTGTGTTTACTGTGCTTATACTAAAAATACTATACTAAAACTACAGTTACAGTGGTAAAACCATAGTTAGAGTTGTGTTTGCTGTGCTTATACTACAAATACTATACTAAAACTACGGTTACAGTGGTAAAACCATAGTTAGAGTTGTGTTTACTGTGCTTATACTACAAATACAACAGTAAAACTACGGTTACAGTGGTAAAACCATAGTTAGAGTTGTGTTTACTGTGCTTATACTACAAATACTATAGTAAAACTACAGTTACAGTGGTAAAACCATAGTAAGCTAGTGGTTAGTGTGCATATCCTACAAATACTATAGTAAAACTACAGTTACAGTGGTAAAACCATAGTAAGCTAGTGGTTAGTGTGCATATACTACAAATACTATAGTAAAACTACAATTACAGTGGTAAAACCATAGTAAGTGTTGTGTTTTCTGTGTTTATACTAAAAATACTATAGTAAAACTACAGTTACAGTGGTAAAACCATAGTTAGAGTTGTGTTTACTGTGCTTATACTACAAATACCACAGTAAAACTACGGTTACAGTGGTAAAACCATAGTAAGCTAGTGGTTAGTGTGCATATACTACAAATACTATAGTAAAACTACAGTTACAGTGGTAAAACCATAGTAAGCTAGTGGTTAGTGTGCATATACTACAAATACTATAGTAAAACTACAATTACAGTGGTAAAACCATAGTAAGTGTTGTGTTTTCTGTGTTTATACTAAAAATACTATAGTAAAACTACAGTTACAGTGGTAAAACCATAGTTAGAGTTGTGTTTACTGTGCTTATACTACAAATACCACAGTAAAACTACGGTTACAGTGGTAAAACCATAGTAAGCTAGTGGTTAGTGTGCATATACTACAAATACCACAGTAAAACTATGGTTACAGTGGTAAAACCATAGTAAGCTAGTGGTTAGTGTGCATATCCTACAAATACTATAGTAAAACTACGGTTACAGTGGTAAAACCATAGTAAGCTAGTGGTTAGTGTGCATATACTACAAATACTATAGTAAAACTACGGTTACAGTGGTAAAACCATAGTAAGCTAGTGGTTAGTGTGCATATACTACAAATACTATAGTAAAACTACAGTTACAGTGGTAAAACCATAGTAAGCGTTGTATTTACTGTGCTTATACTACAAATACAACAGTAAAACTACGGTTACAGTGGTAAAACCATAGTAAGCGTTGTGTTTACTGTGCTTATACTAAAAATACTATAGTAAAACTACGGTTACAGTGGTAAAACCATAGTAAGCATTGTGTTTACTGTGCTTATACTAAAAATACTATAGTAAAACTACAGTTACAGTGGTAAAACCATAGTAAGCATTGTATTTACTGTGCTTATACTAAAAATACTATAGTAAAACTACAGTTACAGTGGTAAAACCATAGTAAGCTAGTGGTTAGTGTGCATATACTACAAATACTATAGTAAAACTACAGTTACAGTGGTAAAACCATAGTAAGCTAGTGGTTAGTGTGCATATACTACAAATACTATAGTAAAACTACAGTTACAGTGGTAAAACCATAGTAAGCGTTGTATTTACTGTGCATATACTACAAATACTATAGTAAAACTACAGTTACAGTGGTAAAACCATAGTAAGCGTTGTATTTACTGTGCATATACTACAAATACCACAGTAAACTACGGTTACAGTGGTAAAACCATAGTAAGCATTGTGTTTACTGTGCTTATACTAAAAATACTATAGTAAAACTACAGTTACAGTGGTAAAACCATAGTAAGCGTTGTATTTACTGTGCATATACTACAAATACCACAGTAAACTACGGTTACAGTGGTAAAACCATAGTAAGCATTGTGTTTACTGTGCTTATACTAAAAATACTATAGTAAAACTACGGTTACAGTGGTAAAACCATAGTAAGAGTTGTGTTTACTGTGCTTATACTAAAAATACTATAGTAAAACTACGGTTACAGTGGTAAAACCATAGTAAGCATTGTGTTTACCGTGCTTATACTAAAAATACTATAGTAAAACTACAGTTACAGTGGTAAAACCATAGTAAGAGTTGTGTTTACTGTGCTTATACTACAAATACCACAGTAAACTACGGTTACAGTGGTAAAACCATAGTAAGCTAGTGGTTAGTGTGCATATCCTACAAATACTATAGTAAAACTACAGTTACAGTGGTATGCTTAGGCTAATGTCAATCGTAGGCTAACGTTAGCAGCCGTGCTAACTGTTCCACTAAGCTTCCGTTTTAACACATGACCCCATGGAAGTGATGCAGAAACACTGAAATAATTAAAATAATGAAAAGATTGTTGCGGTCACTTACCTGCTTGAAGGTGTACACGTATCAGGTGAACTGGTCGAACTGAGCCTCGCTGGTGACGTAATTGCCGTAGAAGATGCTGCGTGGTATTTGTACGCAACTGCTCTCCATCGAAGTTAAAGGATAAATCCAGACGAAACGTGTGTCTTTGGCACCTTAAAAATGTGGAATTAACAAGTTTAATACAAACGTTTTGTATGCTGAGAAGACCGAGCACTGTTTAATTTGCTTTCTAGCCTTTAATAAACGTGTATTTAAAACGGAGGAAAACAATACACATTAGCGCCTCTAGTGGACGGTTCACCCGAAAAGTGCAGCCAAATGTACCTGGAGATACGTATTTCAGGTTCTGCAGAAATGTAGGCAGAGTCACGTATTGCCAATGAGCCTGGGTTGCAGAAATAGGTTCATATTTATGGAGGTGGTGCGAAATATGTGGTTAAAAGCACTGTATTTGGGAATGTAAGCTGTAATATCAATGTAAAGGTTGGTGATTGACATTGATGTGGACAAAGGTTTGACACATGGAACTATACAATAGAGTGTTGATTGGTGGTTGTGGATATCTTCTTTTGGGGGGTGGGAGCATAGGAAGTGTTTTGAATGGGTAAGAGTTGTGTTTAATGGGGGAATCAAGTAAAGGGGTATTAAAAGGATGTGTATTGCAGAAATGCTAGTGTGATTATAAGAGTTGAATAGAAATGTGTTTGGAATTTGAAGAAATGTATTTCATGTTTTGTATGGTTTTAGAATCATCACAGTTATATGTATATTGACTATGTTAACTTTTTTTGCATGTAGTCTTTGTCAGTTGATATTGTTGTATTGTTTACAGTTGTGATAAATTATTGTATTGTATAGAAACAAAGTTTAAACATTATATTGTAAATGCATTATGGTTATTTAAGGAACTGTGAGCAGTAAAAAAATATTTTAGGTGTGAATTGGTGTAATATATGTAATAATGTAATTGTTTTGCAGTTTGTTATTTCTTGATGCCATTATATGCTTTTTATTGTTGTAGGTAGAATGTATTTCAGTATTTAGAGTAAAACTTAGAAATTTATTCTCAAATGATGTAAATCACTTATATTTAATAATGTTTATAGTTGTCATATTTTTGTTAAACTGAATTAGGAACATATTTTAATTTGATAGCAAAATGGTATTTTGTGACATTACATTATTGCTCATGTTTATGTAAATAAAGTAATGAAAAATAAATTGTGTCAATTTGATATGCTGTTGTTATCCTAATTTAAATTATTGGTGTTAAAAAGAATTGTTAGTGCGTGCACTGGAATTGTCAATAGGCTAATTATTGTGTATAATTTATATGGGTATTTTATTTATATTAATTAACACAAAAAATATTAATAAAGCATTTATTAAGGTTTATCATTAATAAGTGCAAAAGTTAGTAATACATTATGGAAATTAAAATTTTTATCTGGTAAGATTAGTGTGTATTAGTTTGAAGTGTAAAAGAAGAAAAATTTATTTTGTATCATGTTTTTATTAATTGTATTTGTATAGATTAAGAGTAATATATGTAACAATGTTTTAGTGTATTTGTTTCTGAAGAGATTTTGTGTTAAAGTGTGATTTTTGACAGCAATTTGGATGGTTATTTTGTGATGATGTTATATATGAAGGGGTGGAGAGCAGGTTTTAAGGCGTTGTATTTTAAGGTACATAATATGTATATATTTTATAAGTCAATAATAAGTGAATGTAAAATAAGTGTGTCTAAGGTTCAATTTTAAATTAATGGAAATTATGTATTTGAAACAGTAGAAAATGTTTAGGTAATGTGTTTTAAGGAGTGTGTTGTATATGGGGGGTGTGGTTTTGTGTGTGGGGGTGTGTCAATGCTTGGTTTAAGGTATTGAATTATCAGTTGTATTTAAAGGTGTTTGGTCTGAATTAAGCAGTTGTTTTCTTGGTCATAGTTTGTACTGTACTCCATAAGGTAAGTCTGCCTTATATGTATTTGTAGTTTATATGTTGTGGTTATTTTTGTATTGAGCAATTTGTAATTGATTTAAATGTGTTGTGTTTTTGCAGGTAGAATGGCCTTTAGTAGTCCTACAAAAATTCCACGTGTGGAAGGAGATGAATTCTCCAGAATCAGAGAGCAGTTCTGCTTATTAGCAGTAAGTATAAGCTATGTTTGTAATGTTGTGTTATTGGTTTGGTGGAAGTGTATTTATTGTTTTTGTATTTTCTTTAGTATTCTGTTTTGGATGAGACAGTTTCAAGAACAGAAGTGCAGAAAGAACTTACAGAACTGGGAGTAAAGGTGATGAGAAAAGTTGGTGGACTGGATGCTGAAAGAAAGTATCTCCGGAAAGAGTTAACAGATACAGTCTGTAGGTTAGAAGATACTAAAAAGGAGCTGGAAGTGGCAAGGGCTGCCCTGGATTTTGTGCGCGATGGTGTGTACAGGGATTTTTAGTTTTTATGTAGTGAATTCAGTTTTGTTGTTGTAATGTGTGATGATGCAATGTACAGATTGTCATATTTATTGATATTTATAACATTTTGTTGTAATCCACAGACCTTTTGGAGTTGGACGAAGGCAGAGAAGATGATAATGGAGGCATGGAAATAGTGGAAGAAAAGGCTGTTGTGGAATGAAGATAACATAATAATGTAGTTTGTATATAGTTTGTTGTGATATGTAAATAGTACTGTGCAAAGTAAAGAGAAAAAAGAAAATAAAAATATACATGTATATTTGATCTGAGTTTTGTGTTGTTTGATATTATGCACGAAATGTTAATGTAACAATGCAGTGTTGTTCAATTTTAGGAATGGAGGGTGAAAATTCTAATTATAAAGGGAAGGAGGGAAAAATAAGATTATATTTAACTTTATAAATTTGTTTTTGGTTATTTGTTAGATAAAGGTAATATAATTTAGATGTTTTTAGTGTATGTGTTTAAATGTTCTTTGACTGTATTGTCATTTGGTAACAAAAGTATGTTTTGTAACCAAGTTGTTATCTAGTTTGATACATAGATCATAAAATACAATATAGTTGGGCACATATACATAAATTTGTCTTTATTTATTAGAACTTTGTCAGAGTGTAAAGTATTTGTATGGATTTATCAGAGCAATAGTAGGAGTGAGCTTTATGTGGTTTGTTATAAAATATACAGAAAAAATATATAAAGATTTAAGGTATTTAGTTGTCTTTATAAATAGGAGAGAGTACACAGCTATAACACATAGATACGCAGTAGACAGTATTTGAAGTGGATGCACACCCTTCAAACTTGAAACAATACCAATTTTTGTCTTTGGACAACTATGAAATGTTTTGATTTACTTCAATGTTTTCTATGATATATAGCAAATATACGTCACTATTACATATACATACACACATACACATGAATGGGTATTGTTTTGGTTTTGGCAAAACTTTGAAGGGCTTTGATTCACTTGTTGACTATTGTGTGTTTGTGTCTTATAGTTGTGTACTTTATCTTATTTTAAAAGACAACCAAACATCTCAAGTGTTTGTTTTTTATGTGTGTGTGTTTTTTTAGGAAAATGGTTACAATTTTGTATTGTAGGACGTTCTGAAGTGATTAGTTGTGAGTAGAAGAGGGTTTTTAAGTGTTAAATGACTTTGTGAATGGGAAGTGGAATAGCCCCACATCAAACATTTCAGACACACAGAACTAAACAAAAGAGTGTTGATTAGGGTGAGAGACATGTTCATTTCATAGGGTAATGTGGTTTTTAAAAAGGTGTTAGGTGACTAGGTGATTAGAAGAGGGTTTTTTTTGTTGAATGACTTGAAAGTGTTGTGGAACAGCCCCACATCAAACATTTCAGACATACAGAACTAAACAATATAGTCTTGATTAGGGTGAGAGACTTGTTGGATTACTGTCTACTAGTAGAAGCAGAAGTTGCAACAAAATGTGGGATTCAAAAAAAAAAGTTTTTAAATGGGTTTGTGTAAATAAAGTGTTATACATGTAGTGATTATACTGTATATTACAGAGTTTTAAGTAAAAAAATATTGTTAGTTGTTGTTTTGTTTATTTATTTATTTTTATTTTTTTCAGTGCAATGTAAAAGCAGGATTGAAATAAATGCATTTTAAGACAACAATGTTTTGTATGTGTTGAATGAGTGTGATTGATGTTGTGCATTTTGGTTTGGAATATTTTAATGTTTCTTAATGAATTTCAACAATGTGGCTTGTGCAGAAAGGTAGGGGGTGTTGTTTAAGCATTAAGGGTGTTTCCCAATGTGTAAGCATTTATTTGATTTGTCATAAGACACTAAGGGCGGGGTTTGTCACTGGATTTTCATTATTGTATTCAGTGAGGTAGATTAATGGAGGTGTGGCTGTGGTCAGAATATTGAGGGGTATATGTAAAAAGTTTAGATTTTGCTAAATCTTCTTTTGTTCAGCAAACGCAGAGGTAAGAGTTAAGGTGTTTTTTATTTGTTTGTGCAATTGAATGTATGTTATCACTAAATATAGGGTATATTGGTTTTTGATACAAAGGCAGAAATGTTTTTGCACTGAGTTTGTCACAGTTGGAAGATATTTAATTTAGAAAGAATGTTTTTGAAGTAAATAAGATTTTGAATTTAAATAGTAAAATGACAGTGACATTTTTTGTAAAATATATAATGTAAACAATAAATTTGTGGCATCGAATGGTGATTGTAAAGGTGATTTGTTAAATGGTAGTAAGTTACAAAATGAGCCCATTTATATATCTGAGTTGTGTAGTAATTTTTTTTTAAATACATTGTTTAAGTGATAGTGATTTGTTGTTTTAAAAAGTATGATATTATTTGATAATAGTGATAGTGTAAAGAAAAAAATGAGCTTGCAATTACTGTTGGATTTGTTTGTTTTGGGTGTACATTACTTATTTTAGTGTGTTAAAGTTTAAGTGGGTTGTGGCCAGTAGATTTTGAGTTTGTGTTATTTTATGTTTTTTGAGTAAATAGAAAGATGTGTGAGGTAATATTGAGTTTTCTGACATTTTGAAGAGAATCAGGAATTAGGTGTCTTTTTTTGTTGTTGTTTTCTTTTTTGCAGATAGAGCTTTCACATGTAGTGTATGCTTATATGAAGAAGAGTGTAACTATTTTAAGCATTAAGCAATAGTTATGATATTGTGAATGTTTGCAATGCAAGCAAGTGCAAGTCCGTTTAATGTACATTACTACTTCAGTATTTAGAAAGAAAGGAATATGTTAGATGTGGTTGTAAGAAATAATGTTTTACAAATGTTTGTTTTGCTGGTTTACATTCATATATGATAAAATGTGCCATAGGAACACATTTGTTAAATATTTTGCTACTGTTTAATTTCTTAGTTCTTAATGTAGTTCAATACATTTGAAGTACATATAGTACTACATGAATATGTTTGTTGAATGATCTTAATGTTCAAGTGTTAGGTGGATAATGTGTAGTTAATAGTGAACATTAAATGGTGGGGGAAAAAAAGGGTTATGTGTTTTAAATGGAAATATTTGTTTGTGGTTACTGTGTAGATGACTTGAAAGTTTACATTTTTTGTGGTTAACACTGAGGTACAGAGTAGCATTTTTATGTAGTGCATGGTTATTAAAAGAATAGTGTGCAATGATAGGCATTAAGCAATATTTGTGATATTGTCGATGTCTGTAATGCAATCAAGTGAAGTCTGTTCAATATATTCTGCAATTTAAAGTATGGGTTAGTTAGATTAGTAAAATGTTTTCGGAAGAAGTCATTAATGCTTTTGAAGTTTGCATGTATTTGATGCAAATAGAAGTAGTAATATTAGAAATTGCTGTTTTAATAAATAGATTTTCAAGTGTAAGTTATTCATGTGATGTTAAAGGTGGTTTTTAGAGGTCATTACAATGTTTTGTGACAATGTAAATGGTATTAATGGTATGAGCTTAATGTATATAAGTGATGTTATGCGTGTTTGTTGAAGGAAAATACTGATGTATTTTAAATAGCTTGAAAGACGTCTAAAGTTTTGAATGGTTGTGTATAATATAATCAAATATTGAAAGCATACACTTAAAGATATGAATTTTTGTTGGAATGATTACTGTTGTGAGATAAATTTACAATTTGTCCAGTTTATGATTTTACAATTTGGTTAGACTTACAGCAAGAAAATGTAAAAAGTAATGGAAAGAAATTAAGAAAGATGTCAGCTGTGTTTGTCTTACAGTTTGCATTAATATATACTAAAATGTGCCAAAAATGCACAGTTGTTGAATATTTTGCTACAGCTTAATTTGTTTGTTGTCAATGTATTTAAATACATTTAAAGCATGTAGATATAGTTCTACAAGACTAATTTTGTGGCATGTTGGAAATAAGTGTTTTGTGTTTTAAATTTAAATATTGGTTAATGGTCACTGTGTAGTTAGTTGATATGTACATTTACATTTTTTGTGATTAATACTGAGGCGAAGAGCAGAGTTTGTTGTTAGGTTGTCAGTGCTAACAAGAATGAAGGATACAGTTTACTATATGTTTATTATGCTAGCTGAATTTTTTTTTTCAATATACAGGACTATACAAAGTTTTGTGTTTGGTAAGATTTTTAAAATGTTCCTAAAAGAAGTTTCTTATCTGATTTATTTGACTTGAAATACAGTAAAGAAATAATATGTGTAATATGATTACAATTGTAATTTTATAATTTGGTTTTTGTACTGAAATATGTTTTACAATTTAATGTAATTAGTTTCTGCTGGTGTACAACATGACCAAATACTAAACTGGTATTTCATTAGTTAAATTGAATTGAGAATTGAGACAAAGACTCAAATATATAAAAAATTACAAATTATATGAAATGTATTATAAGTTATTCATTAAAAAAAAAAATTTTTTTAACTAAATATAGTGTTAGTACCCTAAAAATTTTATTTAGTTTGCAAGTGTGCTATTTCTACGCACTTAAAATTGCTTATGTTTTAAATATAAAATGTTTTAATACATATGTAATGTTTACTATTACTGTAAGTTGTATTATGTTTACTGTAAGTTGTATTATGTTTTGTGTGATAGTAATGTGATGTTATTTGTTTGTGTTTAGATGCCTAAACTGAAGGGATTCCGAATGCGGCGTAAGCCTTTGAACAACAAAAGTAAGACCAATGTTTCTCATTGTGATGCCTGTGCTTGTTCAGATGTGGTGGGCATTGTAGCAGGCAATGAGGTTAGAATGAAGTCTTCAGAAGTGAATGAAAACTTTGTAGGTGTAGCCTGCAGTGTAGTTTCAGTTGTTAAGCACAAGATACAGAATGTGTGTACTTGGCAAAAATACGACCTTTTGGACATTCATAGTGAGGGAAGGAAACTAGTTAATGATATTATTAGCTGTAAAAAAATGAGTGAGAGTTATGGAGACTGTCAAATTTCTCATTTGTTTGGTGGTGAATATGGTGTTTTCAATAAAACATGCAAAGTAACCATAGATGAATCACTGGATGGAGGAAAAACTGACTTGTATGAAAAATTACAAGAGATTTTGTTTAGTCATGAATGTTGTCTGGTCAACATAAAAGGAGAAACATGTGCTATTGTAAGACATAATGATTTTTATGTTGTTGTTGACTGTAATGTCCGGAATGCATGTGGTTTGGGATCAGACATTGGAACATCGGTTATTGTTTTTAACACAAATTGGCAAGACCTATTTTTGCACATTGATAATTTAATGACAAGTTTGAGTGCAGAAAACTTCAGTATTTGTGGCATCAATGTAAACATAACCTCATCAGATATGCCACAATTTGTTAACAGCAACATTGTGGGAGAAATCAATGTGTGTACAGCATATGACAGTGTAGAAATCTCAGCATCTTCATCAAATGAAAGAGATAGTATAAGAAGCATTTCTGGATCTTTTCATCAGGGTGACCGAAAGTTCAAGTGGCCAGGGAAACAGTGCGTTGCAATTAGTTTAGCTGCTATTGCTACACACAGTGTACATAGTGTGTTCTCATGGGAAAGTAAAGATTTAGATAATGTCCTGAATGCTGGTGATAGCTTATATAGAAATTTGCGTCAAAGTGGTTCTATCGCTGATCCAACAAAGAAAAATTTGTTGTGTATTCCAGATCTTCCAAAAGAATACGTGTTCAGTACAAATGATTTCAAATTTGAATATGGCGATTTTGTTTCTGGATATGTAGGTGCTGTTGATGAGGAATTTATTAGATCTGGTGCATGTGTAACATTAGTTGATGGTTTGCAAGGAATGTTTGCAAAGTATGACACATGCTTTTTTACCCTTAATGGTAGTACCTGTGCTATTATTAAGCATAATGGTCAATATGCCGTGATTGATTCGCATGCACGTAATAGTGCTGGTATGGTTGATGGTAATGGTTTCAGTGTGGTTGTATATTATAATTCACTGAGTTATGTTTTGGGGCACATTGAAAATTTGGCTGCCTGTATGGGAGGAAACCGTAAGGTTTTTGAAATAAGTGGTGTTTGTGTTGAACTTAAAAGCCAAATAAATTCTGCTAGTAACTCAAAAATCATATTTAATGTAAATGCAAAAAAGATGAGTGGGCATAAGAGGAGACGTGAGTGCACAAATGTAAGTGTGGAAGAAGAGAAAGAAAGTGTGGTTTTTAAAAAAGAGAAACTACAGGAGATCACTGAAATACCTGAAAGTATTCCCAAAATTGATGCTAATTCGGATGTAGTTTGTTTGGGTAATAAGCCCAATGAAATGTTTAATTTCAATCCATTGTGTACTGAAGTTAAGCAAAAATTAAGCAGTAAACTTAATATAGAGTTTAATAGTGAAAATTTACCTTTTCCAACAAACAGTGGAACAATGGGACCTCCTTGTAAAACAGTTAGTATTGTAGGTGATGGTAATTGTTTTTTCAGGGCAGTGGCACAAGTAATATGTGGCACACAAAAACCTCATCGCGCAATTAGACTTGCAATTGTGAAACATATGGAATTGCACAGTGTTCAATACAAGAATTTGTTAAGATGTCAGTATGCATCTATGGAAGATTACTTATCTAAATCCAGAATGAGGTTTGTAGGCTCATGGGCCACAGAAGTGGAGATTCAAGCAATGGCTAATTATTTAGGAGTGGACATTTATACATATCATAATGAGAAATGGTTAAAGTACAACTGTATATATGAAAGAATATGCAACCAAAGTATATATCTACAGCACTATAATGAGAATCATTATCAAGTTGTTATTTGTGTGAAACAACCTAAAAGCCAGATGTGTTACAATTTGTGCCAGAATGAAGAATGCACTGATGGAAAACGTATGTGTACAAGACAGCAGGTAAAGGTACAAGGTGAAATTTCTCTGAATCATGAGGAACAAGATTCTGTTACTGGAGATAGAAATAAGGGTGTATTGGATAATAAGAGAAATTATTTGAAAAGATATTATTCATTTAAAAGAGTTAAAAAATTGCGTTTTTTGCAGTATCATTGCAATGCAGAGTTTCAAAAACATGTGAAACATGTCAACAGAAAAAGATATCATAGCAATGTTTTATATAAAGAGTCATTAAAACAAGCCAGTAAGATTAAATATATTGAAAACCAGAAACATAAGTGTAAAGTAATTGAGTACAATCGGTTGAAATATAAAAAAAATGAGCAATACAGGCATCAAGTAAATGAGTACAATCGGTTGAAATATAAAACAAATGAGCAATACAGACATCAAGTAAATGAATACAACAAAGTGAAATACCGTGACAATGAGCAATATAAACGTAGAGTGAATGAGTACAACAAGGTGAAATATCGTGACAATGAGCAATATAAACGTAGAGTGAATGAGTACAACAAGGTGAAATATCGTGACAATGAGCAATATAAACGTAGAGTGAATGAGTACAACAAGGTGAAATATCGTGACAATGAGCAATATAAACGTAGAGTGAATGAGTACAACAAGGTGAAATACCGTGACAATGAACAATATAAACGTAGAGTGAATGAGTACAACAAGGTGAAATACCGTGACAATGAACAATATAAACGTAGAATTAATGAGTACAACAAAGTAAAGTATCGTGACAATGAGCAATATAAGAATAAATTGAAGAAATATAGTATAATGAAATACTATGCCAATGAAAAGCATAGAAATGCTCTAAAACAAAGCAGTAAGTTAAAATATCATAATGGTGTGCTACTTAAAAAAAGTTTAAAAAGAATTAAAAAGATGAGAAGACAACAATTAAAACAAAACCAACAGGTCTGTGATTTTGTTGAAAAGCTGTTTGTAGATAAAGTTAGTTTTGGCCCAGAATTTGTGTGTTGTGTTTGCCACAGATTGTTATTTAAACAGCAAGTAATATGTTGTAAAATAAAAAATTATAATAAAGATTCAGCAATGTTAGATGTTGCTAATAGATGTATTTCAGATCAGTTTTTGCACATGTGTGATGATAACTGTGTTATCCCTTGTGAACTGGCAGATTCATGTAAAGGCCAGCTTTGGATTTGCTATACTTGTCATTCTAAATTGAAAAAACGTGAAATGCCAGCTGAAAGTGCTGTTAACAATCTGGAATTGCAACCCATTCCTGAAGAACTGCGTTGTCTCAATAGTTTAGAGCAACATTTGATATCGCTGCATATCCCATTCATGAAAATGTTAGCTTTACCAAAAGGTGGGCAAAATGGAGTTCATGGCCCTGTTACTTGTGTACCAGCTAATGTTAAAGACACAACAAATGTTTTGCCAAGGACAGAAACTGAAGGGTCTTTAATATGTGTAAAGTTAAAGCGGAAGTTGACATATAAAGGTCATTATAAGTATCAGTATGTGGATACAACAAATATTAAACAGGCACTGTGTTGCTTAAAAAAAATTAACAAATATTATAAAGACATTGCTTTTAATGATGATTGGTTAAATGAGTTTGTTAGACAAAATGATGATGACGATACAAGTCACACAGGGGAAAGTGTATTGGAAAACATACATGTTGATGAGGAATTGCATGATAGGCAACAGCACTGTGTGTTTATGGATACATGTTTACAACCTGTAGACATTGGGCAAGAAGTACTCGATCAGTACTTTGATAGTATTTTGAGCCTTGCCCCTGCTGAAGGAAATAATCCAGTCAGAATTCTTGCTGATGAGACAAATGAAGCTAAATGTTTTCCTGTTTTATTTCCTAATGGTACTTCAACTTATCGTGACAAAAGGGCACAGAGATTAACATTGTCTCGATATTTAAACAATCGAATTTTGCATGCAGATGGTAGATTTGCACAAAACACAGAATACATTTTTTATGCACAGTATCTATCAGAAATTGAACAGGTAATGTCTAATGTATCTATTGCTTTAAGAAAAGGGCAAGGATACAGTAAGTCCATACCCAGTGAAATGTTTAAAGACACTGAGTCGTTGAGGCAAGTGCTTAATTTTGATGAAGGCTATAGATTTTTGAAGCCCATCCGCGGCACTCCGGCATTTTGGCAAGGTGT
This sequence comes from Garra rufa, assembly GCF_049309525.1. NCBI lineage: Eukaryota > Metazoa > Chordata > Actinopteri > Cypriniformes > Cyprinidae > Garra > Garra rufa. The sequence goes on along the minus strand of NC_133367.1, from coordinate 25,426,859 downwards.
GCAAAAAGATTTGTTTGCCATGGTCAGACAGCTGGGAATTCCCACCTGGTTTAGCTCATTCTCATCTGCTGATATGAGATGGACAAATCTACTGACAAGTATTTTAAAACAGGAAGACAGAACAGAAACATTAGAACAATTAGAATGGGCTGAAAAATGTGAGCTTTTACGTCGTAATCCCGTTACTGCTGCTCGCATGTTTGATTTTAGGTGGCATTGTTTTTTAAAAGAAGTGCTTATGTCATCTGTTCAGCCAATAGGAGAAATTGTGGACTATTTTTATAGGGTGGAATTTCAACAACGCGGTTCTCCCCATGTCCACTGTTTGTTCTGGATAAAAAACGCTCCCCAAATAGATAAGAATACTGATGAAGAAGTTGTCAAATTTATAGATAAATATGTTACGTGCGAGATGGCCAGTGAAAATGATGAATTGCAGAGTGTTGTTACCTCTGTGCAGTGCCACAGTAAACGTCATTCAAAAACGTGTAAAAAGAAAAACACAGTTTGTCGTTTTAATTTTCCTAAACCACCATCTATGCGAACGTTCATATGTCGGAGAAAAGTAGAAGATGAGGAAAACCAATCTAACAAAGGTGATTGTCAAAGTGAAAGTAGAACTACAAATGTAAATGATAACACATTAGTAGAATATGCTCGTGGCATAATGACGAAAATTAAGAAAGCTGTTTCAGAAGAGCAGTTCAGTTCTCTAGAAAGTTTGTTTAATAGTGTTGGAATAAATCAGGAATTGTTTGAAATGGCATATAAGTGCACTAATAATAACACACACATTGTCTTGAAACGACAACTGGATGAAGTATGGGTTAATCAGTATAACAAGTTTAGCCTTAAGTGTTGGAATGCTAATATGGACATTCAGTATGTAACAGATGCTTATGCCTGCATTGTTTATATAATTTCATACATTTCAAAGTCTGAACGGGAAATGGGTTTATTGTTAGCTAATGCGCAGCGCGAATCAGCAAGTCAGGGTAATGTAGATGCAAGACAGGCATTGAGGAAATTAGGTAGTGTATATTTACATAATCGTGAGGTTAGTGCACAAGAAGCAGTTTATAGGCTAACAAACATGCATTTAAAAGAGTGTTCAAGACATGTTCAATTTATTCCTACTGGTGAAGATACTGTACGAATGAGTTTGCCTCTGACTGTTATACAAAACAAATTGGATTCTCAGAATCTGAAAAGTGAAGAGATGTGGATGACTAGTTTAGTTGACCGCTATAAGAACAGGCCAAGTCAGAATGTATTTGATGATATGTGTTTGGCCACATTTGCATCTGAATATCGCGTTGTGTATAAAGGTCAGTCTTGTGCTAATAAAATTAAATTGGAAAACAATTTTGGTTTTATTACAAAAAGAACAAGGACTCAACCTGCTGTTGTGCGTTTTGCTCGATTTTCAATTACAAAGAATCCTGAAAAATTTTATCTTAGTTTATTACAACTATTTCTTCCTTATCGTGTAGATAATCAGTTAAAACCAGACCGGTGTAGTAATTATGAACAATTTTATAAAGAAGGTAATGTTTGTTTTAGTGATGGATCTGTTCACTTGGTAAAAGATGTGGTGGATTCAAATAGAGCAGTTTTTGAAAAAGATGCTGATGTCTTAGATACTGCACAAACTGCTGTTGATAATGAAGGGATATTAGAAGATGCATGGTGTGCACTTTGTCCTGAACAGCAATTAGACCGTATGGAATGTAAACAGATTAGACGAGAGACTAGCCAGCAAAGCGATGAACATGAAAGTTCTATACCAGATTTAGCAACTGATGATGCTACAATGTCTATGTCAATAGAGAAAAAGGACAATTGTCTGAGTCGCACAGATGGGTTGAGCTTAATTCGCTCTTTAAACAAAACCCAGATTTCTGTTTTCTATCAAATTAGACAATGGTGTCTAAGTAAAATTAGAGGTGAAAACCCTAAACCTTTTCATGTTTTTGTTACTGGAGGAGCAGGAACTGGCAAAAGCCATTTAATTAAAGCTATAAAATATGAAGCGACTAGATTATTATCTCAAATTGCTTTACACCCAGATGACACGTGTGTAGTTTTATCAGCTCCAACCGGAATTGCGGCGTATAACATACAAAGTTCCACAATTCATAATACATTTTGTATTGGAACAAATGTGAAGTTGCCATACACTCCTTTAGGAGAGGAAAAGTTGAATTCTTTGCGGGCAAAATTCCATGGCCTTCAGATTTTAATTATAGATGAAATCTCAATGGTAGATCACAAACTGTTGGCATACATTCATGGAAGGTTACGTCAAATTAAACAAACTGGAGACTTTTCTCCGTTTGGCAATGTTTGTGTTATAGCAGTTGGGGATTTTTTTCAATTGCCACCTGTGAAGGGGAAACCATTATATATGGAAGTACCAGGACTTGGTCTATGGTCTAATTGTTTTACTGTTGTAGAGTTAACAGAGGTAGTGAGGCAAAAAGACAGCAAATTTGCTGAATTATTAAATCGTTTAAGAAAACGGAGTAAAAAATCTCCACTAAGCAAAGATGATTTGGAGATCTTAGCAGAATGTGACACAGGTGAGGAGGACAATGCTTCTTTACACATTTTTGCTACAAACGATGAAGTACATGAGCACAACCTTAAGCAATTAATTAATATCTGCTCAGAGGTTGCAACTATAGAGGCCGAAGATTTTGCCCGTTGTAAGAAGACTGGCAAAGTAGAATTAATTGCTAATCATCATCTAAAGGTTTACAACACATGTTTGCCAGCAACGTTGCTTTTAGGCATAAATGCACGTGTCATGTTGATTAAAAATATTGATGTAAATGATGGCTTAGTTAATGGAGTTTGTGGCACTGTGACACACATTGTGCGTGCTGATAAAAATAAATTACCCAAAACTGTGTATGTGCATTTTGATGACAATCATGTAGGATTTAAAAGACGTCGAAAACAATGTTTGGCAGAGACAGCAAAATTGTTTAACTCAACTCCTATACATGTAGAAGAGGAAAATGTATGCAGGAACGGTGGTTTTCGCCGGCAGTTTCCTCTAAAATTAGCTTGGGCATGCACAGTCCATAAAGTACAGGGTTTAACTGTTGATAGTGCTGTTGTTAGTTTAAAAAAAGTTTTTGCCGCTGGCCAAGCTTATGTAGCACTTAGTCGAGTAAGAACTTTGTCTGGCTTGACTATTCAAGACTTTAATGAAAAGAGTATTTATTGTAATGAAAAAGTTTTTGAGGCTGTACAAGAAATGCCATGTTTTATGGTAAATGATGAGTTATATTTGACAGCACAACAAAATACTTTTTCACTGTTTTTGCAAAATGTACAGAGTTTGCGTTGTCATAAACAAGATTTGAATGTTTGTGTTCAACAATTCAAACCTACATGTATTGCTTTAACTGAAACATGGCTGCCTGAAACATATCCGTCTGAAAATGTTCACTTAGAAAACTACACATTTGTGGGTCTTTCTCGTTGTGCTGCATACACAAGCAATCGTCCCCTTTTCAAGGATTTGAAAGCACAACAGCATGGTGGAGTTGGGTTATATGTAGCATGTGGTGTTACAAATACTACAATAACATTGCCAAATCTTAATTTGGAATGCATATTAACACACTTTACTGAAAATGACATATTGCTTGGTGTTATTTACAGGCCTCCAACATACCCATTGTCTGTCTTTAAACAAAATTTAGACAAGTTGATTCATTTCGTATCAACTATTTGCAATAAAGTTGTGCTTGTAGGTGATTTTAATAATGATGCATTAAAGTCCCAAACCATCTGCTCTTTAATGGCAAACAAGGGATATATTCAACATGTTAAAGAACCAACTACTGAGAAGGGAACCTTAATTGACCATGTGTACGTAAAAAACATTCAAAACTTTTCAGTGCACACAAATGTTGTGCCAGTTTATTTTAGCACACACGAGGGTGTATTATGTTCCTTTGAGAACACACACATTTAAATTTGTTGGGAAACTTGTTAAATGATAATGGCTTACAGGTTACACACAGGTGAGTGGGCTGACAAACAAACCACCTGTAGAAACACACTTGGCCATTTTACTGCTTGAGGACATAAGTTGGTCTAGTAATTTATCAACTACCATCATATCCCATTACTTTGTTTAAAAGAAACCTAGACAAATTTCTTGATTTTCTACAACCCCTAAGCAATACATTTGCTGTCATTGGTGATATCAATGATAATATTTTAAACTCTTCAACAATCTGAAAGTTTATAACAGACAGATGGTTTGTTCAACATGTCAAACAAAGCACAGCAAAAATGGCACATTAATAATTAATTTATATGTAAACACAACACACTATAATGTAGAATAAATAATTCATCCAATATATTTCAGTGACCATGAGGGTATTGTTTGTTCATTTACATATATTATACCTAACCAGGAATCTGATGAGTTCTAGTTTGAAAGCCTAATTGTAATTGTTCAGCTTTGTTTGGCACTTGAAGTAGAGAGGAAATCTATGTGGATATCTCTACTGAGCCAAATATTGCTGTATTGCAGTGCGTGCTCACTGCAAGGTAGAAATGTTAAAATGTAACATATTACACAAATGTCTTTGACAGGACATGGAAATAAAAATGCAACTTTGTAACACAACTATGACTTTCAAAATAATGGTTTCTTTTCCTGCATTGCAACAAAATTTAGATTTTTTAATCTTTATTCATATTTGTTTTATTACAGTTAATAAACATTTCAATAGTTGCATAGTTATATACATTAGGTAAACAAAATATATCATCTATTCTAAATGAAACAGTGCTTTGCATCCAGCCATGCAACCACTTCAGTCACATATGACATGAATAATTACCTTGTATGGCTAACAAAAATTACTTAGAACTTCCAATGTTACAGATATTAACATTGCATAAAATCACACCTAAACATAAACTAAAATCTAAGAACACTCAATACAATGATAAAAAATTGTTCAGCATTGTTTGGCACTTGAAGTAGAGAGGAAATCTATGTGGATATCTCTACTGAGCCAAATATTGCTGTATTGCAGTGCGTGCTCACTGCAAGGTAGAAATGTTAAAATGTAACATATTACACAAATGTCTTTGACAGGACATGGAAATAAAAATGCAACTTTGTAACACAACTATGACTTTCAAAATAATGGTTTCTTTTCCTGCATTGCAACAACATTTAGATTTTTTAATCTTTATTCATATTTGTTTTATTACAATTAATAAACATTTCCACTAGTTACATAGTTATATACATTAGGTAAACAAAATATATCAGCTATTCTAAATGAAATGCTGCTTTGCATCCAGCCATGCAACCACTTCAGTCACATATGACATGAATAATAACCTTGTATGGCTAACAAAAATTACTTTGAACTTCTAATGTTACAGATAATAACTTTGCATAAAATCACACCTAAACATAAACTAAAATCTAAGAACACTCAATACAATGATTACAAATATTTTTTTTTCTTTTTACTTATTAATTAAACTTTAACATGAATCTAATTCACTCTCCTAGATTTTTACCTTTGGTCCATAATATTACTCTCACAATAATAAAAATAAAATAATATAATAATAATAATAAAATAAGTATTCATTACATCCACTTTTATGTTGTTGCTAATGCAGGTTTTGCTTTTCCATTTGTGTAGTTTCAAAAAGCAAAAGACACTGGTAATGGTACTCCTGGTTTACTGGGATGGGGTTCAATTCCCTACGGTGTCCATGCTTTTTGTACCAACTACATACAACCATATATTATTTTCATTAGATTAATAACAAGTCAAGAAATACAACTTCATTTATATGTGCCATGGTGTTAGGTAACTAGGTGATTAGAAGACAATTTTCTGTTTAATGACTTGAAAGTGTTGTGGAACAATAAATGACTTGAAAGACTTGTGGAACAGCCCCACATTAAACATTTTAGACACACAAAGCTAAATAAAAGCGTCCTATTCTTGTATAAAAGAATGTTACAGGGAGGATTGTATATAAATGTAAGAACACAATAAGGGATCTGAAGGAAAGTGTGACTTTAGGTAAGCAAATAAACCTAATGCAAAGCCGAAAGAAAAATTTGTAAAGTATGGTTAAGGTGATTGCAAAAAGTATGAATAACATTTATGCATAGCTTTTGCACTTTGAGCATGTATTTTTTGTTTTTGTTTTACACTTTTCATTACTGGGACGATATATATATATATATATATATATATATATATCTCATCTTAAAATGGTACAATTTTCAGATGTTTTGAACAGATAACAGCAAAGTTTGTTTTGTTGTCAAAGTTTGTCTTGAAATTGTTAATTTAAATTTTATATTCAATAAATAACACTATGAAAATATTGTTTATCAATGAAGATAAATCGCTCATGCTAAAAAGTTGTATTTTTTTTAATCTTTTGCTATGGGACTGAATAGGACAAGTTCATGGTACAGTTCAGTAAAAAATAAATACAAAACAAAAACTGCAAAATACAAACAATGAAAGACTTAGTGACCCTTTATATTTTCTCAAAATATGAGACTCTTAAAGATCAGACATATTTATGAAGAATACACTACATATATGTGCATTTCTTCCTCAAAGATGGTGTGCAGCATAGGTCACAGTTCTCTCACCCTCTCTCCCCTCCCCCCTGCACTCTCTCACTCTGACAGTCAACAGACACTCAGGCAGAGTGGGAGCAGGTTTCTGATTTGTTTTTTGTATTTTCTTTAATTCACAGAAGCTTATATAATTATGATATTAATAGCACTTGCTCAGAATGATAACGTCTCTGTGTGAAAAAAGTTTTAAAGAGTTCGGATGCTGCACTTTAAAGATATTAAAAAATTACGCGCCTCTTTTTTACAACATCTTTAAAAAATCACCATGTCAACACCGTTCAAGATATCCCAAATCCGGTCGCAATTTAGCATCTTCAGAATCTTCTCTTCATGTTAAAAAAGTTTGGTGTGAACAGCTTGTTTTTCTTAGGAGGAGTATAAATTTGTTTACAGCCTGATTTTTCCAAAAATCCACATTCAAATAAAAATAGCCGGCTTCCTGTTGGTGTTAGCTAATGAGTTTAATTTAGAAAGTTGTCCAGATTGATGAGAACAATATATGTACAGAGTTTGGTGACTGTAGGAAAAACGAACCCCCCAACTTTTGTCAAAAGATGGCGCTATAGAGTGCCTGCTCCACACCCATTTATGACCTTTTGCCAGTGTCTAACTATCATTAATATTGATGTGTGTGTTGAGTTTCATGAAATTCTAAGCATGTTATCTGCCTCAAAAACACAGGAACCTAATTTTAAAGTTTGACACGTTGCCATGGCAACAGCATTTGATTTATCATCAAACCCTTTACATATTCTTATCGGCCGTGTTTTGACATGATTTTGATGAAGTTTGAAGATAATCAAGTAAAATTAAGAGGCTAATTTCAAAGGATTTTGAAAATGACACACTTCCTGCTGCCAGTTGGTGGCGCTATAACTTTGACTCATAATAGTCACATTTATGGAATCGGCATCATACAACGAACAAACTGGTGAAGTTTCATCAGAATCAGGCAATGTGTGCAACAGTTATTAGACACATCCTGTTCCTCATTTCTCGCCATAACTTTGTCGCCTTGCCACGGCCAAATCGTTCGAGATATCAAAAATCCCCTCGCAATTTAGCGTCCCCAATGTCTTGAGATCATGCTGACCGAGTTTGGTGACAATCCCATGGAATTCCTGGGAGGAGTACGTTAAATTCCAGAGCATGCGCTTTTTAAACAGCCCTAAATATCTCACTTCCTGTCAGGTGGAGCCTATGACATAGAGTACAAAAGTTGTTTGGCTCAGTGAGATCTATATGTGTACCGAGTTTCATATCAATACATGCAAGTATGTGTGCGCAGTACATCAAGTTTTCAAACTGTGTTCCAGGGGGCGCTGTAGAGGCCCTGAACCACGCCCGGGTCCCAGCCTCTTTGGCGTCCTGATGGCCGCAGATTCTGACGTGTGTGCAAATTTTCAAGAGTTTTTGAGTATGTTAAGGCCCCCAAAAGTGCCCGGAAGGTTGAAAAAAAAAAAAAAAAAAAAAAAAAAAAAAAAAAAATAATAACCCTTAGAAGAACAATAGGGCCTTCGCCCTTTTGGGCTCGGGCCCTAATAAGAATCCTTAGGAAAACAAGAGGGCCTTCGCCCATTCTGGGCTCGAGCCCTAAAAATAGTGCATACTATAAAAATATAAACATATACTAATATAATATATATCCTATAAAAATAGCTTACAGTGTAAAAAAACTTTATAGTCAAAATATAAAAGTCCATAGTATAAAAATATAATATAATATAGTGTGAAAAAAAATCTTAAACACAGGGTTATAGTAAAAAGAAATTGAAAGTATATTGTACAAAAATATAGTCTATAGTATAAAACATGTAATATAATGTCATGTAATATAATAGAAATATAAAAAATAGTCCATAGTAGATAAATATAAACATATACTAATATAATATATCATATCATATCATATAAAAATAGCTTACAGTGTAAAAAATGTAAACATGAATGTAAAAATGCAAATATGAATAATAGTACACAGTATAAAAATATAAACATATATTGTCGGCTATATAATATAATGTAATAAAAATAGTCCATAATATAAAAATATAAACATATACTGTAGGCTATATAATATAATATAGTCCATAATATAATATAATTTAAATTATAATAATAGCTTAAATAATCGATAGCTTACAGTGCAAAATATAGTCTATTGTATAAAAATATAATGTATATGTATGTGTATTTATTATTTCGTACAGCCAAGTGATTTTGTAAGGAAAACTAAAAGGCTTTTCACTATAGTTTACAAATATAGGCTATAGTCTATAGCAGTGGTTCTCAACTCACTCAACAGGACTGGAGTTGAGAACCACTGGTCTATTATAGCATACAATAAAATATATACATACAATAAACATACTGTAGGCTATAGTGTAAAATATAATGTAAATACATAACAGAAACAGTCTTCAAAAAAATTAACGCTATAGTACAAAATAGCCTAACCTTTTTATTTAATAAGCCAACGTAATTTTACAAGGCAAATTGCAAGGCTGTTCACCTGATGTACCAGACTGTCCGTAATGAAAAGCCCCAAAATATGATCTGCAGAGGCAATCATGGGATGAAGCGTAATAACGGGGGTAAATTATGACAGCATTATGACAGCACTGAAGAACACACAGCTGACTGAGATGAAGAAAGACAGATGACTCAGCAGTCACCCCCGTAATAAAGGCCTTGCTGTGGTTGGACTATACTTTGTGGATATAATGTCTGAAGAAGTACGTTCATTATATTCCAAACAAGAATCGAGTCAGACAAAACACATCAGGCATCCAAACACTGCTGACTCAGTCCTCATCCAAATATTCAATAACAAACCAAAACATGTCATATAAACCATTATATTTGATTTCCTAGGACGACATTTCGGAAAGTTTTGTGTGCAACTGTGTCAGTGTTTTTGGTGAAGTTGTTGGTTTAAGGTTAAATGTTTTAAGACTTGTTAATTAGTGGCTTCCTCTAGCAGGATGACATAGCATGTATAGCAAGTCTTAACAGTATGGACACACCTTCAGCATCATGGTATATAACGGAGAAGAAATGCTTCAGTTTCATCCAAACGGCACTCCAAACGCTCAGACACACACTTCCTGCAGTGCAGCAACATGTTCGGTAAGTCTGGAAAGGAAACACACATTTGTGTAAATATTATAAACAAGTTTAGTTGTTTAAATATGTATGTTAAGTATTTAGTTAAATATTTAAATTAAATTGCTAAACCACAGATGTTGACTAAATTGTGCGCATTATTTATTTGTTTATAAAAGTGAAACAGTCTAAGATAAAGAACTCACGAAATATTTGAAATATTTAGTTTTAAATATCACTGAATGTATAAACTTTTATGCACAATGTTAACTAAATTGGGCTCTGATTATTTATTTTGTAAAACTGAATTAGTCTAATAATAAGAACTTAAAATACTTTCAGACTTTCAGGTTATACAAAGTGACGCAGTGTTCGTTTTAGGCTTTAGGATAAATATTAAAAGCATATTCACTTGTTTAAATTTATTTATTTATCATAAATATTTAGTAGAATTGCTGAAACAAAAATGTAATGTAAAATGAGCTCATAATTTAAGTTTAAGAACTTAAACTTTTATTTAGTTAAACTTTCAGGTATTTAAAGTGATAAAGCAAATAACCACATGTTTATTTTGGACCTGCTTTAAATATTCTAAGCAAGTTCAGTTAAAATATTAATGTTAAATATTTAGTTCTAAATATGTATTGAAATTGCTGAACCAGAAATGTAACCTGCTCATGACTTTTCTTTTTTTTTAAAGTTGATCAATCTGCGAAAAAAAAATACTCTTGTATTTCTTTCTAACCTAAATTGTCGTTTCTAACCTATATTGCGCTCTATTTATAAAAGAGCGTAAATCCGTCAAAGATACCGGAGCTAAAAAGTCGCAAGCATGCAAAGCTTTTGTGTAGCGATTGTCTGCAAGCTGTGACTTCGACATAAATAAAACAGGAACAAAAACTTTATTGACTTAAATTTTAGTACTGAGATGCCGAGAACAAACTCCATTGAGGCCCCAGGTATAAAAATGAAAAAGAATGTCAAAATTATGAATTACAAGGGCTCTGACAAAAACTTTTTTTAAATGATTTTAAATAATTTTAAAATCATACCGATTATTACAGATCAAGTAGACCGATAACCAATATTTTGAACTGATACTGTATATATGTCTGTTGTAAAAATTTAAATGAATGTCAAAATTGTGAATTACAAGGGCTCTGACAAAAACTTCCTTTAAATGATTTTAAATTATTTTAAAATCATACCGATTATTACAAATCAAGTAGACAGATAACCGATATTTTGAACTGATACCGATACTGATACTGTATATGTATGTATGTATGTATATATATATATATATATATATATATATATATATATATATATATATATATATATATATATATATATATGTGTGTGTGTGTGTGTGTATATATATATATATATATATATACACACACACACACACACACACACACACACACACACACACACACACACACACACACACACACGTCTGGTGTCAAAATGCATGTCAAAATTATGAATTACAAGGGCTCTGACAAAAACTTTCTTTAAATGGTTTTAAAATCATACCGATTATTACAAATCAAGTAGACAGATAGCCGCTATTTTGAACTGATACCGATACTGATACTGTATGTATATATATATATATATATATATATATATATATATATATATATATATATATATATATATATATACACACACACACACGTCTGGTGTCAAAAATTATGAATTACAAGGGCTCTGACAAAAACTTTCTTTAAAAGGTTTTAAAATCATACCGATTATTACTGATCAAGTAGACAGATAACTGCTTTGAACTGCTACTGTATATATATATATATGTCTAGTGTCAAAATGAAAATGAATGTCAAAATTATGAATTACAAGGGCTCTGACAAAAACTTTCTTTAAATTATTTTATCAGCAAATCCAAGTCCAAGAATAAGAACTTAAACTTTAATTTATTTAAACTTTCAGGTATTTAAAACGATAAAGCAAATAACCACATTTATTTTGGACCTGCTTTAAAAATATTACAAGCAAGTTTGGTTATTTAAATATTCATGTTAACATTAAGTTCTAAATATATATTTAAATTGTCAAAACAAAAATGTAACCTGCTCATTATTTTTATGTCGCTTTTTAATTTTTTTGAAGTCATCAGTCTACCAAAAAATTATTTCTTTAATTATTTCTTCCTTAACTAACCTAAATTGCTGTTTCTAACCTAAATCGTGCTCTTTTAAAAGAGAGTGAAACCGTCCTAATAAGAGCTCATAAAAACCTCAAACTTTCAGGTTATCCAATATGATACAGCAAAAAAGGAGATACCGGAGCTAAAGAGCAAACCGATATCTGTTTTTCAGGACTGATGCTAATACCGATTATTACAGATCAAGTATACCGATAACCGATATTTTGAACTGATATAGATATGTCTGGTGTAAAAATGAAAATTAAAGGGTTAAAGTGGAGTAACCCTTTAATGGCAAAATTAAGAATAACAAGGACAAAATTTCCTTTAAATGCTTTTAAATGATTTTATCAGTTTTGAAAATGACCGATACAGATAAACCATAAAAATCCCTAATATTAAGAAATCTGAGCTCGTTTCGTCACTATGTTGTTCTTGTGAATAAAACACTGATGCCATGATGAACAAGTAAATTATTCAGTAAACTGATATGTTATTGCAAATATTATTAATATTTGCAATAACATATCAGTTTACTGAATAATTAAGTATACTTAAGTATACCTTAGTTTACCACTGTGTGTCCTGTGTCACCCACAGTAGCTTCTCTATGTCCAATTCTTAACATAACCGCTAGATGCTGCAAAAATGTACACAATGCATCTTTAAATGTAATTTGCCTTTTGTATAGATACACATCAAGCACACTGGGTGGCGCTGTTTGGTAGAGCGGCAGTGTTTGCTCTCCTGATGTGGGCACCTCTTCAGGTGGCAGCAGATTCAGAAGAGGAGGCCCCCCTCAGAATGGACGCTTTGGAAAAAGCTTCATCAAATATCCTACGATGAAGAGGTCAGTTATAATCATTTGGGTGTGGCTTAAAGGGACAGTTCACACAAAATTTTCATTTCAGTTTTTGGTTGTTAAGATGATAATATGCTATGCACTGCATTTTTGTGCGTGTATCTCATGAAGTTTGACTATAACTGTAGAGTGACGACGTTCAGAGACAGATGATCTGGGAGACCAACAAGCGAATGATTGAGAAAAACAACGAAGATTTCCACTTTGGATTGTCAACGTTTACCATGGGAATGAACAAATACGGTGACTTTGTAAGTAAAACGATTGAAAAATTAGACTGTTGAAATCATAAACATTGAGAAACTGTTATATACTTTTATTTTAACTTTGTTAAAAGTGGACGTATACTGACACCTAGTGGTGTGGATGTAACACCTAACGTTTCTCATCTTTAGACCAAGATGGAGTATAATCGATTGTTGGGCGCCAAAATTAATGGCCCAGTAAACAGAAAGGGAAAGATTGTATCCGCGCAAACGCTTCGTGTCAATGCTAACAGACTGGGATTGACCAATGTGGACTATCGAGCACAAGGATATGTGACTGAAGTCAAAGACCAGGTAGGTTTCTCTTCTGTTTTTTTCTCTCAGGGATATGCTTATTCTCAGCCATTCATGTACTGCTGATATTGATTACGCTGCTAAAATGATGGATTTGTCATGTCTTTTCAGGGATACTGTGGGTCTTGCTGGGCCTTTAGCACTACAGGCGCCATTGAAGGACAAATGTTCAAGAGGACGGGACAGTTGGTGTCCCTCAGCGAGCAGCAACTGGTGGACTGTTCCAGGTCTTTTGGCACGTATGGCTGCAGCGGAGCCTGGATGGCGAACGCCTATGATTATGTGATCAATAAAGGGTTGGAGAGCTCTGACACTTACCCCTATACATCAGCAGTAAGTGGTCTTTCTGGTTTTCTTTCTTCATATGATGATGATTCGGGCCAATCTGAATGTGTTTTTTTGGTTCCTTTGGTTTCTATCAGGATACCCAACCCTGTTTCTATGACAGAAGTTTAGTGGCCGCCAGAATCAGCGACTACAGGTTCATCCCAGCCGGAGATGAACAGGCTCTGGCTGATGCGGTGGCAACCATCGGTCCAATCACTGTCGCCATTGATGCCGATCATCCAAGTTTCCTTTTTTACAGTTCAGGTGAGATTTCACAACTATTGATTCTGTTTCACAAAGAAAATAAATATTATAATATTATTAAAAAAAAACATTACATTGAATGTAAGAATAAAATGTACATATATCTACAATATACCAGGAATCTACAAGGAATCTAACTGTAATCCCAACAACCTCAACCATGCTGTGCTTGTGGTTGGTTATGGCTCGGAGGGGGGCAAAGATTACTGGATAATCAAAAACAGGTAAGAGAACGGCCATCATTTAGGTTTATGAGTACATTAACACCCCACAAAAAAAGAAAAACAAACAAAACAATACATGGTAATTTCATTCTAGGTGTCTGATTTTGTCTTTTTCTTTTCTCAGTTGGGGAACAGGATGGGGTGAAGGAGGTTACATGCGAATGCTCCGCAATGGTAGAAACACTTGCGGGATCGCCAGCTACGCCCTTTATCCCATTGTGTGAGAAGAACCAGACATTTCCAAATAAAGACTTATGAAGTCTGAACTTTGTATCGGAATCAGTTCATTTTGTCAGTGGGTTTGTAAAATAGGGCACTAGAACAACTTTTTCACATTGGAGCCCTGCGATATTTTAAGGTGTGCTTTATCAGATTTTTTCACACAACCTCTCCCACTGTGCAAACTCACATGCGGTTTTTCACTGCATACCCAGGTGTGTTTGAGACTACAAGACTTTTGTTCTCACAATAGGCTACTAATGGAGACGAGGTCATGTGCTTAAATGTTGTGTCTAGTTGAGTGTGTCGATTAACCTGGGCTGTCAACGACAGGTTCGGTGCCATTGTTGCGCACTGTTGTGGGAAACCGTATTTAGCGCATTTCACACATGATAAATGTGCTCAAAAGTTAAACAAATAAAATGTTTCAAAAACAAATAAAGAATGCACATAATAAAATTAGCCATTGTTACTTCTGAGACATAAAACGTTAATTATTTACAAAGTTCCTTAAGGTCACAGATATACCTTGACTTTCCTATTGGTGGTGCCAGCATGTGTGTAAAAAATTACTGCCCTACCTCTTCTGTACACACTGCTATCACACACCTGGAGAGAGAAACAGGAAGAAACGGGATTTTGAACATTGTCAGGAGTGAAGACCACACGTAGGTTGTTGTTGTAGAAACTAAAAGTTGCAGTGAATGCATATATGGCATTTACATTTATAAATGGCTAGGTTCTTATTCCTGGGAGTCCAAATGATGTGGCCTGGAGTACTTCTGCTGTCCAGTTTGGATTTATGGGTATCTGCAGATGAACTGGGACGTCCAACGACATTCTGGTGGGACAATGACATTCAATTCAAAAACAACAGCAACCAACAGTCATGGAGGCATATTTTCAGAAAGTATTGTGATTCAACACACATTAAGGTAGGATTGATGTTGTGAAAAAGCCCTGCTGAAAAATAAAGTCCTAAACCCAGCCTGTTTAATTAATCTAAAAACCACTTAAACCAGTTAAACTTAGCAAAGTAACTTAAAGATGCTTGTTTCAAGACTAAAAGGGAACAAATGTTTAGATGATTGTGACTGGTGCAACAACTACTAGGCCTACCATATTATTCTATTTTAATGTACTTTCCAAATTCATACAGTGATTCGTTCACATTCGATCTTATCAGTGAATCTATTGATCGTTACAAAACGATTCGTTTGAATCAGTCCGAACAGTAGCCTACTTCACTGACTCACTGACTGAACCATCTCGAACATGCGCGATCCGTAACAACCCGGATTAACATCTCACTGACTCACTGCCACAAAAATACACTTATTTATCACAATTATACACAAAACCTATTGTAAATAGAAACGTATTTTAACATATGGACCACGCGATGGCGTAAGTGAACCAACGAATCATTTTTGAACTTAAGAACCGTCACGGAAATGACTCGGACTGCGCATATAGACGGAAAGTTCAAAACGTAAACCATTCATGTAGGCTATGCAAAGTCAATATTTTTGGGACCCCCAGGCCAAACAAGTTCAAACATGATTTTCGTAAGGTATGCCACATAACTGCTTTAGCATGAAGGCACCGGCACGCAGCCAGGATAAACAAACGCGAAAACTGCACCCACCGTAGAAAACATAAACCCTTATTTTCTGTCCGCATCTGTGCAGCGTTCAAGTTGTTAATCTGTCTTACTATATCAGGTTGTAAAACAACATCGTACCTTCAGGGTTAAAGTCCAGATTCCCAACTCTGATTTTTCAATGAGATCAAACCACAGCCACGCTGAAACTATGGAACAACTCCATAACGCTTTCTTATAAAGCTTTCGTTTCCTTCGTTTCCTTTTATTTTGTCACCTGGACGGTGTAAATGGCCACTAACTGTGGCAAAATATTAGCAATATTCTGTGTTTTAGCCAAAATAATGCCTATATACAATGTTGCCAAGTCCGTGGTTTTCCCGCGCAATTGGACTACTTTCATACTGTTGCTGCGGGTTGTTTTTCATGTCGGCGGGTTGAAGCGACCCCAATAATGCTCCCCTGGAATGCTAATTTTGCCAGAGGAACCCCACCACAAAATGTGCATTTTACCCCCTGGAATGCAATTTTTTATCATGGGACCCCCCTCGAAACACGACTGGGCTAGTTTTGAATAGTAATTGGGCGGGTTTTGTGCAACCCTGTCTGTATAGCTTTTCCAAAATGTCCATTAATTGGCGCAGGGCCGTTGCCAGAAAATTTTCATTGGGGGGTCATTTCGTTTTCATAGGGGGGCACAGTTTTTATATATAATAATTTATATATATATAATTATATATAAAACATTAACTTGAATAAAGTTCTAAATTAAAACATTTTTAAAGCATGTTTTTGCAGCGCTGAACAATAGCCGATCACAGACATGACTGCTAATAAGACTGTATGCGCAGCTGAGCAAAAGGAGAATGTTTTTAAGGAATCGCGTAGGCTGTTTACACATGCACTGTCTAATATGTAGGCCTATCGATACATCACTATAATGTTATATGCGACTATATACTTTGCTAAAACAATATTCTTCCATCTATATAGGCCTATAACAATGCATTTTGTAATTTACAACGAATTCATGACAATGTTTAAACTACCCAAAAAGTTATAGTTAAAAGTTCCTTCAAAGCATGTAAAAAATGTTAAAAAAAAACGTATTTACGTACTTACTAGTTTTTAAAACATTTGCTGCATGAATAAAAAAAGCTGCTATACACATATCAGACAAAATTGTATTGAGAGAAAAAAGAAGTTCCTTTAAATTTGCCTATTCAGACAGACGAACATAAAAATCAGAAAATATTAGCTACAACATAGCAGCTACAAAATTATAGTACAAATTTAAAAATAAACATTATGAAATAAATCACAAATTATAATGGCATTCGTTATAAACACCATACAAAAAAGTCTAACCATACGAATTTAAAGAGAAACTGAAACGTACCTTCGCATCTTTCTGCAAGAATACAAATATTTTCCACAGGCTCTGGCGCGATCGCTTAGATTTTTTTTCCTTAAAGCGGAACCAACTTAAAATGTGTCATTTTTGGTCCCATTGATAAGAATAAGACAATATTCCAAACTGTAAAAGGTTAATTTCTATTTGAACTCACTATAAAAACAGCATGTGTGAAATAAAGAAAAAGTCTTTCAGCCTTTTTTGTTTCCTTGAGCTTGCTGCGCGGTCACTAAATGAACTAGAACTCAGTGAAGACATGTCGCACAGTTTTTTTTTTTAATTTGGTTTGATAATATGTTAATTATTTAAGTGAAACATATTTTGTTTAGGACTATTTATTTTATTCTTTTATACCCTTTTTTTGGTTTTCTCCCCACACAGAATCCCATGCGCAGTGCGTGCCCACCTGCTTGCTACGCCAGTATGTTTCCATCCAAAGTTAATTAAACTTATGCGCAAAATTAGAATATGGCATAAAACATTTGCGAATAAAGCACTGGTACCATCCAGTGAGTTGAAGAGAACAAAATTGTCACTTCCTGATTAACTTGCGCTAAATATCACAAAAAAAAAAAAATTCTCCAATATAGGAGAAGGCACTATAGGCTATAGCCTATGATCATTCTTGTATACAATAAATTACGAGCTTCAGAGCTCGCAGACGAAACGCTGTCATGTTATTTTCAGAGCCTGCTTATAACGAAGCACTTTGAGACTTTCCTCAAGCATTTTAAAATGACGGAACTAGAATTTAAGATGCTGTGCAATGAGGTCGGTCTGTTGGTTGGTCCAGTTATGCTATCACATCGCAAAGTTACATGTCAAATTTTTGATGCGCATCAAGGAATGTATTAGGTAAAAGTGTTTTCATCGAGTTTATGCGCATGTTTTCTTACCAGATAAGAATTTTATCCTACTTAGCAAATACGTTTTTACGCGCATTTTTAGAATGTATGTGCATCTTGGCGCTTCCATCCAGCATTTTTATGCAATATCCAAAAATGTGCATAAAAAGGTTACGGAAACGATTAGTTATTAGCTTCATAATAGTTTACCGTTGTAGAGTGCGCTCCTTCACAGCTAGATTATTTGTTTGACAGTATTTAATGCTAGCTCAATGTTTTTCGTTCTCAAAAGTAAGTTAACTCGCGGTCATGGGCAGGGGGGCACGTTGAGTCACTTGGGGGGGGGGGGGGGGGACCGAAC
The DNA here is from genome assembly GCF_049309525.1 of Garra rufa. Classification (NCBI taxonomy): domain Eukaryota; kingdom Metazoa; phylum Chordata; class Actinopteri; order Cypriniformes; family Cyprinidae; genus Garra; species Garra rufa. The sequence continues at coordinate 25,408,238 of NC_133367.1, read as the reverse complement.
AAAACTCGCATATTTTGCTGATTATTGTCGTCAATTTATTGTCATGTTTTGGGTTGTACTAATCGGTCAGAGCTGGAAAAAAATTGGAGCACTATAGACTGCAAAAAGTTAACAAATCAGCGAGAAGAGTGCAAAAAACTGTCTGAGGAAAAGAAGGCGTTTGCGGTTGACCAAACTGAACCAGGATTTTCAAAGCAAGAATCTTGACAACATTCATGTTTGTTCTTATCATTTCTGGTCAGGTAGGTGAAATATTAGAGTAATATCTTAATACTGCTCGTATGTATCTTTACTAGGGGTGGGCATAGATTAATTTTTTTAATCTAGATTAATCCAGATTAAATCTTGGAATTAATCTAGATTAATCTAGATTAAAATAGCTAATTTGAATTCTGCTCAAGGCATTCAGAATATGTGTGCTACCCAAATAATGACTAAAAGTAAGTCTTCGAGAACGGGCCAGGTGGCGCATTAGATCAGGCGCTCATCTCCTGTTACCAAAATGCATCACAAACTGCTTGACAATTGCATTTACAACATAATTACCTATACAAACTTGTGTAACCAAGTACTTGTGCGCAAAAGGCTGCACGACGTGCGTGTTGCCGTTAAATACACAGACGCGCACGGGCATGGATTTCTGTGTACATAGTCTTCCATTAAACTGCGTTGCTTTTAGAAGCGTAAATTCAGTTGTTGCATATAGTTTAATGTCTTTATTTCGGGATTATCAAAGTAAATTATAACTCACGTGCCCCAGTAAAAAGGGTCTAGCAACGCACCTGCCCTGAAGCGGCTTCATAACTGCATCAATGTCAGCACGTCTCATTTGATGTGGTAATTTCACAGAAGTTGAAGACTCGTTCTCGCCCCCTACAGTGCAATTCGACTAGGTATACGTCATCCGCGCTAAAATATCAAGGTGAAAGTCATCATATCTTGCGTAGTTTAGACCCAGCTCCCAACCCAACTTTGAGAATAGATTAACGGCGATATTTTTTTTTTATTGCCCGATAAGAGTCTCACGTTAACGCAGCACGTTAACGCCAATAACGGCCCACCACTAATCTTTACCATCTATTAACTTTAGTTAGTCAAAATATTGCACCCTTTCCTGCTTACTAACCCTTCTCTATATGATTTAGTAGCTTACACATGTTTTTTTTGTGGTTTAGACAGCATAACCCTGCTGAAAAAAAGCTAAAACCAGCCTTGGCTGGTTGGCTGGTTTTAGCGCGTCTCCCAGCTTGGCCAGGCTGGGAAGTGGCCAAAACCCCTCTAAAACCAGCCTGCTGACCAGCTAAAACCAACCACCCAGCCTAGGCTGGTTTTAGCTGTTTTTTCAACAGGGAAATTAGCAGTAACATATATAGCAGTATATTACTCTTGCAATCCATAGTGTTGTTTACATCTCCAATATGGCCACGCATCCGGGTAACTTAACAAATCGTGACGTAAGTTTAAACCCTCTATATATGATCTGCATATTTTCCTCACCATTACAGGACTGTGATCGAGGTTATTACAGAGTGAGAAATGGACCACATAAGGGACACTGTGTGCCGTGCAAATGCAATGGCCTGTCCGATGACTGCGACCCACATACTGGAAAATGTTTGGTATTGTATTTTTTTAAATTTAATTATAAATAACTTTGTTTTGAGAATGTTGTTATCCCACATCTTTCCCTTAATCTCTGTTATTATGTGCCCTTCATGTTTTGTTACTATTTGTCACTTCCATGAAAGATGATTCACGGATTAAGATAAAGAATGTCAGATAAAATGAATCTCGCCCAGGCTTGTATTTTCATCCACCATTATGTCAGCGTTTATGAGTAACACATTTCCACTTTATTGTTTTGTGCCCAGTGTCACACTGAAATCATGCTGTATTTGCAGAACTGCCAGTTTAATACAGCCGGTGACCACTGCGAGCGTTGTATGGAGGGTTACTACGGCAGTGCCATTATGAGAACCTGTTGTATGTGTCCGTGTCCGTTAGCACACCCATCCAACAGGTCTGATATAACTTAATATACCTGTGTTGGTAAAATGTAGTTCTATTATTAATTTATTGGATTTTTATTGTTTAAATATTTTGGGTATTTTTATTGCTTATTTAAGTTTTAACTAATTTATTAAATTATTGTTTATTCATTTCTTTGTGCAGTTTTGCCGTCGGATGTCTCAGGGTTGGAGATGAGTTTGAGTGTTTGTGCAAACCTGGTTACTCTGGAGTTCGATGTGAAAGGTGCGTCTTTTTTAAACATTACCTACGCTCAATGGGGGTAACGCATTACAATTAAAGTGAGTTACGTAATCAGATTACCTTTTTCAAGTAACTAGTAAATAAATAAATAAATAAATAAATAATTTCATGAAGTTAGTGGTTTTAAGCATTTTACATTTATTCCAAAATAACCCAAGACAGTAATGATTTAAAAATATATATTTTATTTTATGTTTAGCTATTATTTTTAATAGTTAACTTTTAACATTTTTGAATTTTTATTGGATCATCAGTCATCAAAGCTCTGTAAATATTGGTCACAGACACCGAGGTTTACTTTAAATTTCACCAAGCTGATTACTCACTAAAAACTCACACAGATTATGTTTTCATGCTATTTTAAGTCTTATTTTGACATAACAAAGTGGTTCTGTCTTAATTTGTGTGTTGGTTATTTACTTTTTAAACTAGCCTTTCCAATAACGATAAATTATATCGGTCATTCAGACTGATTCCTTGAACATGGAACGTGTACGAACATGAAAGGCGGGATTTATCACATGAACCACATTCGAACATAACCAGTCATATCCAATCATATCGCGATGGAAATTCACGTGACTTTCCCCTATTCATTCTCAGTTACCCCTCAACAAACCCACAGCATGCTTTGGGGGTCTGTTAAAACTCAATGGGCTCAGGGGAGGTGAGAGAGCTGGGGACTCAAGCTGTACCTTTATCTGCTGGTGTAGCTGTTGGACAATGTTTCTTTAGAAAAACAAGTGATTTATACATGTTTTAAAGTCATTTAATGTATTGTGTAATATTGTGACAAAATGTCTCTGATATGTTCAAATTTACTTGTGATTGAAATAAATGTTTGGCCAAAAAGCACAAAAGTGTGCATGAATGGTTTTTAAGAAATGGTTTCTTATTCATTTTCTATTTTAGGTGTGCGCTTGGATACTATGGCAACCCTTTAGTGGAAGGAGGAAGTTGTCAGCCGTGTGATTGTGACCACGGTTATGTATGCGACCCGTTAACAGGCGGTAAGCAAGCCCTTCTGATTTACATAATAATAATAACAATAATATATAAATAGTAATAAAATTATTATTGTTCTCATAGATTGTTATGAGGCTGATGACCCGGATACTGACAACTGCCTTGGTTTGTTCCCCAAGACATTAAAAAAAAAAAAAAAAATGTCATAATATTGTGGGCCTATGTATTGCTTTATTGGCCAAATTGTTTGTTAAATTCAGTAATCATGTGATATTTCTTCATAGGCAATTGTTACAATGAACGACTGAAACCTGGACTGATAGGATTGACTAATTCTAGTATTTTTCCTGTTAGAGTGCGATACCTGTGTCATAAAGCTAATAGATGACCTTGACGCGATGGATGATGAGTTCTACAGACTGAAGACTCAACTTGATTCTTATAGTCGGAATGCTACTTCACACACAGGACTAAAAAATCTTGAAGATACCATTGCTGGTACAAAGGTCCCTACAAGAATCTTCCACACCAGTGTTTTGGAATGACATTGAAACACCAAGTATTTTGACGCATCGTTTTTTTCACTTCTTTAGGTTTTGGTCCACAAGTACTCCGAGACAGTCTTTGCATTGAAACCAAAGGTTTTGGAGCTTGAATCTGATCTTGAAAGTGTCAAAGAGGACCTCACCATTCTCAATGACAAGGTTCTGTTACTGTTTATGATGGTTTATCTTTATGTCGTCCATAAAATGGAGCGTCAAATCCATTGTCGTCATTAACTGACCTAGAATTACAACTACAACTGTCTGTTTGTTTCTACAGGCCATTGAGATGTTCTGTACTGCAGGTCAGTTGTTAAAGACTCTGGACCAAACCTATCAGAGAGTGGACAACCTAAGATCTGAGAGTGTGAAGCTTTTACAAAAGATACAAGGTGAAGCTGAACTTTTCAAAGCCAATTTCTTCTTGAAATGTCCTTCTTCCATCTTGCTCACCAGTTACAGTTCTCCATCTTGACCCATGTAGAGTTCATGGACGAGTTGAACAGATCAAACCACACAGGTGGGAACACAGAGGAGGCCACCAGGATGATAAAAGAAGCCCAATGGATGCTGGAGAAGATGCGAAAACAAAGCTGCAGGGTTCAGAGAGAACTGGCTAATGAGGAGCTCAGAAAAGCACGAACATGTGGGTCAATTGTGTAATCCTGGAGGACCAACGTCCTGCAGAGTATAGCTCCAACTTGTTCCAACACACCTGTCTGGACATTTTTTGGGGGATCTAGAACAGTGGTTCTCAATCCTGGTCCTGGGGGACCCCTGATCTGCACATTTTGCATGTCTCTCTTATTTAACACACCTGATTGAGATCATAAGCTCATTAGGAGAGGGATTCATGAACTGAACTAATGAGCTGATGATCTCAATCAGGTGTGTTAAATAAGAGAGACATGCAAAATGTGCAGAGCAGGGTTCCCCCAGGACCAGGATTGAGAACCACTGATCTAGAATACCTTGATTAGCTTACTTCGGTTTATTTTGGTTGCAGCTAAACTCTGCAGGACATAGGCCCTCTAGGAGCTGGAATGGACAACTCTGATGTAGGACTGTGTTCATGGGTGCCAAAACTAAGTCCTGGCCAATGTCCTGCAGAGTTTAGCTCTAACTTGCCTGAACACACCTGCCGGGAAGTTCTAGTGTGCCTAGTAAGAGCTTAATTAGTTGTTTCAGGTGTGTCTAATTGGGGTTGGAATTAAACTCTGCAAGACACCGGCCCTCCAAGAATAGGTTTGGTCACCCATGACTTTGTTTTAGGTATCTTAGTAGTGACCAAGCTCCTATATCTAGGGTGCCCCAACTCGGTCTTGGATGGCCGGTGTCCTGCAGAGTTAAGCTCCAACTTGCCTCAACACACTTGCCAGAAAGTTCTAGAATGTCTAGCAAGAGCTTGATTAGCTGGTTCAGGTATGTCTAATTAGGGTTGGAGCTAAACTCTGCAGGACACCGGTCCTCCAGGACTGTGTTTGGGCACCCCTGACCTTGTTTTAGGTTCCTCAGTAGTGCCCAAACTCGGTCTTAGAGGGCCGGTGTCCTGCAGAGTTTAGCTCCAACTTGCCTCAACACACCTGCTGAGAAGTTCTAGTATGCCTAGTAAGAGCTTGATTAGCTGGTTCAGGTGTATCTAATTGAGGCTGGAGCTAAATTCCGCAGGACACCGGACACCCCTATCCTATGTGGTTTAAAGCATGCTTGTTTGTCTTACAGTACTCAACCTCATCTTGAACGACCTGATGGTTCCTCTGAATGGCTCCTTGGTTGTAACTGATCGTATTAGACAAAAACTCATGGATCAGGCAGAAGATCTTAGAGATATACAAGAGGCACTTATAGACGCACGACTTGACGTGATCAAGGCCAATGGTGTCAATAAACTCAACGAGGAACAGCTGAGAAACATTTTGGTAATCAAATAATAGTTGGCGCCTATCCTCAATAATGTCTTGGAGAACCACCGCTGTTTAACATCTGCATTTGTTTACAAATTTATTGATTGTTTGTTCAACAGAAACAGATAAAGGTATTGGGGAAAAATCAAGGAAATATCCTGGCCAATGTGGACATGACCAGAAGGACACTAAAAGAGACATCGGATCTCCAGAAAATGATGGCTGACCTAACAAAGGTGACAAATAATGATATTCTTTTGTAAGACCCTCACTACTTTGGATACTTACCTTTCATCCTCTGCCAGGAAATCACTCATCTAGCGGCTAGGATTGATGGAGCAAAAAACGAACTAGACGCAAAACTCAAGCTGCTCTCTGATGCTACTGCTAAGGCGGGAATTGTGAGACGGGCTGAGGAGCATGCGCAAGAACTTATGAAGCTGGCTATGGACTTTCAAATGTACGTCACAAGATCCTGAAACCATATTATTTTTTTTATTTTTTTATTTTTTTAAGATGCCTTAATAACTGAATGTGTCTTGTAGGGTCATACTGAACATCACCAACTCAACAGCTGTTCAGAAAGCAGTCGAAGCCATCAAATCATTTACAGATGTCATTGATGCCATAAAGGAGGCAGAAGCTGCTGCCAAACATGCTAAAGCAGCAGCAGACCAGGCTTTCGAGGTATAACAGATGATAAATAGCTGATCATAATCAAACCCAAAATCTTCTCTTTCTTCATAAATCAAATTAACTTTTTTTTTCAATTCATTTCATGTCCCAGGATGTCAGAGGACAAGATCTCCAAAATAAAGCCAATGACTTAAAAAACCTTGCAAATACTTTGCTGGTGGAAGCCAAGGAAGCGGGGATACAGCTAGAAGGTTGCCATTTTCACATTTAATGCAACTGCAGCAAATTATTGACCTAGAGAGCCCAGAGAAATGTACTGCAGTGTTTTTTTTTTTTTTTTTTTTTTGTTGTTGTTTCAGAGATTGACTGAAAACCCTAGAAATACTTTTAAGGCCATAAGTCAAACAGGCCCACCAAGTTTCATTCCAATTTCAGTGCTACATGCTTGAAACCCTAATCATATTAATTCATGTGTTTTTCATTGACATGTTGTGCTGTTTAGTAACAAAACTGATGTCTACAGATGTCACACAAAAATGTGAAGCTTACAAGAACCTGATCCAGCAGGCCAAAGACAAACAGAACGAGCTGAAGCAAGTCTTGCAAGATGTGTTAGGGAGGATGAACAGCATCAAAAGGGGTAAGAAACTCCATTTTGTTCAAACTTTTCCACACAATGAATATCTCCTTGTTCTTGTCCAGGGGTCTCCAAACTTGGTCATGGAGGGCCAGTGTCCTGCAGAATTTAGCTCCAACCCTACATAAAAACACCTAAACCAGCTAATCAAGGTTTCATTAGACATAATAGAAACTTTCAGGCAGGTGTGTTAAGGCAAGTTGGAGCTAAACTCTGCCCCCTGGTCTTGTCAGATGAACACTTGGTGGTTTAATTTTTATTTTAGATGATATTCACGTCCTCATCAACCAAGCCAAGGAAGGTGCTGCAGATGTGAATGCCACAGCAAGTGTTGCAGTAACAAGAATGCAAAACATCAGCGACGAACTTAGCAAAATTAAGATTTCCACTCAAGATTCAAACCTGAACAACTTACTTGATGGCATCAACAAAACATGTCAGTCTCCTCAATTCCTCTTTCCAGAAACCTACGAGTTGATTGAATATTAGGTTTTTCATTAATTCAGAGGAACATCACTACATGCTCAATCTACTTAATCCTTCACAGTGTCAGAACTGGATCAGTCTTTCCCTTCACTCACTGACAAACTGACCAAAGTGGAGAACCAAAGTGAGCACCTACCTAGTTCAGCCAACATCTCCAACAGCATCCAGAGAATCAAAGACTTGATCGAACAGACCAGAGACGCAGCCAACAGGGTAAGTTCTCAAGAAAGCAGTTGGAGATGTTTCTCCAACAGCCTCCAGATGTTTATCCTCCAGATGCTTCTCTCTTACGTTCCTAGATCAGGGGGCCGATCTTGTTTTCTGGTGAAGCACACATTGAACTTCGACCTCCTAAAGACCTGGAAGACTTCAGAGCCTTCACAGCTCTTAATCTTACTCTGCACCAACCAAAACCTCGAGGAGATGGAAGACGTAGACGCCAACTGGGTGAAGACAACCAGTTTGTTTTTTATCTTGGAAATAAGCATGTGAGGAAAACTTTCGCTACTTCTTTAATTAGGGATGCATGTAGGGCATTGTTTTACTTGTAGTTCTTTTAATCCACAGACAATCAGGGATTTCATTGGCCTGGTTGTGAAGAATGATGTCCTGTTTTGTGTCTACAAAGTGGGTGGCCATTTTTATGAGATCGAGACCAGTGAAATCACCAAGTCCAGCAATGACAAAGCTTTTATGGATAGGGTGGATTTCCGAAGGTACACCATTCGTCATTTTACTGTAGATCTCCACAGATTATGTGCATTTGCATTTCTGAAACCATTTGTGCCTTTTTTAATTTTCAAATCAGAGTTTATCAAGATGCGCAGGTCATATACACTGAGACTTTTACTTCAACTGAACCTAAAAAGCTGCCACCAATGATTAATAAGCCTAAAGACATGAATGGATTGCTCGATCTGGATCCCAATGAGGTCGTCTTATACGTGGGTGGATACCCCAAAGATTTTAAGGTAAGCAAGTCAACAAAAGAGTTGAGCCTTTTTCGGCTGTACTTTTGTCAAACTATCCTTTTAAGATTAAAAAAACATGTTTACCCCTCTCTATGTTCTGACTTTGGCCTTCTAGCCACCTGAAGAGATTCGGTACCCAGGATACAAGGGCTGTATTGAGTTTTCTACGTTAAATGATCGTATTCTTGGCTTGTACAACTTTCAGCGTGCCATCAACGTCACGAAAAACGACATGTGTCGAAGGTACTTGATAATGTTATCTTAAACCATCAGACATTTTTTATTCTTGCAGATGAGGTCTTGATCTCTACTTCAAAGTTTGAATTCATTGTTCCTATATTCCGTCCCTAGGGGTAAAGTTAACACATTGGGGGATTATTTTGATGGCACAGGTTATGGAAAGGTTGAAGTATTAAGCTGGAGCTCTTTTATTAAGTTCTTTGTTACGAGTCATCAAATGGATGCAGTGCTTTTTTACATGGGAAATGAGGTAAAAACTTGGTTATGAAAAGACTTGATTCACATAGCCAAATTTAACACATCGTACCACCACAGAATCACAAAAATCTAGCATTTGAATCCAGATATTTAAAAAATGACAAGAATTTCTTGATGGTTAATGTCAGAAAATGTGAATTTAATAGGATAGTTCAGCCAAAAATGAAAATTACCCATTGATTTACTCACCCTCAAGCCATTCTAGGCGTATATGACTTTCTTCCGTGTGGAGCACTTTTTATGGTGGATGGGTGCACTTTATTGGGTTTCAAAATCTCAACAGCCATTCACTGCTATTATAAAGCTTGGAAGATTCAGGACATTTTTTTTTTCAACTCCAACTGTATTGGTCTGAAAGAAGAAAGTCATATACACGTAGAATGTCTTGAGGGTGAGTAAATCATGGGGTAATTTTCATTTTGGGTATCTATCTATTTAACTATCCTTATAAGTGATTTTTTTTTTGTTTACAGAACTTGTACTTCGTAGTTACATTGGAAGGAGGCTATATTATTTTGCGAGGACAAAATGAGGACAGAATAATTTTTGAAAAGTCCAAAGTAAAAGTATTTCCCCAAGTAAGTAACTATTTCTGTATTATATATTACTTATTGTATATCTATGTCTAATACATATCCCATTTCTCCCTTTAGACAAACTTCATCCAGATCAGAATGACTCTGAGTGATCGTAGACCAACAATGATAACTGTGACAGACTACGTCAACGTTTTTTTGGGATACGTCAGAGGGCTCTTCAAGGAGGCCTACATTGGGGGTGTTCCAGTAGCAGTTCGGGAAAAGTAGTTTAATTTTCTTTTATGCTTGTTTATTAGTGCATTTCTTTAGCTTTTCATGAT